>NW_028274808.1:6942500-7275625 GCF_037043125.1 Eumetopias jubatus
CTGAACCGAATTCTAACTCAGTCCCTTGAATTCCAGCTCGACTTTGCTATCACAGGATCTACTTCTGGTTTAGATTTTGTTTGTTGTTTTTTTCAGCTCATGATTTTTTTTTCTCCCAGCCTTACTGAAGTATGATTTCCATGCAATGAAATTCACCACTTTCTGTGCATAGTTGGATGACTTTTGGCAACTGTATACAGCTCTATGATCACCACTACACTCAAGATACAGAGCATTATTTATTTCTCATTTGGTGATTGGTGGACATTTGGATTGTTTCTAGTTGTTTATTATGAATCTGATGATGATTTTTGGCATGTATTTGTATATAGTTACACATCACTTGGTAATTTTTCAGGAGAATGGCAATCTTGGGGCCTTGTTGGTTTATTATGGTCTTAAAAGTTCACAATGATAAGGTTGCAGCCCAGAACTTCTTGATACGAATGCATACTTACTTGCAAGGGGTCCTTGGTAAATAAGCAGATACTTGTGGAGACCCTATTCAGAGAGCTCAGGCATGAGCTTACAAAAGGCCGTGAATTACCAATCCCCAGAAGCGTATGGCGGGGGATTTCTCTTTGTCACCTGTGCTGATGATAGAATTTGTGCTCCATGAGTCTGAGCTCTCTGAGCCAGTGAGTGTCCTCTGGCTGATGTACTGGAGGAGAGCCCACTTGAAAAAGCCCTCCAGGGACAGAGTTCCATGGAGGGCAGCCTCTCTTCAGTCCGAGGCATCTCCGAGGCATTTTGTTTTAAGCCTTCTAAAGTCTGGTCATTTGGGGAAAACAGAGGTCCAAGAAGAATTTTCTCACTTTGCCATGGGAAGATCTATAGGGGCACTGAGGCTGAGGAGTCCTTTATGGTAGTGAGGGGGGGTGCCCACAGCAGCTGTTGGTGAGGTCCTGAGCAGGGTGACCTGGAATCAGGGACAGCACGCGCCCTGTTCGTCGTCCTGAGGAGGCACCGGTAGCTGCAGCAGTTGGGGCAACTTTATGATTTGGAGCCAGGAGAAGGTTTGGGCCAACCATGAAGCTGTCAGTCTATAAAAGGTGCTGACCTTTATTGGAGCAAGAACTAAAAATTCACTTAATATACTAAAAAAAAAAAAAAAGGTTTAGAAAAGGAAAGCTCTGAAAAGAAAATTGCATTTGTGAGAACATGCCTTGGAATACAAACTGTGGTTGGAAGCAATAGTTTGATAAGCTCTTTGGGGGGTCATATGAGACCCCATCCCTGAGGGACATGCGAGGATTACAAGGGACGGTGAGACTACTTTCTGAAGGAGAGTGAGTCTGGTCAGTTTGCTGGTCAGTTTATTTTCGAGTTGTTACTGCTACAGCATGAGGACAAAAGTGATCAAAAGGGTAGACAGGCAGAAATTACATTAAAAGAATAACATGGTAATCAGTGAAAATAGACATTTACAAGTAGGTTTTTGTGAAATAATGGATGTATGAGAATTAAAGCATAAGATCATCAAAATACCTAGAAGATGTATTTACCAACAAGAATTTCAACAGGACGTGTTCGTCCTGTTGTCTCAGGAAAGGCAAGTTGGTTCTACGGCGATGGATATTAGAGAAATGCAGTAACACAGAAATAAAGTTGTTTTCAGAACTCAGACTTTAACGATATATTTTTTCATTTATTAAGCATGCTTTTCTTTTTATCCCTTCTTAAGAACAACCTATACCGCAGTTTATGGGAGTCTTTTTCAGCATAAATTGAGACTGTGATAATGAGTAAGGAATATTTATTTTTATGTTATACTTCCTCTCTTTCCTCATATTTTATTACTGAGGATATTGACATGAAAACAGGATCTTAGTATCCAGTGAGTTCATCTACTGCCGATTTCCCACCAGAAATTCCAGGCTTTGTGACATCAGTGTGTTTCGCTCTGGATGTCATTTGAAGAGCAGGCATCTGGAAATGATGAAATCCTGAACAACAAAGCTTTTGTTTTCAGGAAGACAAGTTGGTGGGGGAGGAAAAGGAAACAAAACTTCATTGAGTACCTACTATGTGCCAGGCACTTTGATCTTCTGCCTGGAGGTAATGCTTTCCTAAGCTCTGCAAAAGGAACAAATAAAAACCCTTACCTCGTCCGTCAAAATGCACCGTGTCGTCTTCCAGTGCTGCTGTGGCAACTACATAAGCTACGTGCACAGTATCAGGGTTTATTAACTTTTAAACCAGTGTGTAGCCATTTGAATGCCTCTATATCTTATTTGTCAGAAAGCCCAGATGCAAAGATGCAGCAGTATATAGTGAATAATTCTATACATACCTATGCTTATGGAAGTGAAAATAATAAAAAGTCTCAATTCACAAATAGCTGTTTTTCCTTTAACGTATCTAAGACATGCCTAAAAAAAGACATATTGTCCCCACACTATCTCATTCTGTTGCATTTCAAATGCTACCTTCCTTTTTAAACATTTTTGCATGAGAAAGTTCTTCATAATAGAAAAAGTGTAGGGGGGGTGAGGAACAGATGCAGTGCGAGAAGTATGAGTAAATGATTATATTTACAGAGTTTTCAATAGCATGGGAGCATGTTCTAACTTCATTGGAAGAAAATGAAGGATCCCACTGTGTAATAATTATATGTAGAAAAAAGAATGTAAAATAAAGCTGGGAGACAGGGGAGACAACTTTGTCTTAAATATTTTTCAGCCCATACTCATTTCATGTGTGAAAAGAGCGAAAGCACATTTGGTTTATGTTTTCTGAAACATGTCATAAACCAATGTAACCAAAGATGGAGCAGCGAACGCAGAAAGCAAGACATCCTGGGTGGGAAGCAGGAGAGGTTGGCTGTTCCCCAAACTCTCAACCGCCTGTGGGTTCCGACTGACAAGGGGCGTAATCTGGAAGGTGGCTCCGGAACCAGTCTTTCTTGTGTGGCATGTCAGGTTCCAATCTGTGTGGAGACGTTGTCAGAAGCAATAACTGATCATAGGTACATGAGAGAGGAGCTCAGGAGCAGAGGGGAAGACTTTGGTGCCCAAGAACCTGTGATGCTCCTGCTGGTAGTTTGTAGTCTCTTCAAATGAACAATAGGAAAGACCTCTTCTTCACGTATCTTCTGTGAAAGTCTGCCTGTTCACTTTTTGCATGAATAAATAACTTTTCAAGACAAAAAGCTTTTTAAAAATGATACATTTTTAAAAATATAAACTTTAAAGAGCGGTTTAGAGTTTCCAGAGTGTATTCCCATACATTCACGGAGTCATTCCTCCAGGAATCCTGTGAGGCAGGTGTTCGGATGATGGGTGCTTCGCAGCGCAGGACACGGAGGCTGTGTGAGGTCACTGTGAACACCTCATGGGCTGGTAAACCCTGGTTTCCGTCTCGGGCCTGCCCACCCCAGGGCCACCTCGCTCTGTGTGGTGATTGCTACGTGCCTACTTTTATAGTAAGTGTGCTTACTCTTTTCTGGGTTATGTCATAATTGACCCCTAGGGATATTGTTTACTAAGGTCTTGATCTCAAATGGTGTTTATAGATGATCAAATGTTGAATGATCAACCCTGGTAGCAGTGATTTCCTCTGCTAACCCATGAAGCCAGTCTCTACATAAATAATAGACTTTCCCCATTGAAATCGCCCCTTGTGTAGGATGCACTGTTAGGCTAGAAGGTATTTTTCTCTTCTATTCTCCAGGTTTTAAAAATCCTGCATGTTCATAAACTCAGCAGTATTTTAAGAGCCCTTTAGAAACATCTTTGCCATCTCCTTTCCAGCTTGCTTTGTCAGTTGGGGAACAAGCTATAGACATACTGTATTCTAGGTCCTTGGAGAAACAGATACTTCTGATGCGTCCTGCTTCAGCGTTATTGTGAACTTTGCGGGTTGAATTTTGTAGAAGTGGCATCAAGAAACTCATAGCCTCTGCACTGTGTTTGAATAGAAGAGCATTCAGGGCGCCTGGGTGGCTCAGATGGTTAAGCGTCTGCCTTCGGGTCAGGTCATGATCTCAGGGCCCTGGGATCGAGCCCCGCGTCGGGCTCCCTGCTCAGTGGGGAGTCTGCTTCTCCCTCTGCTTCTCTCTCCCACTCTCTCATTCTCTCTCTCTCTCTCTTTCATGAATAAATAAATAAAATCTTTAAAAAAAAAAGCATTCAAATTCTACTAGGGATACCTCAGTCTGAAACACATCGGGTTCCTAATTTTGGTCCATGGCAAACTGTGTGTGTATTGAAATGCAAAAGAAACAGAGGGAAGTGATTTTATGCATGTATCTTGGTAGCAGCAAGTACATTGTGTTCATGGTAAAATTCTTTTAACTTTGCTGTATGTTTAAAATTTTCCCCATGATAAAACGCCGGGGGGAAACTATGGGACAGAAGTGCAGAAAAAATTCTGTGAAGCAAACTGAGAAAAGAAAACTGTGAAGCTCTGCTGGAATATCAAGAAATATTTTCGAAAATTCATGTTTTTCCTTTATACATCCATTTGATGAAGGATCTTGAGAATTTGGGAAAGAGGAAGTGGTATACAGTACAAGTCTAACTGCTAATTCAGCTTTATGAAATCTTAATATTTTATGATCACTGCTTCCATCTTTTGTGAGCTTTCCGTAAGTAAAACATTGCAAATTTTACAAAATATTACAGAGTTAAAAGCTCCCTCTATGTCCCTCCCTACCTGATTCCGTATTCCTTTCCCCCCACCCTTAAAGGTAACAGCAATCTTGACTCTGCCCATTATCACATAATTTTTATGTGTATTTTAAACAGGAAGGATTCATGCGTAGTAATGAGGGGCACTCGTTTGGAGTCAAAGGTCGCCGGGTAGGAATGCAGACATTAGTGCTTCCTAGAAAATGGATAAGGTTCCATCTCAGTTTCTCCATCTGTTAAGTGGGAATGATAATCCCGCCTTACAGGGTTGGTGAGAGGATGAGAGGAGACGTTAGAAAGCATTTGTGTGGCTCCCCGTGGATGATGAGCACGTCAAGTGGTGGAAGGTCAAAGTTGCAGATATTTAAAGTCATTTCAAAAGCAATAGCACGATAATAGTGTCCTTGAGCAGAATGAGCCTCAGGGTGTTCTGGGGACATCTCTGGTCCCAGGAGAGGGGAAGGGGCTCCTCTCAGTCCCGCCCAGACCTTGGTTGATGACCTTTAGGATGGGGCAGTGACTTCCTTTCAGGGCTCTGAACCCTAACGCTGCGCCATCCCACCTCTACCCGCCCGATAAGGAGACCTCCGCTGAGAAGCCACCCTCTTCCTGCTTCTGCTTCTTGCTTACAGCTGACTCCATACCTCGGGTGTAAATATGTGTTATAAATCTCATTCAATCTTAATTCAAACACATAATGGTTTTCCTGCAAGGGTCCATTTCTCTCTTGTCTCTTTTTAAATCAAAGGCATTCTAATGTTTAGGCTGTAATTGTTTATTTTAAAAGAGATCTAGGCACTTGTTTTTACCTCTTCTTTTCTTCTTCCAAATAAACAAAAGAGTTTTATTCTAGTCTTCTCAAATTCCTGCCTCAAGACTGAGGTTCAGATACTGTGTTTTATTGCGGGATTTTTGTCCAAGCTCAGATTGAGAAGCAGTCTCAGGTACCTTCATAAATCCAGGTTTGGGGGATGCTGTCAGGATATTTTTAGGAGTCTGGGGAATGCTATGAAATTGTCGCATGGACCTCTGTAGCGAAGATTGCCTTTCCCTAGTGAAGGTTTTTCTCTTGCCAAGTTTGCAGTCATTTAATTAGAGCAGAGCTGTGTTCACTGCTTTCTTCTTGTGTGAACGTGCTATCCCTAGCTAGCTGGCACATCACGCAATCTACAGGCAGACAGAAGCCTCGATGAGCCACAGGTTCACCGCCACCCCTTACCCCCACGTCCTCCTTGACGTGAACGCATGTTCTCCTGTACTTAGTGCTGTGACAGGCACTTAGTTATTCGGGCCAGGCTGGCTCCGTGCCCCACAGGAGGGGGCAAGGGGAGGTGTGAGTGGAGGGGCCACAGTGCTGGGCCTGCCTCTGCGGCCTCCCCACTGCATGCTTAGGGCACATGTAGTCAGGTGCATTTTTCGTGTAGGATCCTAGAGAGTGTTCATTGTGAAGGGTTATTTGTTTGAAGAAAATTCACTGAAGCAAATCAGCAGAGAGCTGTGAGCTGGGCGATGGCATGTGGGTGTTTTCGCCAGTACCGCTCATCGTGATGGGGCCATGGCTGCAGAATTTTACCTGTTTTCATCACGGTCCAGCCAAGGATAGGGTACCACTTGCATGGATCATGCAAATCTTTCCAAAAAACAGACTTGTGGTCCCTTCGTGGGAACTCTTAGGGCATTACCAAGAAATAGGAGCCACTGGTCAAGTCCAGATTTGAAACAGTGAGTGAGTGTAGGATCTCGTCCATCCACATTAGGGAGGGGCCTGCTGCTGTCAGGCCAGCTTCCTGGAGAAGGTTGTCAGGAGCATACAACAGAGCATTTTTCTGTAGAAGAAAGAAGTAGGACTTTGGGCAGCACCATGTCCTCTGGCTGAGGACTGCAGGGGAAGATGGCATTGGCTTCCAGCCACATCGCTGGTCCCTGAGATTGTAGAGAGAGGGGCGAGGAGGCATAAATGCATCAGAGGTAAAGTTGTAACATTCTGCCTTGGATGTCAGAATGAGCCTGGAGAGGGCAGAAACTGTCTTAGCTCCCTCTCTTCCGTGGCTCAGGAATGATCTTAGCCTTTTTTTTTTTTTTTTCTTTTAGGATTGCATTTATTTATCTGTCAGAGAAAGACTGAGAGCACAAGCAGGGGGAGTGGCAGGCAGAGAGAGAGGCAGGCTCCCTGCTGAGCTGGGGATCCTGAACGGGGGGCTTGATCCCAGGACCCTGGGATCATGACCTGAGCCAAAGGGAGATACTTCATCGACTGAGCCTCCCAGGCGCCTTTGGTCTTAGACTTTTTTTAAGAGCAAAGTTTTTCTAAACTATTTTTAACTTACATGTCACCTAGGAACCTTGTGTAAATCTCAGGACAATAGAATTGTCAAGAACATAAGCTGAGGACTGACTGAGTGGCTTTAGAGAAACTGCTTTGCTTTTCAGATTGGTAGTTCGTCATCAGTAGAATACAGATGATTCATTGATTCAGAAGTCTTTATTGAGCACCCATTCTGTGCGAGGCATAGCTCTGAATACTTGGGACTTGTCAGGGAACAAAAGAGTCAAGGATCCCTGCCTGTCTCAGTCCGTTCAGCTGCTGTAACAAAACAGCACAGACTGAGTAGCTTATAAACACCGAACGTTTATTTTTCACGGTTCTGGAGGCTGGAAATCCAAGATCAAGGCCCCGCAGATTGGGTGTCTCATAAGGGCCTGCTTCCTGGTTCGTGGATAGCCATTTCCTCACACGATGGAGCGCTGCAGGAGCTCTACGGGGTCTCCTTTGTGAGGGCATGAATATCACTCATGACGTTCACCTTCATGACCTCATCACCCTCTGAAGCCCCATCTCCTAACACTGTCACCTTGGGGCCTAGGTTTCAACATAGGAATTTGGGGAGGACACGTACATTCAGGCCATAGCAGTGCTCTCATGGAGATTCCATTCCAGCAGAGGAGACAGTGACGCATGAACAGGAGAAGCAGGTAGCCTCAGTGCCGTGGAAGAAAGCAAGGAGAGAAACATGCAGAGGTGCAGGGGTGGGAGGTGCATCAGGGTGCACAGCACTGCACCATCTCACTGAGGATGTGAAGGAGTTAGGAGAGGTGGAGAGCAGGCAAAGAGTGCTCCAGACACAGCAAACACTCGAGAGGGGCTGCCTGCTGGCTGTGGCCAAGGAGGGAGGCCCGTCCCTCACCGGGAGGGAGACAGAGCAGCCAGCAAGGCCAGATGCTGTCGCAGGACTCTGGCTCTGAGCGAGGTGTGCGAGCACTGCGGGTGTGAGTTCAGAGGGGCCCCATCAGGCTCAGATCTGAAAAGAACCGCCGTGGGTGCTGTGTAGGGAGGAAGGAGGCTGTTGGGGGTCAGAGAACAGGACAGTCAACAGTTGCAGTGTCATCAGGAGGCAGATAAAATCACGTAGATAAAATCACCTTACAGCGACGAAGGTCCATGAAGGTGGTTGGCTTGGTTATTTTCATTTCACAAAAGGGGAAAATGTTACTCTCCCAAAAGGAGCCTAAGAAAGTTGGATGAAGAATTTAAGCAATAAATAAGAATGGTCACAGGGCATTTTTTTTTTTTTTTTTTACAATGAAAAATCTGTCCGTTACCACAGTTGTTCACAGGTATTTGGCACTCGTTCACAAAGTGCTGCTTCTCTCTGTGTTAGTTAGAGGAGAATAAGCCATGAATGACACCTTTTGTCAAAATGAAAAGGATCCTGGAAGTTATTTTCATCATTGTATTAGGCTCCCATCTTACTCTTGCCTTCAACTGGAGCTGTGCCTTTTACCAAGTTTGTCGTTGCTTTGGGTTTGAGTTTCCTCAGCTGGAAGGTAGAGGGAAGGATGTGATGTAGCTCGGCCCACTCTGGAATGCCTTTAGAGGGCGGTGGGCCTGCTGTTTCCATCAGCACAGGTTGTAAGCATTGAAGAAATGTAGGGTATTTATCCGTTGAGGAGAGTTACACCGCCATCCAGGACGGTCGGCTCCATTGCTTATCATTTAGGTACCGATGTGTCTGTGCACACGGCAGCCAAGAAAGCATAGGCATTGGAACACTAGCTGACCCAGTGCCTTAGGATGGGCAAAGAAGGAGCCAGAAGTCTGGAGCCATGGGGATTGTGTGGCTGCAGAGGGGAGCTCTGGGGAGGATTCCCAGGAAACAGGATTGCAGCATTTGACGCGACGTTCCCAGTGGCCACTGCAGAGCCTGCAATAGAGTAGATGCCAACAAGTTAGACCTGACAACCCAGCCAGACCAACACCAGCACACCCCCTTAGGTGCTGGAATTCACAGCTTTCTGAAAAGGTAACACATTGCAGTGGAGAATAATTATCATCAACAGTGAAACAGCCAAGGCCCAACTGTGCAAATGTCGGAGGACAAAAGGTAAAGAATAAATGGTAGCTCCTAAGTGTTCTTAGAAAAATGTAACTGCGTGAGGTGGTGGATGCGTTAATTAGCTTGATTGGGGCGATCACCTCAGTGTGTGTGTATATTAAAACATCACGTTGGGCAACCTAAATATAGACAGTTTCCATATGTCAGTTCTACCCAGGGAAATAAAAGAACATGAAAGACTCTGTGTAGATGATCTGGTAAGACTTGGCATTTATCGTGGCTCCACAGGTAAATTCGATCTGCAGAGAACCTGAAAGAATGTGCTAGGCTGCCAGGCAGGAAAGGGGCGATGGTGGACCATGACTGAGAGCACAGGGCTGAGCCCGCTGAGGCTGGACACTGGTCCTCTCAGCTCCTGGGTGTGACTCTGGGCACTTTCCGTTGCTCCCTTGACCCGGTGAGGGTGACCGGCTCACCTGCCGAGAACTAAGTGGACAGCTCTGTCAGCATTGGTCCCGGGCAGCGTGCCGGGTGCCCAGAGAGGCTCCGGTAGGTTATCTTTACCATCATCACTGTCCAGAGGGAGAGAATATAGAAGGAAGGGCCCAAGAAGCAAGACACAGTGCTTCCTACCATCATCTTCCTGTGCCTCAGGTAGACACTCCATGTCTAGGAGGTGATTCTTTTTTTTTTTTTTTAATTTTTTTAAACATTTTATTTATTTATTTGACACAGAAAGACCACAAGCAGGGGGAGGGGCAGGCAGAGGGAGAAGCAGCCTCCCCGCTGAGCAGGGAGCCCAGTGCAGGACTTGATCCCAGGACCCCAGATCATGCCCTGAGCCGAAGGCAGTTGCTTCACCAACTGAGCCACCCAGGCGCCCCTAGGAGGAGATTCTTTAGAGTTAGTTCTGGAATGAAGACTCGAGAGCAGGGAGGATTGGCTGCTTCGTTCTCAGGAGACAAATCTGACCTGAAAGATGGACTTAGTTTCCTTGTAAAAGGTGACAGCTGGTTCTGGTGGTGCCAGAGATACATACCAACAAACAGCCCTGGGGCCCAGAGCTCACTCCCAGCCGGAACTTCCTCCGGGCCAGAGAGGATTCTGTGGGGCCCTCCCTGGGAGCTGTGGCTGCAGACGGAACACAGCAACCGAGAGGCAGTGCCTGCGGGCGGGAGGGAGTGAAGCAGAAGGAGCTGCTCTCTCTTCCCCAAATTGTTCCTGGCAACACAGCCTTCAAGACAGTCCTACTTTTCCTGGCCTCTGACGCGACTCTGCTATTTCTGAACTCACCGCTTTCTTAAATGTGCTGTATTTTCCCTTAGCGAACCCACATCACCACCACACTAGATGGGCGCTCACCCTGCATTCGTCTGTCTCTTTGGAAGAAATGGAGCTCATTGGAGGCAAGGTTCTGAGCCTTTTGGTCTTTGTTCCCCTGGCACTTTTGCACAGAGCTTTACACATAGTAAATGCTTGTCGTGCTGCTAAATCAATAGTCACATTTCCAGGTGACTCTCCAGCCAACATTAGCTTAGCACATCTGCAAGTGTAACATTGCACCTAAGTCCCCCACAATGAAATAAGAATGTCCCCAGTGCACAGACTTTGCAGAGGGGCAGGAAGGAGGGGATACAAAGTGCCTCGTTGGAGACTGGGCGTGCACCTCGGAAAGATGGTTATGGGTTCCCACGCTGGCCTGGGGGTCAGGGTCAGGAGAGTGTGTCTGTACAAATCTGGGAAGGGGCACAGGACTGAGCCTCTCAGAGTCCCTGTCAGGGGCAGAGGTCCTGGAGGAAACGGAGAGGTCAGAAGGTAGGAGGCCAAGCAGAAGCCTCTGAAACTAGAGACAGAGCTCGATGCCCAGCCTCTGATAACAAGGGGACAGGAAAGGAGGCCAGGCGCCTAACCTTGAGATGCCTGTGTGTATCCCATCAGAGAGCATAAAAGTAGAGAAAGCGGTGGGCTGGAGGGTAAATGCCCCCAAGAAAGACTGCCCTCCAAGGTCGGTTCTCCTACTGAGTGAAAGCAGGGCTTTCTTCCTCAACTGTCAGGAAGGTCTTTGAAAAGATAATTGATGCTGTTTATCCCACAGGACCCTGTCTCTGCTATAGCACGCGCATCTGTGTGCATGGCTGAGTGGTGGGACTGCAGGTGGCTTCAGAACAGGAGCTCAAGGGACAGACTCTTGTGTTTTGCTGCCAAAACGCATCCCTTAGAGAAGGAGCATGCTCTCCGGGTGGGTCTCTCCTGCCTGTGGTAACTGAAAACAAGCAAAACAAAACAAAACAAGACAAAAAAACCTAACTGGAACCTGAAAAGCGACCGTAGATGAGACCAGAGAAGCCTTGTACCTCCCAGAGCTGACTGTTTCTTACTGCAGGTTTCCTGTGGGTGCGTTTCAGATTTTGGCTTTCCAAAATACGGTGCTTTAAAATGGAAAGAAATGGAGCTCTGGCTCTATTGGAGCCCTGACGTAACATGCATGCACACATAGATAGAGCAGTGCTGCCTCTCACACACACACCCCTGCGTAATGGCGGGGGTGGGGGGGTGGGGGGGTGGGGGGGCAAGCAGCTAGAAGATTCTGATCACTTCGGACTCAAACATGTATTTTAAAATGCATTAAACCTGTTTAGATGGTACTTCTTAGAGTGAATATACGGCTCTCAAAAGTTCTGATGAAAGTGGACATTTGGAGAGCTCCTGGGAAGTGAGAATATTCCTTTCAACTCAGGCTTGCACGGTCCCAAATAGGAAGGCCTCTTCTAATCTCAGGATCTTGAAAAGAAACCTTGATCCTTGATGTTGTTACGTGATTACCTAAAGGAATGCCTTCCTCTCTGGCCCGGAAGGATATTTTTAAGAGAATGTTAAACTTGTGACAGGAATTATTGATACCTGTGGAATTTTTTTTTTTTTTTCATATGACTCAGGCCTGCTTTCAGTCATTACCTAGGAATTAGTCTGGGACTAAGTGACGCCAGTCCCCAAACTGTTTAAAGTAGAGCACGACTTAGCGAAAGAAGGAAAAAACGAGGATGTTCTTTTGTGCATTATTCTTATCGTGATGAATGATGCTTGTTTTCCTCTCCACTTTAATTAGAATGTTTCTACATTTGCCAAAGAAAATGTTGGAATGGAGACAAAACCCTGAAATTATAGGAACAGGGCTTGATGTAATAGCTTATTTGTAAAGGAAACACAACTTGTTTGGTATTTTATTGAAACAGGAAGTTCAGAACCTCGGCACACACAAGTACAACAAATTCTCAGGTGCTGGTTGAGTCATCTGTTGTTGGAAATAGTCTCCTGGTAGTTTTCCCCTGGATCTACTTTTTATCTTTTCGGTTTTCTGTTTTCATTTTTTTTTTTTTTTAAGCAGTGAGGGTAGATAGGGGTAGGAAGTTACATAGAGATTCAACTAGAGATTGTGTACATTTAAAACAAATGTGTCAGTTGTCCAGATTAACTAAAGCAGGGGGGAATTCTCTCCTGATACATTTTACATGTATGTGTGTGTATAAATATATATACCTGGGCGTATGGGTATAAAATAAGAGAAGCCAAAGTGAAACAATCATTTATATCAATGCTATAGCTATTTCAAAAGTAACCATTAGGGGAATGGATTTGACATTAATAAAGATGAAAAGCATTGTGGACTTATGTTCTGTTTGTTGCTAAGTGTTTGATAAAGTAAATGTTTTCACAGCAGAAGCAAGATAACAGTTTCATTCCCAGTACAGACATAGCTCATTTTATTGCATTTTACAGATAGTGCTTTTTCTTCTTTTTTTTACAAATTAAGGGTTTGTGGCAATTCTGCATCGAACTAGTCTATCAGTGCCATTTTTCCAACAGCATTTCCTCACTTCATGTTTCCGTGCCACATTTTGGTAACTTTTGCAATATTTTGAACTTTTTCATGGTTATTGTATTTGTTGCAGTGATCTGTGATCAGTGATTATGACTTACTGAAAGCTCAGATGTAGTTAGCATTTTTTAGCAATAAAGTATTTTTTAATTAAGGTATATACATTGTTTTAGACATAATGCTTTTGCACACTTAGCCTACACTATAATATAAACATAGCTTTTATATATGCACTGGGAAACCGGAAAGTTCATTTGACTTGCTTTATTGTGATACTCACTCACTGTGGTGGCCTGGAACCAAACCTGCACTGTCTCTGAGGTGTACGTGTACTAAAAACTTACAGAATGACTTGAGCTGAGTTGGTATGGACATAGAGGGCCCTGGGGGACCGTGCTTGGTTAATCGGGGTCCCTGCCAGTGACCCCCAGCTCTTCTCTCACTTGAGTGACCCTGGTCTGATAGTCTCACCCCTCTGCGAAATTCAGGCGGTTCCACATGCCCTATCCATTGAAAGGTACATCGGAGACATGCTGGGATATAGGGTGAAGGGAGGTGTGGAGGGGGGTCAAGTGCTTGCCAGGTGGTATTTCTGCAAGAAGCAGTAGAGCCTCTTTCTGTTTTGTGATCTACACGAAGACTTTTTTTTTAAAGAGCAAAATTGAGAGGAAGGTGCAGAGAAGTCCTGTATATTCCTTGCTCCCACACATGCACAGCGTCCCCCACTACCCATTTCCCCCACCAGAGTGGGACGTTTCTTCCCATCTGTGAACCTGCACGGACACGTCACCATCACCCAGAGCCCACAGTGTACAATACGGTTCACCCTTTGTGTTGGACACACTGTGGGTTTGGACAAATGTGTGATGTCATGTATTCACCATACAGTATCTCACAGAGTAGTCTCACTGCCCTCAAAATCCTCTGTGCTCCCCCTGTTCACTCTTGCCCCATCCAACCCCTGGCAGCCACTGATTTTTTACTATCTGCATAGTTCTGTCTTTTCCAGAATCACACCGTATGTAGCCTTTCAGATTGGCTTCTTTCACTTAGTAATAATACATTGAAGGTTCCTCCATGTCTTTTCATGGCTTGAAAGCTCATCTCTTCTTAATGCTGAATAATACGCCATCGTCTGGATGGACCAACTGTTTATTTAGCCATTCACCTACTGAAGAACATCTTTGTTGTTTTCAACAGTTAGGAAAAAGTTGCTGTAAACATCCGCGTGCAGATAAGCGGTGTGGACATAAGTTTTCAGGTCAGGATTGCTGGATCATAGGGTAAGAATATGTTTAGTTTAAAAGAAATTGCCGAACTGGGGCGCCTGGGTGGCTCAGTTGGTTGAGCATCTGACTTGATTTCAGCTCAGGTCATGATCTCAGAGTCATGAGATCCAGCCCCGGGGCTGCAGGCTCCAAGCTCAGCCAGGAGTCTGCTTCTCTCCCTCTGCCCCTCCCCCCGCTCATGTTCTCTCTCTCTCTCTCTCTCTCTCTCTCTCTCTCAAATAAATAAATAAATCTTTAAAAACAAAACAAAACCCTGCCAAGCTGTCTTCCATTGCGGCTGGGCCGTTCTGCATTCCTTCCAGCAGTGAGTGACAGTTCCTGTTACTCCACACCCTTGTTGTTTGGTGTGGCCAGTGTCTGGATTCTTGTCATCCTGATAGGTGTGTAGTCCTGTCTCATCGTTGTCTTCGTTTGCATGTCCCTGATGACATGTGATGTGGGTCATCTGCCGTGGGCTTCCTTACCAGCTGCGTGTCGTCCTTGGTGAGGTATCTGTTCACGTCTGTGGTCCAGGTTTTAGTCTAAGCAGTCCCTCTTTTCGACATGTGTTAGCCCGCAACTGTAGGTACCTTTGTGACTGCCCAGCATTGTGGGCGTAAGCTTGGGAGTATGGGCTCTGCTCCCTGAGCTCAGGAGGCACCGGCAGCACCCTGCATACACCTCCCCTGGGACTCAGCCAGCACAACCCCTCAGCTGTCTCGCCGAGCTGCACCTCCAGCGTGCCTCCCTCCCAAAAGAAGGTCTAGGCCTCCAATGTTACATCTCCAGGTTTTAGACTCACTTGAGACTCTAAATCGACAAGGCCAAAACTTTATGGCTCTATATTGAAATACTTCTTTTAGTTAGGTTTTTCCTTTTTTTCATTGACAAACACTGAACAAAACAATATTACTATGTAATGAAAGGATTGAACCTCTGTGAGTGTGTATAAATCCCGCTTTGCTTTTTTTTTTAAACATCGTTTGGATTAATACACAGTGCAAGAGCTACACGAGGTAATTCAAGAAATGCTACAAGGCACTACGTGGAGGGTCTGGAAGGCCCCCAGATGTCTTTTGGTTGCTTTTACAGCTACAGATACACCCCACCACCAAAGGTGCCTGTATTGATGAAACCTAACCTCCACAGTAGCTAACTCCACCAGCTAGAGGAGTACCACACTGCCTGTTACCACGGTTTGGTGCGCATATTCTGAAGTGAGAAAAAAGAGAGCGTCCATTCATAATTGCTAAATGCACCCCCAGAGAGATGGAGAAAACAGCCGCTGAGAGGTGAGAAGGAAGAACCGTGGGCGCCCACGTTCCTGGGCAAGACAGGGCTGAGCTCCGTCTTCATTCTGTGCTTCCAGCCAGGGTCCTGTGAAGGGGCATCTGCAGCAGGGCAGCCACTCCAACCGGCAGCCCCGCATCTTGTTTAACCCTCACTGTGCTGGAGCGCAGCACATGTCAGCCCTGGGCCCCTTCCCAACACTTCTGGTGCTTCTTTCAGTCATCCTTACAAACGCATCTTTAGAAAACACAGGTCTCAAAAAAAAAAAAAAAAGAGAGAGAGCAAAAGAGGGAGACACAACTCTGGTCTCCTCATGCTGCATTCTGCTGTTAAATTTCTAGTGACCTTCAAGATCAAGTTTAAACTCTATAGCAAGACATGAAACCTTTCCAAGAGCTTGCTCTCAGCCCTTCTTCCCACCCACTCCATTCCCTTCCTGCCCCCTGGTGCCAGCTGGGCTGCCCAGGGCTGCCCATCGCTCTGAAACCAAGTGTTTACATCAGACTCTTGTGCCAGTCCTCACCACTGTGATCACAGATTGACTTGCCTCTCCATCACACCCAACACGCGTGCATGCACACACGCCCAACACACACACACGCCCAACACACACCCAACACACATACGCCCAACACACCCAACACACACACACACACACACGCCCAACACACAAATGCACACATAGGCATGCCCATCACACACATGCCCAACACACATGCCCACATATGCACGCCCAACACACACATGCCCAACACATAAGCCCAACACACACACACACACGCCCAACACACAAATGCACACATAGGCATGCCCATCACACACATGCACACGTATGCACATCCAACGCACACACGCCCAACACACACCCACACACACATGCACACACATACGCCCAACACACATGCGCCCAACACACACCCAACACACAAATGCACACATAGGCATGCCCAACACACATGCACACGTATGCACACCCAACACACACATGCCCAACACACTTACACACACACATGCACTCACACCCAGTATGCACATGCACACACACAGACACACCCAGCACACACACATATCCTTTTCCTAATTCTAAGGACAGGCTTTTCTGGGACATATTTTCCAAATCTTCCTGGAAAAATTCATTTCACCCTCTTTTATGGTTTTATAATACTGTTTTTATATCACCCGCATAAATACTATAGTGTAAAAAAGATAATGTAACATGATTTAATTGTTTATATATGTGTCTTCTGCTAGATTATGGGCTTCTTGAAGGCAAGGTCCATATTTCTGTCATTCTTTTTAATTCCCTGCATCGTACATTGAAGACAATAATATCTTGAGTTTAACGTGAATCTGACTGGAAGGAGAGCACAAGGTACTAAATGCTTTATGGAAAGAGGTTAGGAAGGCCGGTTTCCTTGAGCAAAAGATTTGACAAGACTTGGGAAGAATAGAAGGTCATTAGGGTCCAGATGGTAGGAGTCTTGATACCAACCTAAGGTGGGTCATACTTTATCCAGCAGGGTGTGGAACCAGAGGGACATGGTCTGCAGTTTTGTGCGGGTTTCCAGGCAGATGAGGTTAGCTCTCAGAGTCCTGGTGGGAGGGGGTCCGGCATTCACTCATGTGGATGGGACGGGCAGAGCTGGGTGGGCTCGGTGCAGTGGGGGGGACAGGCAGGCCTGAGGCGCCGTGGGGAGCGGGCTGACGGGGGAGGGCAGGAGGTGGCGGCCGGCTGGGGCTCTCCGGCTCATGGCGAACCCCGAGTGGGAAGGCTTTCTTGCCATCGTCCACTTCCTTTCCTTGATGCACAGCGAATTCCTGGTCAGCCTTTGTTGTGGGCTGGCTTGCTTTGTCGCTTTCCTTGTTGTTTACAGCCTCCAGGTATTTGTAGACAGATCTTATCTCCTTCCCTCTTAGTCACCTCTTGGCCCAACTCTGCATAGTTTACTCTTTTAAACTCTGCTCCTGGGTCTGACCTCTTGCCACTTGCTGAAGGATATTTGTTTTTTATTTTTGGATTTCATTCCACTTTATTTTAAGAGATGTGATAAACTAAAAATGGTTTGGCAAGTAAGGTATGGTCTTGAAGGAGAAAAAAATAAATGAATTATATATATATTTATACACACATATACATATGAAATCTGTGTGTGTGTAGTATGTGAATGTGTATAGTGAGTGTATGAGTACATAGTGTGTGTAAGTGTCAGTACATCGTGTGTGTTAGTACTTACTGAGCTAGTGTGTGTTATAAACTGAGTTGATAAAGCAGCAGCAGGGTTTGAGAGGACTGACTCCAATGTGAAGGAAGTTCTGTGGGTAAAAGGCTACCAAACTGTTCAGTTGTTTTCTTTCTTAAATTCCACATATGAGTGAGATCATATGGTATTTGTCTTTCTCTGATTGACTTAGCATTATACTCTCTAGCTCCATCCATTTGCAACAGCAAATGGCACGATTTCGTTATTTTTTATGGCTGAGTAACATTCCATTGTAGTAATATTCTGAAATAGGTGAAGGGAATTAAGAGTACACTTATCATGGGGCACCTGGGTGGCTCAGTCAGTTAAGCATCTCCCTTTGGCTCAGGTCATGGTCTCAGGGTTCGGGGACCGAGCCCCGCCTCAGGATCCCTGCTCAGTGGGGAGCCTGCCTCCCACTCTCCCTCTGCCCTCGTGCTTGCTCTCTCTCACTCTCTATCACTCACTCTCTCAAATAAATAGTCTTAAAAAAAAAAAAAGAGTACACTTACCATGATGAGCACTGAGTGATATATGGAATTGTTGAATCACTATATTTATACGCCTGAAACTAATACAACACTGTACGTTAACTACACTGAAATTAAGATTAAAAATTTTAAATAGAATGATATCAAACTGCATCACATGCTCAGAGAAATCACTCGTGAAGGGAAGAGTTGATCGATGTGCCAAACTTCCTTGTCTCATTTTAAGAAATTGTCACAGCCACCCCACTTTCAGCTGCCACCATCCCAGTCAGCCAAGCAACCATCAACAATGAGGTAATACCCTTCACCAGCAGAAAGATTACAACCTGGAAAGCTCAGATGATAGCTAGCATTTTTTAGTAATAGAGTATTTTTTCTTTTTTTTTTAATTTTTTCAATTTTATTTTATTACGTTAATCACCATACATTACATAATTAGTTTTTGATGTGTTCCATGATTCCTTGTTTGCATATAACACCCAGTGCTCCATGCAGAACGTGCCCTCTTTAATACCCATCACCAGGCTAACCCATCCCTCCACCCCCCTCCCCTCTAGAACCCTCAGTTTGTTTCTCAGAATCCATCGTCTCTCATGGTTCCTTTCCCCTCCGATTTCCCCCCCTTCATTTTTCCCTTCCTGCTATCTTCTTTTTTTTTTTAACAAAGTATTTTTAAGTTAAAGTGTGTACATTGGTTTTTTAGAAATAATGCTATTGCACACTCAGTGGACCACAGTATGTATAAACCTGACTTTTATATGTACTAGGCAAGCAGAAAATTCATTTGACTCACTTTGTTTTGCTATATTTGCTTTATTGTGGTGGTCTGGAACCAAACCAGCAATATATTGGAGGTATGGCTGTATTCTGAATGTGGTGATTCTGTGCTACAGTAAAAAGAAGGTCTATTGAGGTATTTGATCTCCATGAAAATAGGTGCACTTTTTTATAATACTTGATTTGCAAGTCAGTTTTTAAAAATAATTTGGCTACAATATCAAACATTTATAAGCTTACAAGCCAGTATTCAACTAAGATTTTTTTTTTAAAGTTTGAGAACTTTTTCTCTTTTTTATGTGATGTTTTACTTTTGTGAAGCCCTGTGGCATTTGTCTCTTTTGGCTCTCACACCATTTTCAGCAGGTAGGAAACAGGCTTCGTTGGAAAGGTGGTCTGGTTGAAGAGCGGAGAGAGGCTGGTCCTTGGACCCCCTCATCTCAGATCTCAGCTGTCCTCACTGCCTGCAACCACAACACCAGAAAGAGTGGCTTTCAGGCGTTGAATCACTCCTGTACTCTGCCTTCCCAGGGACAGCGCTTCTGGAAGGATGGTGAACACACCCACAGCCAATAGAAAAGTAGAAACTGGACCATTACAATGGTTTCTGGGTTGGACTCCAGTACCGTAATGATGAATTAAAAAAACAGCATCAAATAGAACAACCCCCGCCCCCCCCCCCCCCCCCCGCCGCCAAATCCCCTAATAAACCTCCAGGACTAATGGATTGAGTAGGTTAAAATACAATGGAATGTTCCAGTGAATGTCTGAATTTCCAGCATATTTTTATAATATGGACCCAGTTTCTTCTAATTATAAAGCCAAGTACAGTAGGAGCTTTTGAAATTAGCTGGTGGGGTGGGTGGGAAATTGAGTTGCTAAGTACAAAGGAGTAAGAGGAAAGAAGTTGATCAGAAGGAACCATCAACTTAAACATGTCCACACAGAAAGTAGATTAGGAAATTATCTAGTACTGGCCCTTTGTTTTATAGGCTAAGAACTTGGGCATAGAGAAGTGGTTTACCAACAACAGTCTTTCCATTACATCTGTTACTCCTTTTTCCTCTCATTCATTCATTCATTCATTCATTCATGAGAGGCAGAGCAGAGAGCCTGATGTAGGACTCAATCTCAGGACCCTGGGATCACAACCTGAGCCACCCAGGTGCCCTCCTTTCTCCTCCTTATATCTCCCCTTTAAGGTGGGGTAGAGGTGGAGTGAGGTCCTCGGGATCGTGACCTCACAGTCAGCTGCGAGTGTAGAACCAGAAGGAACCCAGGCCCTCCAGGCACCCCACCCCCTGTTCTTGCCAGGCTCCTAAAATCTGTAAGGGTCACTCGTGGTGGGGGACGGGGGGCATCTTTATCCCTTCTTCCAGATGCTGACATCCAGATAGGATCTTTCCTTCCCAAGAGTTTGTCAGTTGCCCTTTTTCTCCTCCCTCCCTGCGCCCCTACTCCCTTGGGACTTCATATTCATTGAAAAAGAACTTGTTTCATCCGGGGGGGGGGGGGGGATGTGTTTTGAAACTTAAGAGCAGGGAGTCCCTGGCCTTTCCCTGTGATGCGTTCCCAGAAACCACACTATCAGGCGGATCGTCAGGAAAATGTTATGGCCAGGATTGCATTTCTGACCAAAGAGTCAGCAGCAAATAAATCATAGATATGAACAAGGACATGTCCTTAAACTGAGACGTAATGCCACAAACCACTGTTTCTTCTAAAATAATCCTTATGCCTAAGCAGCCAGACCATGTGTGCTAGATTCTGG
This sequence comes from Eumetopias jubatus, assembly GCF_037043125.1. Classification (NCBI taxonomy): domain Eukaryota; kingdom Metazoa; phylum Chordata; class Mammalia; order Carnivora; family Otariidae; genus Eumetopias; species Eumetopias jubatus. Next base: position 6,963,180 of record NW_028274808.1, read on the forward strand.
AGGGGAGATGTGTGCCTCTAGGATGAGTGTCTTGGAAAACCCTGGGGGATGCCTCTGGCCTACACTTTCATTGGAAGGGTATAGAGAATATCAAATTTCATTTTTAAGCACTGGAAATTGAAGAAATTGCTTTTGTAAAATAAGAAAATGTTAATTTGCTTTTTAGAAAAATAAATGCAGATTGGTAAATTTCACTTTAATAGAAAAAACTTGTAAACAAGATTTTAAACATTTGGCTAGTTCAGTGGCTTCTATAGGCAGCCAATGAATAGCTAAGTCCAGAAGTATTACGGGACTCTGGAGAGTGCTTTTTCCCTTCATACTTTGAAGAATATGTCTGATTATAAGGAAAAACAAATCCTTGAAACCTTCAAATGATAAAGTTGTTTCATTTACTTGTATAACGATTAAAATATCTAAATTATCTGGGAACCCTCAATTAAGAGAAGGAAAAAATGTTTTTTGAGTAATCAAATAAAAGCCACTCTAACTTGGAAAGTCGCAATAGTGGATTATAAAGGGGCCTCAAAGTAAAATTCACAATAGGTCATTTTATAAATCTTGATCCAAAATGTGGCTTTGAATGAAGGCTTCTTGAAAAAGCCTGATTTACGTGAGGTGTCCTGGTCATTTGCTATAAAACAAGATCTGTGCCCTATGTGGAGGGCCTTCCCTGAGTCCTACAGCTGGGGATCGTCAGCGGACGGGAGGGCACGGAGGAAATGCCTCTTTCTCTCTCCCCCTCCACACTGAACAGTAGTGTGGAACGGAGATACCTCGGAGGGAGGAAGATGCCCATGAGAAAATGTGGAGACCGAAAGAAAACAAACAGAGAAGATTGCAACCCTGGGAAACTCGGAGTCCATATTGTAAAGCTGGGTCCTCGCCAGGATGCCCTTGGCGGCAGAGCAGGAGACTGGCAGGCCGCACTCAGCGCTCTGGTTGAGGAAGGCCACCCAGGTGGGATACTGGTCAGCCCCAGGAGGTGGGTGCTGGCTGGCGTGTGGCCAGTGCTCACCCCCAGCAGGACGAGCTACAGCCCAAGCAAGCGTCTCCAGTGGGACCAGAGAAGGAGCCAGGAAGGATGGGCAGGCCTACCTGCTGAGGTAGGAGTGCAGCTGAGAGGCCACCCTGACCCCTGACGGACCAGCCCCAGGCTGCACCTGCTGGCTCAGTGGGGCTACAGGCAGTGGGGAGCCCCGGGGCGTGCAGAGAAGGGGGAGGAAAGACAGGTGGCTGCCTTGGGAGAACCCAGAGGGAATTGGAGACGTAGAGCTAGGGAACAGGGAAGGCTCATCTTTTAGTGGGGTGGCTGATTTGGTTTAGAATTGAAATTGCAATCCCCAAAACTGAGTTGCTTCCATGATTTATTCCAGCTCTCAAGCCTTCTAATGCCGCGAACGTGTATCATTCTTCTTTGGTAGACGGATCAGTGTGAGGCACACGGTACCCCCTTGTCTTGTCAACTATAGGTGTTGGAACAGTCCTCAGGGAAACTGGTTTCTATTCAGAGCCTCTTCGAGTATAATTGGGTGCTTCCTGCTCTTTAGAGTCACCTAGGGAGATTTTTAAATTCCTGCTCCCCGGGCCACACCCCCTTTAATTAAGTCAGAATGTCTGGGGTTTGGGGATCCCAGCAGTCTCTTTTCTCCTTCCCAGGTGGCTGCAGTATGCAGTCCAGTTTGAGAACCCCTGGAGTCCAGGTCTGAAAGCTTCTACTGCTCAGGCCACACCTCCCCCTACACAGGTGGTGGGACTTAACTGGCCCGGGTGGGGCCCTTGCAGCACTCACTGTTTCAAAAGCCTCCCAGGCCTTTCTCACGGGCAGCTAGAACAAGCACCTGCCACGCCGCCCTGTGGCTGGCGGTCGGCCCCTTCCAAAACTTGGCTTAGAACCCCCCAACTTTAAAGTACACTATGGAATTGCTCTAGCATTTTTATAAGTTTACAACTTGTTTTTTTTTTTTTTTTTTTGCCACCTACCAGTTAAAGGGTCAAAGAAAAAGTTCTGTAAAACCAAGAAGCTATTTCCATGGGTGTTTTATCATGATTTTTGAAAAAATGAGACCTAAAAGCAGTTCAGGTCCAAGTGTGGCTGGAGGGCCTAGGTATTTACTGTGGAAGCACATGGAAAAGGCCCAGAGCCACTAGCTCCAACTGCTAAAGAGGGAAGGGACCTACGGAGCTCAAGCTTTGACCTATTTCTCTCAGTTGTTGAAAACTATGAGGCATGAGATGCAGATTTATGACTTTTTAAAAAGTTATTTGTGGATTCCCAAGACGGTTATGTTCCCATCACTTACGTAGCCTTTAAAACTCAAGTGACGCCTTTAAAAAAAAAAAAACCCCGCGTTTGGCACAGGGTTCCAATGGCAATGACTTGAGCGCTCAGCGAAAATAAGGGAAAAATGCCTCCTGCCTTTGCTTACATGATCATCTGTTTCAGCCAGTGGATGGCAGGGCTCATTTGTGTAGAACACTTGGGAAAGGGAAGCCACAGGGAGTCTCCTTATGTACTTTATGTCACTTTCTTGCCTAAAACGAAGCGTTGACAGAAACGTCTTCGGAGAGTGAACCCCTTCACACTGGACAGGCCTTTCCCTCTTCCACAAGCACATGGATTTGATTTTTCCTGGGAGTTTCATCATTGAAGACATGACAGCCGTGCTTTGCCAGGCCGCCAGTCAGAGGCTTGTCTCCCCCACCCCTCCTCCGCCCTTAACTAATTTTTTCTTTTTTGCATAAATTCTTTGGAATTTCTCTTCACTCTTACTGCCAAAACAGTTTCAAACTGTAGTGTGAGAGCCAGTGCTGTTTATATGTCAGTTGCACGTAAATAAAACTAGGGAAAAAATTAAAACCAGTGCTGAGTATAGAAACTGCACCCCCAAGTCTGACAACACTCATTTTCGCGTGAGGCTTTTTTCTGCTGAGAACCATAAGGATTCTTGGAATTATTTGCACCATGTTTATTGGTCTTTAGAGTCTCTTTGCTTTGACAGGCTCCAGTCTCCCCATCGTCAAGCTGTTAAAAGTTGCATGCTCCCACTTCCCCTAAGTCGATGCAGCTGTGTGGGGCTGAGTTGCCCCTGGGTCTCTCATCCCATCTGTAGGAGCGAGGTGGGGACAGAGGCCACTCTGTCTGTCCCCAGAGCTCAGACTTGGGAAGTTGCAGACACGGAGTGGCAGTTGTCTACCATCTAGATGCTTCTCCTTAATCGGCTTATTCCATTGGGCATCGTATAAGATTCTTCAAGGATCTAGATAGATCTTTTTTTTTTAACTCCCCAGGGGCACTGTAATTATCCGTGAGTGCAGGCTCTGTGCCTTGTCTTGGAAGCCACCACCACAGTTCCTGGCTCAGCCCTCAGGTTGTACGGGGGCTCATCAGTTGCAGCCCACTCTTATTCATTCAGCAACGTTGGGCATGCATTTGATGGCAAGATAGCAAGGTGGAGGATGTGACTGATCCACAGTAACTCTGAGGGCCATCATCTGCATTTTGCCCCCAGGGAACCAGATCTAAGAGGCTTACGTAATGCAAGATCACGTAGCTACAGGGTAGAGGAGCCAGGACTCCGTGTGCAATCTTTATAAATTCAGATCTCACGTTAGCAAAGAATTCAAGCTTGAATTTGAACTAGAGAAATTTTGTAAAGCTGGACCTATCTGAAAGACCAAGATGGTTCTGAAAGACCTGAAGATCTTCAGATAGTTACCATCACAGGAACTGATGGATATACAATTATTTGTACTTAGAAATCCAGACGTTGTTAGTCATTCCTGAGTTCTGCAGGCCATGAACTTTAAGGCACTACGTTTCCTGGTGAAGGGCACAGGGTCTGAGTAAGACAGATGCGGTCTGGATGCTTGGCCCTCCACACACCAGTATGGTACCTTGGCCAAATGACTCCGCACCCCAGTTTTATTACCTGAAAAACATGGATAATAATGGTCTCTGCCTCACCGGATTTTGTAATAATTAACATTGGATATTTCATGGAACGTACCTAGCATACTTTAGCAAATGTGCTTCTATGCAATGTTCAGTAAATGTTAACAGTTATTATTTAATATCTTTTTTTAAATTTTTTATTGTTATGTTAATCACCATATATTACATCATTAGTTTTTGGTGCAGTGTTCCATGATTCATTGTTTGTTCATAACACCCAGTGCTCCATGCAGAACGTGCCCTCCTCAATACCCATCACCAGGCTAACCCATCCCCCTACCCCCCTCCCCTCTAGAACCCTCAATTTGTTTAATATCTTAACTGTCAGTTCTAATAGCCACTGCTTTCATAATCGCAATGAAGGGGACCAGTAAATATTAAGTTGTGCAAGCCAAAATCCTCGGAGTCCTACTCTTCTGGGATGTTAAACATAGCGACCGGCCCCATGGAAGAGGAACATTTATATTGCAGACGCACTAAGTTAGACACCCTTGGCTTGTCCAACAGAGGTTGGGGATGTGTGGCACAGACCTGAGTTAGTAACAAAACTGTCGCCTCATGGCTGGTTCTGTAGATTCAGCTTCCAAGTGAGGATCTCACACAAAAAACAAAATTGTCCCTGCAACATAAACAGATACTGATGCATGTATACAGTAGTCCCCACTTTATCTGAGGGAACACATTCCAAAATGCCCAGTGGATGCCTCAAACCACAGATACTACGGAAGCCTGTATAGGGTATGTTTTTTTCCTGTACGTGGGGACCTGTGATTACATTTAATTTATATATCGGGCACAGTATGAGATTAACAACCAATAAAACCAATTCTAGCCATATGCCGTCATAAAAGTTCTATGAATGTGGTCTTTCTTCTCTCTCAAGACTCTCATCACCTCACCCTTGTGCTGATGTGAGGTGATAAAATGCCTGCGAGGCGCGAGGAAGGGAGGTGAATGACGCAGGCATCATGTGCCACATAGCCCTAGGTTACTGCTGACCTTCTGATGATACTCAAGGGGGAGGGTCTGCTTTGGGACTGACTGCGGTTGACCCCAGGGAGGCTAAACGGTGGAAAGCAAAGCTGTACATAAGGGGGTGGACGACTGTATACACATACTCAGTACACACGTGTAGCCACCAGCTAGTTGTACCTGAGAGATGTCATCTAAATATAGTTGCCGACACCTGTTCATACACTCATTTGCTGAGGGAACCCCCCCCTCCCCGCCGCACGCACACATACAGTGGGCCAGGAACTGTCCCCAGTGTAATTGGTACAGTGTTGGGAGGACACAGAAGCACTGTGAGGGGAAGGGGAAGGACAGGCGCCCAGGGCCAGCAGAGTGCTCCCAGCTCTGGCTCCTGGTCTGTTAGCTTTGTCATCTTAGGCAGGGTGCTTCCTGTCTGGGTCTTCAGTTTCTCATATGGAAAAGGGGGAGAATAAGAGTAACTACCCCACAGAATTTTTATGAGGGTAAAATAAGTTAATATTTATAAAGCACTTAGAACAGTGGCTGTGTTTATTAAATACAAAAGGATGATGCAGATTTGATTTAGCTGGGGAACAGCATGGGCTTCCCTGAAGAGATGCCGAGGAGCCAAAATCCAGATGGTGTGTAGGAATTAATCTGACTAACAAGGGATCGACTCACCAGCCTAGTAGAGGCAGCAGCATGTTTCAAGGCCCTGTGGCCAGAATGGAGCAGCAAGGGCATTATGAGACTGGAAGGAGACTGTTGAGGCAGAACAGAGAGGAGGGAGAGGCTGATGTCAGATTCAGCCTCAGATAAAAGTAGGGGCTGGGTCATGGGGGCGTCTTCTAGGCCATTTGAGTTGTTTTGTTTTTTTTCCCCTCGGAGTAGTAGGAAGCTATTGGAGGGTTTTAAGAGGATATGCTTCAGATATTGTGCTGAGCAAAAGAAGCCAGATACAAAAGGGTACGTACCACATGACTCCATTTCTATAGTTCGGTAATAGAGCAGAGCCGTGTCACCGATGATGACCGCGCTCAGACTGGCAGTCCTCCCTGGCAGGGGGCACCCCCTGGAGAGCTGGAGACCGTCAGTGTCCTGATGGTGGCCACGGTTACACGGGCTACGTGTAAGCTGTAAACTTAAGGTTAGGGTACTTTATGCACTTACCTACGTGAGGGCACAGGAGTGGACCCCAGGTAGATCCCGACCCAGTTTGCGAGCTGCAGGTTGGCAAGGGTGGTGGTGGTGCTGTTAAAGAGGCTGGACTTGGAACAGTGCTCAGGAGACAAAACCTACTGGACTTGGTGATAGAGTGGGGCTGGAAGGTGCGGGCAAGGAGCAAGTCAAGGACGACACCCAGGTGGCGGGTCGCCTTCCCTGAGATTCTGAAAGCAGTATTATATAACTATCAAGAACACAGCTTGGCAGGGTTAGCATCCAAGCTCCTTCCCTTCCCAGCTCTGTGACCTTGTGGAGGTTGAGTTTGTGTCATTCTCCACCATCAGCTGCACACAGGGAGTGTCTCTCACAGATGTTTATTTTAAATGAGCTAACTCACAGGAGGTGCTTAACTGCACACAGTCAGCTCTTAGTAACTTTTAGCTGTGATTTAGTGGGACCTGGTTTGAGAATGAAGAGCACGAGTTAAGGTTTAGATGTAGTTGGGTACACAGGGCCTGTGAATGTTCCAGAAAGAGAGGCCAGCACGCAGTTCGTTAAATGGTCCCAGAGGCCAGAGGAAAGCTCTGTACTAAGTGGGGCGTGCTGCTCATCTTCAGAGGACTCTGGGGAGGTAGAGGAGGGGGCTGTGAGTTGTCAGCATCTGGGGGCTGGAGAGGAAGATGAGCAGGGCTAAGGGAGAAAGCCAGGGGTGATACATCCCAGGCCAGGAGGACTAGATGTTTCAGAGGGCAGGGATGTCGTCAAGAATTCAGGCAGGAGGAGGGCAGGATGATTTGCCTTAACTGCGTGGCCCCATGCATTCCTGTCCTGCCCCCTCACCCCTGGGCCATGTTGGTATTAGCCCAAACCAAAGCTCAGAGGGGCACCGCCGGTGGCAGGGAGGGGACTTGCCTGGAGGGATCGTGCATGCTTCTTCATGGTTGCTGTCCTCCCTGACACCGCAGCCCTGTGCACCGCTCCCGGTCGGTATGTGGGAACGCGAGCTCCTGGATCCCTCTGTTGCAGTCCACTTGTTTTACTCACTGTGTGGCTCCCGGCACCTCCTTACTCTCGGCTTTGGTCTGTTTATAAAATGCAGAATTTGGATGTACATAATCCCTTTTGATGCTGGGGTACTTCACTCTAAACGTGAGCTGCATTCAGGGGTCACTCCAGCTGTGTTTCTTGACCTGAGCTGTGCGTGCCCTGACCTTCCCTGGGATGTTCTTCCTCATTGATAAGGATTTAGAACATGTTAGTAGTACAACAAGCGGATGTATTACAGAGTGGAAGAACCATGGGAGACCATAAAGGAAAGTGACTCTTGGTGCAGGGGTTTGGGCTCTGCCATGAGTCCCAGGAGGACACCAGTCAGAGGTATGGGGGCACCAGCTGCAGCAGGCTTAAACTCTGAGTGCCAGCGACTGACAATTGAGTGTGGGTCTGGCTACTGACTGGCTTGCACCCCCCCACCCCTACCCTCCCCGCAGCTGGACCAGTGCTCTATGGAATCAGCACTCCTGCCATCTTGGCGGGAGTTCCTGTGGAGCCCCCCCTTCTCGCCCCCCACATGCTGCCCATCAGCAGCTCTTACCTTCTTGCCTTCAGGGTGTCCCGTAGATGCACCCCCCCTTGTCGACCCCTCTGTGACCCCGGTGATTTGCACCCTTACGCACCCCCTGCTCTTCCAGCACCACTCCTGTCTTTTCCGGTGCGTCCTCTGCAACGCCCAGCGTCGTGTCCCGAGATGCTCACCTGAGCCCCAGCACCCTCTGCCCGCTCCCCCTGCTGGCCCGTCCTCTGCCTCCTCTCTCCTGGTCTGCCGCGGACACAGGTGCTCGCTCGTGCCTCAGCTGACCGCCTCCTCTCCGGTTTTGTTCCTCCCAGACTGGAGGTGTTTGCTCTCCCGTCTGTGCATTTCCATAGCTGAAGGCCCTGCTGCGCCATGGAACTTTCTCCCAGGGTGTCCGCCCACCCTGCTCTCTGCCCTTTTCCGGAAATCCTTTTTGTCTTGTCACTGCTGCTGTGCTGTCCCCTGGGGAGGGTGGTAGCTAGAGTAGAAGCGGTCCTGAAATCAGACTCCCAAACACAATTCTCCGTAGTCGCTCAATAAATTCACTGACCAGCAGGTATAACTGAGCACCTACTATGTGCCAGGCACTGTTCTAGGTGCTGGGGATATGTCGCTGAGCAAAACAAAGAGTCCTGCCTTTAGGTTCTAGCATGACAAACATAGAATAAATTGTATATTATCTTAGAAGCCAATAAAATGTGTGGCAAGAGAAAAGGAATAAAGGCGTTGGGATTTTGGGGGGGTGCCACACAGAAATGCTGACAGCTGAGTAAAGACTCAGAAGTAGAAGAATTAGCCGTGTGGACACTTGAAGGAAGAACATCCCAGGCAGAGGGGAAAGTTGGTGCAAAGGCCCTGAGGCACAAGTACTCTGGTGTGTTCAGAGAAGGGGGTGGGGCGTGAACTAGGTGGAAGGTGCTAAGAGGTAAGTGGGAAGCAATGATCATGGTGCCTAGCTCAAGGGTTTCAGCTCTTCTTCTGAATGAAATGAGGCACCAGGATTTTGAGCAGAGAAGAGACGTGATCTGACTTAGGTTTTTAAAATTCTCACTCTGTTGAGAAGAGTCTGAAGGGGGGACACATTTAGAAGTAGGGCCACCAGCTCAGAGGCATTAACCCAGGTGAGTTGTGTTGGACGTCCCTTGGACTGGAGCGCAGAACAATGAGGAATGGTCGTCATCTGCACGTGTTGTGAAGGAGAAGCTGACCTCCGTGTCTTGGGCCTGGGCATCTGGAAGGATGGAACGGCCAGAAATGGAGAAGGCTGCAGGAGGGGAGGCTGGTTTGGGCCTGCAAGGTCTGTGAGAGGAGGGAGGGGAGAGGGAGAGGGGAGGCCAAGAGAGCGCCTTGGCTTGGGATTCCGAGCTGGAGACAGAATGTGGGCATCAGAGGCGCACGGAAGCCGTCTCAGGCCTGGACGCTGGACGAGGTCACCAGGGAGCAAGTGCAGAGGAGGACCAGTGTGGAGTGCTGTGGCACTGGAGCGAGAAGAGAAAGATCCACCACAGCTGCCGCAGCCAGGGTGGAGGGAGAAGATTGAGGGCCACGGGCCAGAAGCCAAGCAAAGAAGGTGACTGAAGTGGAGGGAGGGGCTGCGGTGTCCAGCGTCTTGTCCTGCTCATCACTGGGAGAGGAGTCAGCCCCGGGGGGGGCTTGGTGGCGGGAGGGGCCATGGGAGCAGAAGTGGGGTGACTGTGGACGGAAGGGAGGATGGGAAGGAGAGCCCGGCGAGGGCGGCTCTTTGAAGGCGTTGTGCTGGGGAAGGACACAAAGAAGAGGGGACGCCTGGCCAAGGGAGAGGCTTGGGGGCGGGCAGGGTGCCGGGACTGTGTACGCGGGTGTGAACGCGGCAAGCAGGCTCTGATGGTTGGGGGAGTAGAGGAGAATGGGTGGGGAGGGGCTCCTAGCGGGCAGTAAAGGGACAGTGTGTCTACGGTAACAGGTGTTGGCTGTGCCTCAGGGAACCAGCTAAGTGTCCCTTCCTGCCCTTGGGTGGGCGGGGGGTGGGGGGAGTGGGCGGCGGCTGACTGGGACCAGGCTGTCTTAACAGGGAGAAGGATGGAGGAGTCATGGGGACGATAGGAGCCACCGGCCATGGGCTGTAAGCTTTGGAGGGGAGAGGGCATTGCCAGGTATGGGACTCTGGTACCCGGCGTGAGAGCCCGAGGTGGGTGCAGGAAAGGGGGGTCCAGGCACTTGGGACGATACAGGGTATTCACAGGGTCACTCATGTGTCTTTTTCACTTTCCAGGAGTTAGGGCGGGAGGGACAGTGAGCTGGGGTATAGCGATCGGGCAGTGAGAGGAAGGGCAGTTGCAGTGAGGTGGGGGGTCAGGCTGCCTGAACAGGTAAGCCTCAAAGCTGTGGGCCAGTTGGGGGGGTGGATGCTGCAGAGAGCAGCAAGGACAGCCTTTCGTTGAAAATTGAGGGGGGTCCATGCAGAGTTTCAGGAGTCACTATGTCATCATTTGAAGACCTTGTCTTTGTAACATTTCTTACATTTGCCTAAATCCCATAAAAATTAAACAGAATAGTTATTTTTTTTTTAATTTCCCAGGACCACAGACCTTGTTTTTTCTCTCCAGTACCAATGACAAGTTCATTTTACCTCTGATATATTCAACCTATTAAGCATGGTCAGGTGTAGGCACTAACATTTTTAGAAGGTGAAACTTCTCAATTTTGTGTTTCCAAACAGTTGTCTCAGGGTCTAACTTCTCTTTTGCAATGGGTAGCGCTGGGATCTTTGGGCTCCTGCAGAGCTGGGGACTTCACCCGAGTCTGATTGCCCCAGGTGACCGGGCGTGAGCGGCTTCACTGTGCCTCAGCTATTTGCACGCTCATGTTAGTGTCAGGAGGAGCCTCATGTTGCCGGGCCTCCCGCCGCCTCCCTCCCCCACCCCGCCCAGCAGAGGCAGCCCCACAGGCATCCTGATGCAGCTCCTTCTGCACCCGTTTCGCATCTGCCTGCCTTCCTGAGGAAAGCGCTTGGTGCAGAGCCAACCGTGCCTTTGGGGGTGCCTCCTAGGTCATCAGGGCGGTATTAGCAAACTCACATGACCATAGGTCCAAGGCCCAATGAAAGTGATTTTGATCTCCTGTGTTTGGCACCTGTATCTTTTCTCCCAGTTGAACTGGGGGAAAAGAGAGGTAGATTTGCTGGAAACCTCAAACCCCCAACAGCTGAGCTTTCCTACAAGCAGCATTCATGGTTCTGTTCCTGACTCCGGAGCTAACCCATCCCCATTATAATAGAAGCGTACAAGACAACAGGATTCCTGTTGAATTTGCCTTCTTGTTCCATCCTGAATACACTTCCCTTCCTGCTCCCCCTGCCCTGCCTCAGTTCTTGTTGAAATTACTGCACTTCTTTCCTTTGGGTCTGCCTGTTTCTGCTCTCCACACCTCCGTGTTGTCTGCAGCATGATCTTCCCCACATGAGGATTTCATGGCTCCCCGTTAACTAGGTAGCTGACTGTATAATCAGGATTTGGCTGGCCCCTGCTTATTCAGCCTCGTCACCATGGCACATACTTCAGTGCTTTTAGAAGTTAGTTTTTGTTATTGTGATCACCTGCCAAGCCCCTTGTCCCTTACCTGCAGTGATCCTGAACTATGATCTTTCGGACACCATTGACCTGAAGTGGCCCTCCATGTGCTTTTCTCAGAGCAAACACCTTTCTTCTCACTCTCCAAGCCAAAAGTCTGTATGTGGCTTGTTGGTTCCTATGGAAACCATCAGTGATTCAGAATCATCATCAAGGTGAGCTCTACCTGGAAGGTACACATTCACCAACTGAAATCTAAGCCCCATGTCTGGAGTAAATGAACCGTCAATACCCTCCCCGCCGTGGGGCCGACATCTTGGTCAGGGCTAAATATCTGGGAGTCATTGAAGCTAGAAGCATGGACGGGGGGTGAGTGGAATTCTGCTCTGCTCAGCTTTGTCAACAGTACGGTCTGCCTTGACTGTTCGCCTTGTAAATAGATTGGAAGGTTCTGAGCTATTAAATCAGTATCGCTTTTTTGATGAAGACACAAATGCAAAGGCAACATTTTATAAAGCACAGCTAATGTCTTTGTTTTACTGAGACCCTTCAATAGTCCTCATCCTCCACAGCCAAGGGTTCAGATGAAGATCTCCTGGCACAGAAAGATTTCTGCCTTCTGTCAGCCCTCTTCTTGTCTTAAACACACACACACACACACGTGTATATTAATTTATGTACTGATTTTACATCACCATAGAGAAAATTGGGAACTCTTCTGAACTCTACCCCAAACTCACCCAGACTCCTGACCTGTCCTGTTTATGGTGGACGATAATTAAGCCTAGAGGAGTCCCTTACCTCCGCTTAATCCCCTTTTCCTCCATCATTTTTCAACTGACACCCTGGGCTTTGTAGGAAACATTTAGTCCTTCCTTGAACAACTATACTTTTTTAGATTGGGGTCACCTTTCCAGACTGCCCGGTTGTGGCTTAGACTGCCTCTGAATCTTTCACAGCTCTGTAAATTGTAACGATCCAGGGGCAGTGCAACCGAATCTTGTCTATGGGCATGAACTGAATCCTGTCTGGTGGAGGGAAGGCCCCCACACCCATGGAAAAGCCAATTGTTTGGCTCATTTGCAGGTTTGTCTCCATATTCCCAATCTATCCATGTGTTAATTCTCCTTGGAAACATTATCGCATCTGAGTTAAATAAAATGAATATAAGAGTTATAATTTTTTTTAGAGTTATGATTTTTTAAAAAAATCTTTTAACCACAGTTAGCAAGAAATTTCTATCAGTCAGTATCGATAAACCTTGTTATCTCTGAGGCTGTCTTTCAGGACAGGAACAGCTCTCCATGATCACCCCTGCAGTGAGCCCATGCCCTCCACCAGCCTCTATTAGTGCCCACTGCCACCCAGACCTGTTTCTGCAGCTGACAGCATTTGTACTGCGTGTGTGTTGACAAGTTTGAAATGGAATCAGGATTTGGAGCACATTGCCGTGAATTGCTATTACAAAAGGGATGGAGAAGGCAATGGTAATAATAAGCTGTAAGCCTTTCAGAGTAAGGTGGCATGGTCAGAGGGCATCATCTGGCACCTACAGCACGGGCCAGTGGGGATACGGTGGTGCTCTGGGCTAGAGAGCAAAGCTGATTAGCCATGGTCAGAATTCTTAAAAAGCCAGTGTATGACCTGTGCCTTCAGAGACAGAATGGTGGTCTCCGGGGTGAGGCTGCACTGGAACTCGTGTTTATAGACCCCTGTGGACCGAAGATGTGAAAGCGCCAGGGGGGCACGGGGCTGAGTAACAGGGGCAGTCTGTCGTGGGGCAGTATTGGGGAAGGATCGAGTTCTGGAGACCTTCCCTTAGAGAATGCATATAGCTGAAGCTCAGTAATAAGGAGAATCGTGGGTCCTACCATATCCGTAATATAAATAGAACTTGCCAGTCATCATTTCTATGGCAACGAACTCCAGTCCATGCGTGTCCTCATATACATAAAGGAGTGTATTCCTAGGATAAATTCCCAAATTAATTTTTAATTTTAGGTAACCTAAATCTTGATTAAGCTTTCCCAGAAATTGTTTTACCTAGGATTAAAAAGTCAGCATGCACGTAGTCTCAATTATTTTGAGTAAAGAATAAGATCCTTGTAATTCTTTGCCTCCTTCAATTTCAAGCTGAATAAATAAATAAAAGGAAGTATTTTCATTTGTTGACTTTCGTATTACGTGCTTTACACCGAGGTCAGGGACCATGTCTTAATCCTCTCTGCTTCCCCAGCATCTTACACGTGCCCGGTAGACAGTAAGCACTCAATAAACATGGGAGGGGAATGAAGACTCAAAGCGGTCAGCTACTCAAGTCACATTCTAACCGTTCGAAAGGCTTACATATGTCCTTTTCTCTTGGGTTAAATACGGGTTTGATTTACTGCTTATTCACATACCAAAATATATCCTTGATCCTGTTTTTTTTTTTTAAGAAAAACTATGTCCTGAATGCTTTTATGTGTGAACATTGTACAGAGTTTAGAAAAACACAGCAAACACTTACCAGGGGTTACCTCTGGTAGGTGGCAGGGGCCTGAGGACTGCAGCATCTGGATGCTTTGGGCTCCTGGAAACACAAATCTCAACAGACAAGTAGTTTAAAGAAATGAAAAAAATCATACTCTCCCCCGCCCCCGCCCCTGCCCCCGACATAGAAAGAACAAAAAAAGGACAATTCCTGGCTTGGTCAATCCAGTGACATAGAAAGGTGATCGAGGATCCAGGCCTTCCTACTTGGCCATTTTCAGCATGGTTTATGGCTTCAGGTGGCTTCAGTATTTCCAGGTATCCTATTGTCAACATGACAGAGTCCAGCCAATAAGAGGTATTTTTGCATATGCATTAGTTTATATTAGTGAGGAAAGACTGCTCTCAGCGGACTTATTTTCAGATCCCATTGGCCATGATCAAGTCCAATGCATGCTTGACCCAGTCCTTTGCAAGGGAAATGAGATCACTGTGATTTGCTTGGACCAATGCTGAGTCTTACCTTGAGCTGGGAAGGGTTCCCCTATCTTGAACACATGGATCTGCAGAGGTTAGTACCCCCCACAGAAACCGTGCCCTGCCACTGAGGAGGAAAGGAAAAGAATGAATTTGAATAACATACAGCAGTATTTAACGTAGGAAAATTCGTTTTACTTTATACCCTTCTGTATCGTTTCAATTATCAACTACTTTTATAGTTAGTTCTTTAAAGGCAGGATTATATCAACCTTAGTAAGATTCTTTCTTGATCTCCAGTTACAGTGCAACGTGGTCCAGTGACTCACTAAGTTGAAGGATCGTGGGTTTTTTCTTGCAGTTTGACTCACCATTTTAGCCAAGGCAGATATCTTGGTGGGCTTCCACCTGTGCGTCTTCATCTGTAAAATTAAATGAGACCCTTCCTACCCCCTATCTCAGAGGAATATTAGAAATTACTAGAAGCATTAAACAAAGTTAACACATGAGTAGAACTGTTGCTTTCATTGTCAGGATCCTGTACCACTTACCCAGTCAGATGAAGGTGCTTAAATGTGATGTCTACGTTGCATAATTCAAAACTGGTGATGAGTGAAGAGAATTCCATGGCCATATTTAAGTATATTGGGTTGATTCTATTAATATTGAAGCAAATTTTTTCATCATGAGATTCTTTTCTCAATATGAAAACCTAGTGGAAGAAGAATTCATCCAACTTTGTCAGTGATGTAGATGGAGGAAGGTATCTTTCGCGGCCCTCTTGCCTCCAGAGCCAGCCCCTCTCTGTGCTTTGGGGCTGCTTGTTGCCCTGTTTCCTGCCACACTGCCCCACGCAGGTTACACTCCCCTGAGGTGCACCCCTCGAGCTCTCTTCCCACATATCTCCCGTCAGAGTGTCTCTGAGCCCACTTATCTCAAATGTTCAGTTCCATCCTCAGGGAAATAAGCTGATTAAAATACTCAAAATGTGGATGACAGTTCACCCTCTACATCTCCCAGAGGGTATTTGCTCTTAAAAAGAAGTCTTTATTAATCTGTTGTTAGTGAAACGTTTGTTTAGAATAAGCAGGCCTTCCCACTGTCCCTTGGGTCAGCCAGTCAACCACAACTTTATCAGAACAAAAAGGAGAACAATTTAACATCCCTGTTTCTGAAATGTTTCCCAGTGTCTCCGATACTCCTCAGCACCATTTCCACGGTGACTCAGTGAAAGCAACCTCTGCATACTTCCCACCCCACCCCCCACCACCTCAGGAGTCCGGGAAGAGCTCTAGGATCCCTGCTTTATATCATTGCGTCTGCCCTTTGCCCATCTACACTGTGGCGCCTGAGGCAGGCACCTTTCCGGGCCTGGGACCGTCTGTGCTGCTGGGAGCCCTGAAGCACCCTGCTGGTCCAGGGCAGGCGGGCTTCCTTCTCCAACACTGTCATTTTCCCTTCCACACTCATCCACACTCATAGCTTGAATAGGATTTAAGGATGCAGATGCTGTTCTCCTCATTCAACTGAACGGTTGATTCCTTTTCACTATTTTGGTTTAGAATTTGTAATAATTCAAAAGCCTAACCTTTTTTGGGGGGGTGGGGGCTAGAAATTTGTTTGTGCTTTCGCTTGCAAGCTGCTTCAGCAAAGGTCAATTTTATTTGCTTGTGATCTGTCATTATCATTAAATGTTATGATCTCCCCTGAATCTTCAGGATTCAGAATTCACCTGAGAATGCACAACCTTACCTTTGGTCTACTCTTCTGAAAAAGGAAGTGAGCTCTATGGCCGACCTATCCACATAATGGAATGATGGGTGCCTTGCTAACCACCCCTGTCTCTGCCCCACAGCTCTGCCGCCTGGAGCGTGGTCTGTCTGCAGGGCAGTACCGGGGAACCCTGTTTGCCGACCAGCCTGTGATGTTCATCACCCCAGCCAGCAATCCCCCCAGAACCAAGCTGCGGGAACTGGTCCTCCTGTGTGGGGGTCAGATCACGCGAGTCCCACGCCAGGCCGGCATCTGCATTGGACCCTCCCAAGGAAAGAGGAAGGCGACCACCAAGTATCTGTCAGAAACATGGATCTTAGGTAGGAATCTGCACCCAGGGATGGTTGGGGAAGGTGCCTTCTGCTTGTAGTAGCTGCTGGTGTCCCCTTTAGAGCCACTGTTCTGTGGTCCCGGCCACACAAACAGGTTTTTCTGGGGGAAACGTGATGCCCACACTGCCGGCGATGTAGCCTCGGGGCTTTTGGATGGACTCTCAGCATCCACGCGTCTGCCTTAACAGAATCCTGTAATTACGTCAGTCACAAGCCAACCTAGACCCTCCTCCTTTTTGACTGTCAGCCAAAGTCCAGTTCACAAGGACAAAGGAAATCCTATTAGACTCTACGTACTTTACCTCACTAGCTAGTGTGAAAGAGCCAGCCTTGCCACAGCCACCCCAGACCTTAAGGCCTGTCCACCCTCTGCTCAGACACTGCCCCCCCCCCGCCCCCGGTGCCTGTCTTGTTCCGTGTCCAGGGCTGTGGGCTGGTGCCCAGCCCCAGGACCTGCCACCCGGTGTCCCACCCCTTTCTCGTGTGTGTGCTGCTCCTCACACTCATTTGTTCACGGGCTCAGAAAGGTACACTTTCGTGCAAAAGGAGCTACAGCTTTTATTTCAAAAAAAAAAAAACAACAAAACAATGGGACATGGACATAATGTACAAACTGGCATCCATGGCAGCATAGAGAGCGCCAAACGCTTCCCTTGATCCCGAAGGAGAAGAGATGGTAGAAGATATGCTCTGCCTTCCAGGAGGCTGACAGTGGGGTGCCAGGCACGCTTGCCTGCTGTGACCCCAGCCCTGGGAGAGCTGCAGAGGTCTCCAGGAAGAGTGGGCTAAGCAAGACTGCAAGGTGGGACCCCGGGGGGGTGGGCGCGGGGCCGGCAGGCGGCGTCAGAGCAGGGCTAAGGCTGGACTTGGCCAATGCCCTCGGGGCCCCGCCTTGGGGCTAAACCTTCTTGTATGGGGTTTTATGAAGGTAGCAGTTTGCCAGGGCTGTCCTACCAAGTCCCACAGACCAGGGGGCTTCAACAGGGATTTATTCTCTTGTGGCCTGGAGGCTGGAAGTCAGACTTGGTTTCTCCCGAAACCTTTTCTTCTCCCGCTCTTACTGAATTACTTTGGTGGCAGCACCTTTAGCCAAGATCCTTACCTGGCTCCTGGAGACTTGACAAGTGTATTCCGTCCCCTCCTGCTTCCCTGTTCCAGAGTCTTCCTCCTATTTGCCTCCCCTCGTCTCTAAATCCCAAACTTCTGGCTTTTCTCACCCCTTCCTAGGCAATATCCTTTAACAGATAAGTAGATACCGTGTCCAAGTTGTATTCATCTATCAAACAGACATTTTATGAATATCTTTTAAATGACTGATGGTCATCCTTTGATATATTTTAAAAGTATGGCCATCAAGAGTAATTTTTTACTCTCTGGGTGCAAAGTAATTTATCTTCTGCCTTGGAGACGAATTTAAAAAAAAAAAAAAACCCTATGATTTTAGCCACAGTCCAAAAGCCAAGAGGCTGTTTACTCTTTTCTAAATGCCAAGAATATAACCTTCAAAACATCCTATGTTCTGAAACAGAGGT
This sequence comes from Eumetopias jubatus, assembly GCF_037043125.1. Taxonomy (NCBI): domain Eukaryota; kingdom Metazoa; phylum Chordata; class Mammalia; order Carnivora; family Otariidae; genus Eumetopias; species Eumetopias jubatus. Next base: position 6,980,978 of record NW_028274808.1, read on the forward strand.
TCTTGTTTTGTTTTTTTAAAAAGTGCATGGATCAAAATGACACCAACTAGAGACCAGAATTTTGCTTTTTAAAAAAATGTCTCATTCAGCTAACGGAACTGTGCACACGATTGATATCAACAGTGCATATCAACAACTAATCTTTACAGCGTCTGCAAATTGTGTACCGTGCACGGGGCCAGTGTCTGGGTCCGCACGATTATTATTTCCAAGTTGGGGAACTCTGTCGCCCCTTCCTGTTGCCCGTGGCTTTTGTGCACAGATCATGCACAGTTCAGCCGCCGGCCCAGTTCCTCCCGTTGTTTTGCCATTCTGCTCTCCTGCCAGTGGGTTTTTAGGAGGCAAATCTCTACCTGCTTGACCCCAGGGCTTGACTTTCACAACGCCCTGTGGAATTCTCTGGGTTTCAGAGCTGGAGCTGCGGGCCCGAGTTTCTTTCCTCTCCCATAATTCATGTCCTGTTTCTGATTTGTCATTGATTACACCATCTGCGTGTGCCCTTGGCAACTTCCGGGTATTGTGTGTTCTGGAATCCTTGGCTCTCGGCGTGGTGAAATCCTCACCCCTAAGGTGAGTCCCCCTGATTCTCTGGCCGCTGCCCCTGTCCGCACCAGGGCGCTTCTGGTGACTTGGTTGTTAGAACATGCCTTTTTCACATGTTTATGAGTTTATATTCTTCTCTTTTTGAGCTGAGTGACAATACAATAGCTCCAGCTTTGTGCCAGTAAAGATTTCATCTGTATGTCTCTCCACATACGCATAGACCCACAAAACACAGGGTCCCGAGCATCGCGTGTCCTTTCCCATCAGGGCTCTGCTTGTTCTCCGAGTGGGGGCAGCGGCAAACCACCTCTTCTCTCCGCACCTGAGTTACTTCATCGGTTACACGGGTAATCACCGCTGCCCTGCTTACTTCCCATGATGGTTGGAGGAGATAGCACAAGAGAGTGCAAGGTGTCTCGCACCCACAGTGGGCACAGTCCGTTACCCCTGGGTGACCGGATCCACTGATACAGCAACATTTTCTCTTCTGAGGAGTTTTCTCCTTGCCCTGAGCTTCCACTGTGAGCACATCTAGGCAATATTTTATTCCCAAAACGTTGATCAATTAAAATTTGTAATCAAAGCCCTTGAAAGTTAAAATTACAACCATGTTAAGGCACCAATTTAAAAGAAAGTTATTTTGTGACAAATTATGAAAAGCAATACTCTAAATTTGTTCCAACTAGAAGATCAGCGTGTGAGGTAGGGTCCCTGAGACTTAAGAGTAGTTTGAATCAAGTATTTAAAAGTCTTAAAAAGTGGCTCGTTGTATCCAGTTTCAGATTTGTCATTTGCTTTCCAAAATAAAAGATGCCAAGTTTTTTTTAGTACCTTTATATTTATTCCTATGTTTTATGGGATCTTTGTTTATGCGGACACAATAAAGTCATGGGGGATGGACAAGCAGATTTTTTTAGCCATTAGGAACCTCTGAGAAGTTTGGGTTTTGTTTGTTCATTTGTTTTTTGGCAGAGGGAAAGATGATCAGCACCAAAAAGAAAGTCTCTTTCCCCAAGACGTCCGACATCCTAGCACTGTATTCCTTCAGATAAGCCTTTTTATCCCTTCACCGTCTGATCCAACATTTATATTAAAAAACAAAACTCTTAAATGATTCTTCCCATGTAAGACTTTCTTCTAACCTGCAGCTCTTCCTTCAGGGGACATCGGCCAGGGGTGGCCACGGGGCATTCAGCCAGCTCACCCTCCTGGCCCTGCCTTGTACTGCTGGCATAGAATGGTGTGAATTTATGAAATCCCCAAACAGGGCTCACCACGTGAAACTTAAGCCATGACTTACTCATTTGCTCCGTGGAGAGTCTCCTTCATGCTGGGTCGCCTTATAATGAGGCCATTTGAATGGTCATGATTATGTTCCCAGTTCATTCCCCAGAGTCCATGTTCCCTGAAACAGCAGTACACTTAGGCCAAGATTCTCGATGAATCACTGCACCAGAAGGAGAAATGGGGATTTTTGACAGAGAAAATACTTGTGGGCACTTGAATATGTATGAAAGTAAACAGGAAAACAAAAACCAAATTCCCGGCACCAGGAAACAAAATGTCACCTTTACCTGACATTGGAAGGGAAGCAAGTTCCAGTAATTTTATTTACCCCAACACAGCCCTAGAACAGAATTCCCATTTTGCATGTTGAGACAGTAAGACAAGAGAGTCCCAAGTGACTCGGCTAGCGTCTTCAGGCAGGCGGTGAGGCAGGGGCGGGAGCCCCGAGACCCCAGTGCATTCGTCACTGGTCTGCGAATTTTTGTGCTGTAGCTCTGTCTTTTCACGCTCTCCATCCCCCACATTGGTGTTATCACTTACGGCTGGTTTGGCCTCTCACAGAAGACATATTTCCAGTCTCGGGCGCCCTTTTATTGTCTGGGCTATGTTCAAGTGATAAGACATACATTTTATGCTATTGTGGGAACATAATGTAATATGCTCCACAGCATTGCCAAAGGGGGAGAAAAAATTAGCCTCAGCATGATTTCCTTATAACTTATAAAAAGCATTTGATTTGAATGTTTCCCCATGTCAACGTTTTCAGGCAAAAGATCTCTGATAGCGTGTGGGCCTTTTGCAGGCTAACCTAGATCATTGTTTCCCTGGATGGCTGACCACAGAACTAGGCCTAGAAAACTCTCAAACGTGGCATTTTGTAAAAGCAAGCCCACTCAGGGGGCCTCAGCCCTTAGGGTGCATGATTTAACAGATGATGTCGGGGTTCCTCAAGATCCTCTTCGTCTACATTTTCACTGCATAGAAGGAACGAGTCACAGGTGGTGAGGCCATGTGCAGAGGAGGAGAAAGGGAAGAACCCGGCGCAGGTCTGCCCCCAGCCCGACCCCTCCTCAGGACACTGCCTGACCCCACCCTCACCCAGGAGCTCAGCAACCAGTCAGAAAGTGAATGCAGACTCTTTAAGACGCAATCGCAGACGATACGATGAATTATTTTTGTTTTGAGTTGCTCTCAAATGGATGACATCTACCAGGATAGAAATGAATGAGAACTAAAACTGACTATATATCTCATGTGTTTAAGTTTTAAAAAATATATATATGACTTAAAAAAATATATATATATATAGCTTTTTTTTTTTAAATTAACTGCCAACTTCTGAAATTGTGAGCATTAACTTGGATTGATCAGAAAGTGGATTTCCCCTTTATTGTATTCACTGGTCAACTAGTCGTCCTAGATGGTGACCTTTGAACTTTCCTGACCTGTCTCACTCGGCTTCTCTCTGTTACATTTATGCCAGCTGACCTCCAGTCACTGTGTGTGAGCATCATCGGTGATGTAGAAGTTAAAAAGCATCATGAAGGCAAGCAAAGTGGAAAATAAAAGACCCTCCTCTGCACCTTACTAGCCAAGGCACAGTTTTTAAGCCTCACTTAAAAACAAAAAGCAAACTGGAAGATGAGAATCGGCTACATATTCAACTCAGAACCAGGAAATCGTGTGAGCATGGCAACATGTTATATCCACCACTAGAAATGCAGTCATCGGTTTGCAGAATCACACCGGCCACTTAGAGGCCAGCGCTGAGCATTTGGGTTTTGACAGGTGCACAAGACTGTCTTGTGCACAGATCCGCGGGGAGCACCCCCTGCGTGTGCTCTCCCGGGCAGAGGTAGGTGCTCGAGTGTGAACTCCAGCCCTGCGTCTGGGGCTGGGGGTTAATGGCCATAAAGAAACTTCACAGCTCAACCCCTTCGTGGGACATTGCCAGTAGTTTAGGCTCTTTGCTTACTGACCTAGTATAGTAACACTCTTTACAAGAGGTTCTCATGGATCTTTGGAGCATGTGGAGCTTCAGTTCTTTCAGAGTTACGTGTTAGGCCGTTAATATTGAGCATCATAGAACCTAAAGTGATGAACCTTTTGTTATGGACTGAATTGTGTCTCCCCAAATCCATATGTTGAAGTCCTGACCCCCAGGACCTTAGAATGTGACTGTGTTTGGAGACCGGGCCCTCTCAAGAGGTGATTAAACAATATCATCGTGGTGGAGCCCTGATCTCACAGGACTGGCATGCTTATGAGAAGACAAGAGACACCAGGGATGCGTGCACAGAGGGAAGGCCACGTGAAGACAGAGAAGACAGCCATCTGCAAGCCAAGGAGAGACCTCAAGAGAAACCAGATCTGCTGGCACCTTGATCTTGGGCTTCTGGCCTCCCCAGGCTGTGAGATCATAAATTCCTATTGTTCAAGTTCAAGCCTCCCAGTGTGTAGTGCTTTGTTAACAGCCACCCTAGCAGATGAACACTGCTGGAAACGAATTCTGAGATCATGGTAGAAATCTGTGCCTTTTATCAAACAAAGGGATCTGAATTTCTCCACCAGAGCCACTTGGTGAATTAAAGATCCAGCGTTCATAGGCACCCTCTTCTCTGTTCAGACTCTTCCTTTGTAAAAAGTATGATCTTAATGCCACTGTCAGTAAGTGGAACTTCTCCTCTGTGCAACCACTAACAGTAGAGGTTCTCAGTTGGTGCACTACAGAAACTGATGCTGAAGGATCCAACCTCCGAGTAAAATAAAAAAGCTGTTCCCAATTTGCAGGAAGAGAAAAAAATACTTGGATGAAATTCTCATTTTTTTTATTCACTTTTCTTAAATTTTGATACTTGAGGATGAATGAATACATAGCAGTAAATACAAAAGAATGTCAGAAAATGGATAATAAAAATGTATCAAAAAGAAGATAGTAGGAAGGGAAAAATGAAGGGGGGGAAATCAGAGGGGGAGACGAACCATGAGAGACTATGGACTCTGAAAAACAAACTGAGGGTTCTAGAGGGGAGGGGGTGGGGGGATGGGTTAGCCTGGTGATGGGTATTAAAGAGGGCACGTTCTGCACGGAGCACTGGGTGTTATACACAAACAACGAATCAGGGAACACTACATCCAAAACCAATGATGTAATGTATGGTGATTAACATAACATAATAAAATTTTTAAAAAATGTATCAAATATTAACAAAATCAAAGCAAAATAGGTTTTTTGAGAGCTGAAAGAGTTCTTTGGGGAAAAAAACCATCAGTAGTCAAAATCCTAGCAATACTGAAAAAGAAAGGAAGAGAAAGGGGTCCAGTGAACAATACTACAAACAAAACTCGGGCTGCTACTGCAGATACAGTAAGGTTATTTAGAAATCATGAGAGCATGCTGAATAAATTTTTACCAGCAAATTTGAAAATAGGTAAGTTGAACAATTTCTAAAACAATATTACCAGAATCGACTCAAGAAATAGAAAATCTGAACAATTTCAACCATTTAAAAAACTGAATGATAAACATGTGCTTCTCACCCTCCATTCAAAAGACACCTGCATGGAGTGACATCAGCAAAATGGCAGACTAAGAAAATCCAAGCTCCCATCTTCCCCACAGAAACCCCAGAAATCCCCAGACAAAACTGACTCTGTCAGAACCAAGTCTGTGGGAATGCTGGAGAACAATCACAGGTTTACAGCAGCCAGGCCAAAGGCCAATCAAACAAAGCCACGTTCAGGGCGGTAGGGAAGCTTTGTGGCTCCTTACTTGTGCCCCACCATCTTGGTTTCCTCTCCTCGAATGCAGCCCTTATTTGTTCTAGTCTGCTTGGGAGATACCGGAAACACTGATTTGCTCACTCATCTCGAATAACACATGCAGGAAAAAAGGTAGACACTGTCTTTAAAAGCTACAAGGAAGGCAACAAATGTAAAAATAGGTTAAAAAAAAAAAAAACCCACCACCAACAACAACCACCTTCCGTGTATCAAGGGACACAGTCCATCAAGTGAAAAGGCAGCCTATGGAATAGGAGAGAATATTTGAATTGACCCCCCTAAAATAGGGGTCAATATCTAAAAAATATAAAGAATTTCTACAGCTCAACAACAACAACAAAATGATTAAAAAATGAGCCAAGGACTTAACCAGATATTTCTCCAGAGGAGATATACAAATGGCCAATAAGCATGTGAAAAGGTGTTCGTCATCACTAATCATTAGGGAAATGCAAATCAAAATCACCATGAGGTACCCCTGGAGACCCATTAGGATGGCTACCATACAAACAAAAAACAAGCACCGTTGAGGATGTGGAGAAATTGGAACCTTGTGCACCGTTGGGAACGTAAAATGGTGCAGCCAGTATGGGAGACAGTACAGTTGTTCCTCAGAAAATTAAACAGAATTGCCATGTAATCCAGCAATTTTACTTGTGGTTATATACCTAAAAGAACTGAACAAATATTTGCACACCTGTGTTCATAACAGCATTTTTCACAATAGCCATAATGTGGAAGCAAGTCAAGCATCCATCGACGGATGAATGGATAAACAAAGTGTGGTCTCTACATACAATAGAATATTATTCAGCCATAAAAAGAAATGATATTCTGATATATGCTACAAAGTGAATGAACACTAAAAACATGTTTAGTGAAATAAGCCCTCCACAAAAGGACAAACATTCTATGATTCCACTTACTGAATTACCTAGAATAGACAAATCCACAGAGACAGAGATTATAATACAGTTTACCAGGGTCTAGGAGGAGGTGGGAATTGGACTGCCAAGTGATTATTTAATGAGTGTGGAGATTCTATTTGGGATTATGAGGCAATTCTGAAAATGAGCAGTGGTAATGGTCACATAGCATTATGAATGTTCTTAATTGTATACTTATAAAGGGTTAAAATGGTAAATTTCATGTCATGTCTGTATTACCACAAAAAAATATTTTTAAGATATTGTTAAAACTATCTAGGACAGGTAAGTTTTACCAAACATGACAAATTATTGCAGAGAAAACTAAGAGGATAGGTATTCACCTCATTTTATAAGGCTAGCATGATCTTGAACTAAAACTACTTAAATTACAGCCCAAACTCATTTGTGAATATGGATATAAAATTCCAAAATAAAATATTTTGCAAGTTAAACTTAGCAGTGTGTTAAGAAACATGGAATCAAAGTATATTTAATCAAAGAATGTAAAGATAGGTATCATTAAATCTTTTTTCTAATCCACTAGTTTTCTCAGATGTTAAAAAGAGAGAAAAATCCAATATCCAGTCCTGATAAAGACTCATTAACTAGGAATAAAAGAAAACTTTCTTAATGTGATAAAGAGTATCTATAGCAAACCTACAGTGTATCTTTTATTTAATAATGAAAACCTTAACTGAAGGTTTAAGTGCGTACAAAATACATACGACTGCCCTTACTCTTTCAACAGAGATCTAGAGTTCCTAATCAAAGGGATAAGATAAGACACACAAAGGAAATGTAAGAGTTATAAAGGAGGAGACAAATCCTCATATTTGCATACGATACAGCTATCTACATAGAAAACTCTGGGATAATCAAGAAACAATTATAACTGAGCAAGACTGGTCCTTGTTAGATCCACTTGGTAAAATCGTTAGCATTCCTATATCTAGTAGTAAATAAATAGAAAACATAATAGAAAAACTAGAGAATTCAAGGCTAGCCCTGTAATAGTGTTTTACTCACATTTCTTGGGTGGGAAGTGAAAGTTGGTATACTAGGCATAAACAATTAGATTACCTTGTCTATGACACAGCCCACATTCTTGGTATACTCTTGGAAAAGTTTCCAGTATATGAATGTCTCCAGCCTAGTATCAGAGCAGAAAAAAAAATGTTGAGAACGCGCCATTATTTTAGACCAAGCAATTTCGTTCAAATATACCACATGATGTCAGGTCATTCACCTACCTATTCATTCAATTTATATTTGTTTTGAGCACCTATCATGTACTGAGCATATTCTAGGCACTACTGGAATAGGAGTTGACAAGGCAGATACAGGACTTGCCCCTGTGGGACTTACATTCTAATGAAGACAGACAATAACCTTTTTAAAAATCCTGTTGGTGATCAGTGCTACAAAGAAAACAGGGTATGAGTATTTACAGGGACAGTGAGGTTGGCTCCTTGCCGAAGAGCTGTATTTGAGCTGAGACCCCAGTGATGAACACAAGGGTGGGCTTGTGTCCGTCTAAGGGACTGGCCTCTCAGGCTAAGGGAACAGCTAGGATCCAGGTAGAGAAGAAGCAGAGGCACTGGGGTGTCTGAAACCCAGCGAGAGGATTAAGTGATGAGAAATGAAGCTGGAGAAGTAGCCAGAGGCTGGACCATGGTGAGAACTTCAGTTTCAGTTTTTGTTCTGAGTATAAATGGAAGTCACCAAAGGTTGTTAAGTAGGGGGTACATATCTTTCAGCAGGAGCCGAGAGAGCAGTTTTAGGCTCTTACGGCGGTTCCAATGATAAATGACGGTGGGAGGTCACAACTTGGGGCATATCCGTGGGGGTGGTGTTAAGCTGCCAGACTTTAAATAAAAATTCTAAAGCCAGTTGGCCTTGCTGATAGACTGCACGTGGTATACCAGGAAAGAGAAGTCAAAGATGACTCCTAGACTTGAATTTGAGCATCCGAGAGAATGTTGACGTTCCTAGAGATCAGGATCCGTTGAAGAAGTCCTGAAGGGATAGGGGCTAATTTAGACAGAAGAGGAGCCTGCAAGACTACCGCACAACAGAGGGCAGGACGTCTTGTTCGGTGTGGTTCCAGAGAGAAGTGAGATCAGCAGATGACAGTTAACACGGTGGGCAGTGGCATTTGTGACCGGCTGGGCCCCACTGGTAAGGGCGCCTTCAGTGTCACGTGCCTGCGTCCTAAGTGTTCCCAGAGGCTGGGTGACCCTCATCCTACAGAGCAGGAAAGCCAATTCCATAACCGAATGAATGTCTGGCTACATGGCCACTCCCATTTCAGCCCTAGAATTGTCCGCTTCTTGTGATAAGATAAAGCTCCCAGTGGGGTCCTGGGTGTTCTAGCACTCTCCACACATTACCATTAGCTACTGGCAATGGGACTGTCAGTTCAATAAAGTGACTTGCCCCCCACACTATAAAAAAAATAGCCAGCAGCATGTTCCTTCACTATCTAATCAGACCACACAGAAGCATAGCCAGTAAACTGATTTATGCATAAATGTGTGCCAAGACCTGCTAAATAGCCTTGTTAACATAACACAAACACAACCTTTTTTTTTTTTTCCCCAATTTCATGGGAGCTGCTCATGTTCTGTTTGTCTTTCCCCTGGGCAGGACTGGCATTGCTCTGACGTCTGTCCTATTGGTCACATTTTGTGGGGTGTTTGAGGATTATTCGTATGATGTGACATTGGAATTTTGGGGATGTGGCTGTCTTCAGATGACAAATGAACTTAGATAAAAGTCATTTTCCATGTGTGTGCTTACACGTTTGGGAGCCAGCTATCACTCCACCATCAGGTGCTTTTCTGTCCTGACTCCTGAGTTTGCTCACTATATGCATGGGCACAACACTACACATACCACAGCACCATTTCTCGCAAGTCCCTGGGTTAATTCCTCACGTAGTGCCATCACAGAGCACACCAAACCGCGTGTGACGGGCCAGCCACCGACTCTGCTGTGAGGTCACATTAGGATTCTGTTTTTTATTTTATCTAAATTTAAAACTTGCTCCTTCTCCAGCCAACCTTTTTTTCTCCACCGGAATGAATGAATGAATGAATGAATGAATGAATGAACGAATGGATGCATGCATAGATGTGTGGAGTGACACCTGATTTCATGGTCAAAGACTTCAAATAGAGAAATCTTACAACCCTTCCTTCAACTACCGTTAAGATGGAAGAGTTTTTTTTTTTTACTTTTCAAAAACACATTTACATAGAAATAAATGTATATAAACCTACATATTGTTTGAGGGTTTTCTGATAGATGGAAGGTCACACATTGTTCCTTGAGTTTTTATTTAACTCCGTCCAGGAGAGCTTCCATTTTAACACATAAGCAGCTACTCCTTTCTTCCTAACCTCTGGCGGGAGTGTAAGTATTCCATGCACTCATTATTAGATGTTTGGGATGATTTCCATTGTTTCTGCTATTATAAACTTTGTGTGTTCTAATTGGAATGATTTGAATTCAACTTTAAGAAATCCTTTTGAGCTATAATTATTCGAGCGCAATGCCAGGCATGAGTATTTGTGCGAAGCAGATTTGCGGCAGAGGCGTCGCTGTGCCCTCGCGTAGGCATACTTAAGTCTCGATACACGCCGTTGAGCGAGTTTATACTTTTACAGCCTACGGACGTCCCTGTTTCCCCACATCTTCACCAGTGTTGGGCACGACCCATATTTCCAGTATTTGGTGATCTGATGAATTGAACAAATAGATCGCATTACTTAATTTGTTGTTCCCTAACTACTAAGTTACTGATGAGTAGGACTGTCTTAGAGAGGGGATCTAGATTTTGTGGATTGCCTATCTTTATCCCTGGCCTATTTTTTTAAGTTGGGCTATTTTTTTTTTCCACACTGTTCTGCAGAATACTTCTATAATATGGTCCCTAATCTTGTGTTGTTAGCGTAAAATTCTCTTAACCTCTCTCATCTTTAATTCTGTTTATTGTGTATTCCGTGTTACAGAGGTATTAATATTTAATTATTAATCTTTGTGGATTCAAATGCCTGTTTTTTCCCCAAGGCACATGAATTTGGGTTTCACTTCGGAAATTTGTCTCTACTCCCTGAGCTTTAGAACTAGTCTCCTATCTCTATTATTACTTCCATCATTTTTTTCATGTTTACAGCATGATGTGAAGGGATCATACCATCTGTTTGTAACTCACCCATTCTGCACTGATTTTTGAATGCCCTTTGACTCATCTGTTAACTTCCCATATATGCATGGACACGTTTCCGGACTCTCCCAGTGATTCACTTATCTGGTTCTGTGCTAATTACATACTGTTTTACTATGGTAATTTTATAGTGTGTTTTGGTATCTAGTATATCAGATTCTCATTATTCCTTTTTTTCAAAATTGTCTTGCTATATATTTTGCCTTTCATATAAACATCAGAACAAGTGTGTTACTTTTTTATAAGTGTGTCACTTTTTGAATTGCTTTAAAACTGGGTATAGGGAAAAGCTTTCTACCTATGGTTCTAAGCCCAGATGCAGTAAAAGATTTACATAATCTGCACACATAAAAACTGTTTTGCATAAGAAAACTCAAAAGGCGAATGACAGAATATATGAACAACACTTACCATGAATAAAGGACTAATACTAAAATGTAAATCGTAATAATGCCACTTCACTACAGTGTGAAGTAAGTGGTTGTGCTTAGTACTACTAATGGTTGTAAAAGTTACATCAGGTATGTTAATTTTAATGTTATATCATGTATATAATATATATATATATAACAAGTGTTAGTGCTCCTCCCCTCTGAAATTCATCTCCCCAGTTCAGACCTCTCGTGGGAAACTGCATTTGTACTAGACAGGTCACATCCGAATCCTGGGACACTATTGGGACCTACAACTAAGATGCGCCACTTTGTCTCCCATTGTCCTCCTGTATTCACAGAACAAACCTTTTTTTTGACTCGCTGTCTGCTCTCACTCATCATTGTGGCATCTTAAGATCCTTCAGTATAATTTGTCCACCCCTGTGGATCATAATAGTAATTAGTAAGTTAACTGTCATTTAATTTCTAATTCCATCAGTGCCCCCGACCCACTGCATTTCTCTCTCACCCTCCTACAAGCAGGGCTGGGAGCAGTACCGTCTCCTGCATCTATAGCTTATCCTGGCCCAAGGGACTTCTTGTGACTTAGATGAAATAACAGGCTTTCAAATGGACAGGACTTTAGAGCTCACTGGTCCAACTTCTTCAACTGAAAGATGTAGACATGAGTTGTAGAAACTAACTCTGTACTCTGCATAAAGTACTCAGCTAGGTAGATGGGATAGGTACACTGCCTAGAATGTGCAGTGCTGTATGGGAAACTTACATATTTCTATAGACTTTGCCTTGTACCAGAGGGTATTTTCTGTAGCTAGCAGAGATCAGAATTCTGGTCTCTCATGCCACAGACTGGCAAACTTTCACCCTAACACAATATCTTGCCACGATGGCAACACCCTAAGGCCTGTATCTATAGGAATATGTGCCTGCTGAGCCCTTAAAATGTAGCTAGTGTGATGGGGGAACTGAACTATTTATTTAATTTTAAATAGCCACATGTGCTATGCAGACATGTAGACAAGGCAGCTCTAAGCCATTTAAGACTTTAAAACAGGACCTTGCATGTATACAAAAAGGTTATTTTACTGTATGGTTGGCCGTTATAAATGCTAAACTGCTTTTCTCTTTCTCTAGATTCAGTCACTCAGCACAAGGTCTGTGCCTTTGACAACTACCTGTTGCTGCAATGATGGGCCCATCAGTCAACACCACAAAGTTGTCTTTGGACATTCACATGAGCAAACACTCAAGAGAAGGGATGGATGCAGAAACGATGCCTTTTTATATCATCACACGTGTGCCTTGTGGTTTTTATATAAAGAAGCTCCTCCATGTGACTTTCTGATGACTGAATGTGTGCTTTACAGAAGCACTGACCAGCCCTATTTGGGCCTTTTCTATGCAATGCCAATCTTAGTATTTTAGTGATGATCACGATTAAGAGGTCATAGAACCTTGGTCATGGAAGCACCATACTGTTAAATAAAGAGTGGGAATTCATTTAAGTTGTTTTATTACTGAGAGCAAAGAACCCCTTAAGTTTCTTGGTTGGACTCGAAGATCTTTACTGACATGTCATATCCTAGTACAAAGGATATCAATCAGTTATCAGGGTTACTTTTTACCTACCTGAGATTCTTCTCAAAGTAATTAATGAAAACAGGTGTGGGAGCTTTGCAGTAATTAATGCCACCAGAGGAGCCCTACTTCTCCAGGTTAGTTTATGGTGAGGAGAGCATTACCAACAAGAGATCATGGCCTCTGCTGGCTGTACAATGCTTGCCATTCCTTAGAGGAAATTGGCAGTGGGGCTGAATCATATACACACTGGTCCCCTTCTAAAGGAGAGAAATGCTAAGTCCCAACAAGGCTGGAGGTAGCACCAAGACTTCCTCCTGATACTATACCCTCCCCATGTTATCTGTTCCTCATCTCCGCTGTTACTCCAACCTTAATAAATTTCAAGTCCCTCAACAAATATAGTGGAACAGCTTCTAGAATAAACCTTCAGAGAAGGAGATAGCAATGCACAAGGAAATGAGTTTCCTCTTAGTTTTAATATAATCTATGCCCCAAACAATCCCCTCAACTCAGCAGGCACCAGTCCCCTCCTTCCAAGTTATAAACCCTGTTTCACTATGTCCACAGGCATTGTGGGCTTGGCTACTTTGAAGCTCAGGTACTTTGGCAGAGCTCCCACAACACCAAAGATTCCTGAGGAGGCTGACGAAAATTGTGCTGACTCTTGTTGGGGACCCTCCCCTACCCCATCAGCCACAGACGACCACCCAGGTCTGCATCTCAGTGCCAAGTTCTGATCCCTAATGCTGGCCTGCCTGCCAGTGGCTGGTTGAGATTCTTTCTGAAAGGTAACATTTTATGAGGGTGCTGATTTGTGTCAGGAATTACACAAAGCATTGTATATGTGGTACTTCATTTAATCTCCTAACAATCCCAGAAGTCAGTAGCTATAGGTCTGTAATCCCTTACCTAAAACATAGTCCCAGAACTCTAATTTTTTTTTTAATTTTGAAAGGTATGTGGCTCTCAGCATTTCTATATAAGATTGTATTGCTGATTACACTTAGAGAAGGCAGCAAGAAAAAGGAATTAAGGCATGAAGATTTGAAATGAAGAAGTAAAACTATTCTCAAAGGTTACTATTACATGTAGAACATTATAAGGAATCAAAGATAATACAGAATGAATAAGCAAGGTAAGCAAGATTTACAGGATACAAAATCAATATACAAGCACTGGGTGTTATACGCAAACAATGAATCATGGAACACTACATCAAAAACTAACGATGTAATGTATGGTGATTAACATAACATAATAAAATTTAAAAAAGGAAAAAAACTGTGTTTCTTTATGCTGCAATAAACAATTCAAAAATGGAATTAAGAATACAATTACATTTACTATGGCAACTAAAAATAAACCCAATAGGAAAAAATTTCAGGAAATGTTAAGACCTGTATACTGAAACCTATCATTGCTGAGAAAAATGGAGAAATATGCCAAGTTTCAAGATTAGAAGATTCAATATTGATGTCAGTTCTCCTCAAATTCATCTATAGATTAAATGTAATCATCAAAATCCCAGGTGGCTTTTTTTGTTGAGTTTGAAAAGCTGATGCTAAAATTGATATGAAAATGCAAAGAACCCCTAGTAGACAAAACATTTTTTTAGAAAAAGCAATGTTGGAAGATTTACACTGCTGGATTTCAAAATGTACTATAAAATTAGCCATCAAGAAGTGTGATGTTGGCATTAAAGGGGAATGTAGATCAAGGGAACAAAATAGAGAATCTAAGTATAAATCTTAATATCTTGTGGTCAGTTGATTTTCAACAAAGGTGCCAGGCCATGCAATGCAGGAGGATATTCCTTACAACAAATGTCATGGAAAAAGAAAAACGAGAAGAAAAAAATGCACATATGTCCTTTACATGCAGAAAAAAGTGTGTAGATCCTTACCTCACACCGTACACAAAAACTAACTTGAAATGGACCAGAAACCCAACTTAGGGCTTGTCAACCTCAGCACTACTGACCTCTTGGACCAGATAATTCTTTGCTGTTGGGGGGCTGTCCCATGCATTGTAGTATGTTTAGCACCACCACCGGTCTCTACCTATTAGGCATTAGTAGCACACCCCACCCAGTTTTGACAATCTAAAAGGTCTCCAAGTATTCCCAAATGTTCTCTGGAGAGCAAAACTGCTCCCATCTGAGAACCACTGACCTAACATAAAATTGAAATTATGTCTACAAGAAACCACAGCAAGAAATCTTTTTCACCTTAGATTAGGCAAAGATGTCTTCGATATGAAGTAGATACTAAAGGCACAATTCACAAATAAATTGGACCTCAAAGCTACTTTTCTGTGTGTGTGCTCTTCAAAAGAAACGATTAAGAAAAAGAAAAGACAAGCCACAGACTAGGAGAAAATGTTTGCAAACCATATATCTGATAAAGCAATTTTATTTAGACTGTGTAAAGAACTTCTATTCATTAAGAAGATAAAGAATGGACAAAAAGACATTTCCTGCAAGAACACGTAGAAATGATTATAAACACAAAAAGAGGTTCAACATTATTAGTCACTGGAGAAACAGGTTAAAAGCATGAGATACCACACACGCCCTTTGGAATGGCTATAACCAACAATTGTGACCATACCAATATGTGGAGAAACTAGAACCCTCATACATTGCTGGTGTGACTGCAAAATGGTACAGTCACTTTGAAACCTGTTTGGCAGTTTCTTTTAAAAATTAAATCTACAAAAGAAACAAAAAGAAAAAATTAAACATGTACCATATGACCCAGCAACTTCATTACTGGAGAAATGAAAATGTGTCTACACCAGGAATTGTACACAAATGTTCACAGCAACTTTATTCACAACAGCCAAAAACTTGAAGCAATCCATCAACTGAGAAATGGATAAACAAAATGTGGCATATCCATGCCATACCAAAAAATCCACTACTGACAGCACGCCACAACACAGATCATCCACAAAGAAACACAAGTGAAAGAAGCCAGACTCAAAAGATTACATGCTATATGATGCTATTCAGATAAAAATGCTAGAGTAGGCGAAACCATAAAAGTGGAAAGACAGATGAATGTTTCTGCACTGGGGGTAGGAGTGGGAAGAGAGAGTTAACATTTTGGGGTGATGGAAATATTCTGAAACTGGATCATGATTTTTGTTGTACAAACATATACATTTACTAAAAATCATTGAACGGCACACTTTCCCCAGGCAAATTTTATGGTGCATAAATTATACATCATTAAAGCTGTTTAAAAGAAGAAACAGCTATGTGGAAATTGTGGCATAGTACCTCCCAGATCGCATTTCACAAAGCACCTTCTGTTCAGCTGTAATGAGTACAGTTAGCTGACAACCTCCAGCGGTCAGTACTTTGGCCTCATCCTCTCAAGCCAAGGCCTATGCTCTTTCTGGACTGTCAGTCCCCCGCCAAGACCTGAGCCCAGTGGGGCTCAGGAACCTGGCTAACCCTGCCAATGCAAGAATCTGCAAGGTGTCCTGCAGGCTTTCCTTATGGGATCCTGCTTCATCCCCCCCCCGGTATTTCCCACAGGAGTTATCCCCAGTAAGACTCTGGCTCTTCTAACTCCGTCCCGGGTCAGCTATTTGGTGGCCCATCCAACACAAAGTACTGTGATGCATACAACCCCCTGTGCAACCCTGGGGCAGCAGCCTGTAACCTAGTATTTCTCCAATGACACATCGATTTAAGTGGGATACATAGAACTATTCATAGTCCCATCTATATTCAGGTCAGATTTGCCTCTAATTCATTTACAAAACCTATTTTTCAGACCTTTTGGACTTTGGAGTTGTGGTTAAGGGACTGTGGGACTCATTATCTATGAATACTCTGCTTTCTGGAAATTACATTGCTTGCACAGACTCACGTAAACCTGTTGATGGAAGAACTGGTATTTGAATGTCCCTACATGGTACTGCAAGCCCACTTAGGCTCAGCAGTGCAACTCTGAGGACGTCTGGTAGACAGGTAAAAATCAATTTTAAAATGTTTGGTTAGCGGCCACCACATGCAGATCACTATTCTAAATGCTGTATATGCTTTGTGTCCAGTAGACCTCATTATCACATGGTCCTTAAACTTGAAATCAAAGTATTTCCAAGAAACCTTAATTAGCAATTATTTGTGGCTTTTTTTAAATAGGAAAACTTCATTCAAATGAGGTTGCCTGAAAGTTGCAATAGGTAAAACAGATCACTGATTAAACTCTCTGATTAAAAATTGGGAGGGGAAGCGGGAAGGTTACAGATCCTTACCCAAGGATCCCGTCCTTCCCTGCAAGGATAAACTCTACTATGTCTCTGTAAATACTTATGAGATAGCCCCATCGAGGCCAGTCCTTTATTGACAAAGAAGCTGACACCTCCAAAACCATTCAACCAGTGAGCAGTAATTCTATGAAAAGAACCTAAACATCAGGACTCCGTATCCACAATATTTTCTCTTTTTGCACCCAAGATGACACAATCCAAAATTGTCTGTACGTAAAAGATATAGTCAAACACCACACATCTGAAAGATGAATCACAAATGAGATTTCATCTGATGCAATTAAAGCTTCTTTGTGTTGTGAAAGCCACTCCCATTATTTTGTGTATACACTGTGGTGTTTTTGGATAGATCATTTTCCACCATAGGTCATATCGAGTATTACCAACACATCATGTTTTTAGAAATGCCATTTAATGGCTTAAGAGATTTAATTTCCTCAGAAATTATCATTACAATAGGGGCACCTGGGTGGCTCAGTTGGTTAAGCATCTGACTCTTAGTTTCAGCTCAGGTCATGATCTCAAGGGTTGTGAGATTGAGACCCCTGCATCTGTCTGGGTGCTCAGCCGAGACCCTGCTTGAGATTCTCTCCCTTTGCTCCTCCCCTGACTTGGACACAAGAGGGTGCGGGCACTCTCTCTCTCAAATAAATAAATAAATAAATCTGAAAAAATTATCATCACAATAGATTTACTTATTTACAACTATGTTCTCTGACAATTGTGTTTGAGAAAATTGTGTTATGAGAAAATTCTGAACATATGCATTTAAGGAAGGATCTATATGAGTATTTCTCAAACTTTAATGTGAATTTGAATCATCTGGGGATATCCATAAAAGGTAAATTTTGATTCAGTAGATCTTGGATGGGATGAGAAATTCTGCATTTCTCTAAAAAGCTCCCAGATGGTGTCCTGGAAAGCTGTTTGAGTAGCAAGGATTTGGAATACTTGGAGGGCTATTATAGATTTACATACCATTTACATCTAAATAGGAATTAATGATTTGGGGATTTTAATGTCTTATTACACAGAACTGCTTTTGCTAGCAGTGTGTTGCAAATATGTACTGTATGGTGACTAATATAATAAAAAAACTACAAAATCAAATGAGAAAAAAGTATGTTGTAAAATTCTTATCAAGTTATTTCTTTGAAAATGCCTTGGTCAATGACTCTTAACTCTGATGTAACATTAGAATCAGCTGAGGAGTGACTGTAAAAATGTACAAACACCAGACAGCACCAAAGCGATTCCGATTTAACTTGCTGGGCATCCATATATCTGGGATGTGTGTTTTTCTATTTAGATCTATGCAACTTCATCACCTGTGAAGTTTGTGTATCCCCTATGCAGTGAAGATAAGTAATGTTTCTATCTCAGTGATCGCTCACATTGCCCTTTATAATCACACCTGCTTCCCTACCAGCTTCCCCCACTTCCTTAACTCCTGGCAACCGCTAACCTGTTTTCCATTTCTATAACTGGGTCATTCCAAGGTTGTTATATAAATGGAATTATACAGTGTGTAACCTTTTGGCATTGGCTTTTATCACTCACATAATTCTCTGGGAACTCTTCCATATTGTGTGTATAAATAGTTGGTTTCTTTTTATTGTTGAGCAGTATTCCAAGGCATGGATGTGCCACAGGTTTATTTAACCATTCATCCCTCAAATATGGTGAAGATTATGTGAAATGCCCTGGCCCAGTGTGATGTTCATGTGTTGACATGACCAGATTATGCGGTACCTGGATATGTGGTCAAATATTATTCTGGGTGTCTCTGTGAGGACATCTCTGGATGAGATTACCATTTGAATCAGTAGACTGAGTAAAGCCAATCGCCCTCCCCGATGTGAGTGCGCCTTATCCATTCAATTGAAGGCCTGGATAGAAGAAAAAGGCTGCATCTCTTTGGGGAGAGGGGAACTCCGCATGCCTGACTGTCTTGACATTCATCTTTTGCTGCCTTTGGACTCAAACTGCAATAGTGTCTCCTAGCTTGAATCTTGAGCCTGCCTCCTTTCAAACTGGAACACACATCATCAGCTGTTCTGGTTCTACAGCTCACTTTAGCCTTAAAGACACACATACACTGAGAGTAAAGGATGCAAGAAGACATTTCAAGCAAATGGTAACAAGAAAAACAAAGCAGATAACTATACTCAGACAAAACAGACTTTAAAAATGGGATAAAGAGACAAAGAAGGTCACATAATGATAAAGGGATCTATCCATCAAGAAGATATGACAATTATAAATATTTATGTGACCAAGATCTGAACACCTAAATATATAAAGCAAAAACTAATAGAAGTAAAAGGAGTAATAAACAGCAATATGATAGCAATTGGCGACTTTAATACCCCACGCTCAAAAATTAGATCATGCGGAGAATCAATAAGAAAGCAGATTTAAACAACACTTTAGACCAAATAGAACAGAGAGATACAGAACATTCTATTCAACAACAGCACAATACACATTTTTCTCAATTGCACATAGAACATTTTCTGCAAGAGACCATGTTTTTGGCCACAAAACAAGCCTTGGAAAATTCAAAAAGACTGAAATCATGCCACATATCTTCTCTGACCGCAATGGTATGAAGCTGGAAATAGGTAACAAGAAAACTGAATAATTTATGAATACATAGAAATTCAACAACGCTCCCCTGAACAACCAATGGATCAGAGAGGAAAGTAAAGGGGAAATAAAGTATCTTGAGACAAGTAAAATGGAAACACAGCATACCAAAACTTATGGGATGCAGCAAAAGTGGTTTTAAGAGAAAAGTTCATAGCAATAATGCCTATATCAGGAAGAAAGACACCCCAAAACCACCAAAACCAAAAAACAACAAAAAAACAAAAAACAAACCTATCTCTACATCCTAATAAAGTAGAAAGAACAGAGACCAAAGTTAGAAGAAAGAAAATAATATAGAGCAAAAATAAATGAAATGGAGAACAGGAAAACAATACAAATAATTAACAAAATTAAGTGTTTTTTGAAAAGATAAAAAAATTGACAAACTTTTACCTAGACTAACGAAAGAGAAAAAGAGGACCCAAATCAACAAAATTATAAATAAAAAAGGAGACATTAAAACTGATACCACTGAAATATAAAGGATCATGAGAGGCTGCTATGAACAAGAATATGCCAACAAATTGGACAACCTAGAAAATGGAAACATGTAACTCACCAAAACTGAATCAGGAACAGACAGAAAATCTGGAATAGACCAATTACTTGTAAGGAGACTGAAGCAGTAATCAAAATTCTCCCAACACAGAAAAGCCCAGACCAGATGCTTCACTGGTGAATTTTACCAAACACTTAGGAACTAATGCCAGTTCTCAAATTTTTTCAAAAAAATTGTACAGCAGTGAACACCTCCAAACTCATTTCATGAGACCAGCATTACCTTTATACCAAAGCCAGAAAAGGACACTACCAGAAAAGAAACTATAGACCAATATCTCTGGTGAATATAGATGCTAAAATTCTCAACAAAATATTAGCAAACTGAATTCAGTAGCACATCAAAAGGATGATTCACCGTGACCAAGTGGGATTTATACCTTGAATGCAAGGGTGGTTGGACATATGCAAATCAATCAATGTAATACAGCACATTAATTAGATGAATGAAAAAAACCATGTTCATCTAAATAGACACAGTAAAAACATATTATAATGTTCAACATAAAAATCTTATGTTGATAAGATAAAAATCTTAACAAATTATAGAAGATACATATTTCAACACAATGAAGTCCACATAGAATAAGCCTACAGCTAACATTTTATTCAATAATGAAATGTTGAAAGCTTTTCATCTAAGATCAAAAACAAGACAAGAGTGCCCACTCATACTATTCTTATTCTACATAGAAGTCCATGCCAGAACAGTTAAGCAAGAAAAAGACAGAAAATGCGTCATCATTGGGAAGAAAAAAATGTCCCTATTTGAAGACAACGTGATTTTATAGAGAGAAAACATTAAATAATCCCCCCCACAGATTTAATCAATGAAATCAGTAAAGCTGTAGGACGCAAAATTAACATACAGAATCAGTAGCTTTTCTATGTACTGATGACAAATTATCTAAAAAAAGAAATAAACAAAACAATCCCATTTATAATAGCATCAAAACAAACACTTAGGAATAAACTTAGCCGAGGAAGTGAAAGTTCTCTACTTGGAAAACTATAAGACATTGATGAAATAAATCAAAGAACACACCAAAAAATGGAAAGGTATCCTGTGTTCTTGTACTGGAAGGAGACTGTTACAATTTCAATACAACCCAAAATCCATTTAAATAGTTAATACATTTTCTAAAGTTTTTATTTAAATTCCAGTTAACATATAGTGTAATATTAGTTTCAGGTGTAGAATTTAGTGATTCATCACTTACATACAACACCCAGTGCTCATCACAAGTGCCCTCCTTAATCCCCATCACCCATTTAACCCATCCCCCTGCCCACCTCCCCTTCAGCAACCCTCAGTTTGTTCTCTAGAGTTAAGAGTCTGTTTTATGGATTGCCTCTCTTTCTTTTTCCTCCACCTATGCTCATATGTTTTGTTTCTTAAATTCCACATATAAGTGAAATCATGGTATTTATCTTTCTCTGACTTATTTCACTTAGCATAATACACTCTAGCTCCATCCAAATCACTGCAAATGGTAAGATTTCATTCTTTTTGTTGGCTGAGTAATATTCCATTTTGTATCTATATATGCACATGCATGCCATATCTTCTCTATCCATTCATCAGTTGATGACATTTGGGTTCTTTCATAATTTGGCTACTGTTAATAATGTTGCTATAAACATCAGGGTATATGTTTCTCTTTGAATCTGTATCAAGCCTCCAATGGCATTTTTTTTTAACAGGAGTAGAAAAACAAGTGTAAAATTTATATGGAACTGCCAAAGACTCCAAATAGCCAAATCAAGCCTGTGAAAGAACAAAGCAGGAGGCATCACACTTTCTGATTTCAAGCTGTAGTATAAAGTTATAGTAGTTAAAACTATATGGTACTGGTATAAAAACAGAACAATAGATCATTGAAACAGAACTGAGAGCCCAGAAATAAATCCAGGAATATACAGTCAACTAATATTTGACAAAGGGGCCTGAAATATTCAATGGAGAAAAGGCAGTCTTTTCATTAAGTGGTGCTGGAAAAATGGGACATTCACGTGTAAAAGAATGAAAATAGACCCCTGTCTTATCTATTCACGAAAATGGTTTAAAGACTTAAATGTAAGACCTGAAACCATGAAACTCCTGAAAAAAAAAACATAAAGAAAAAGTTCTGTGATGTGGATCTTGGCAATGATTTTTGGATATGACACCTAAAGCAAAGGCAACAAAATAAAAAAATCAGTGGGACTACATCAAACTTAAAAGCTTCTATGCAGCAAAAGAAACAATCAACAAAATGAAAAGACAACTTATGGAATGGGAGGAAATATTTGCAAACCATGTATCAGACAAACATTTAATATCCAAAATAAAGCACTCATAGAACTCAATGGCAACAAACAAAAAATAATCCAATTAAAATGGGTAAATGACCTGAATAGACACTTCCAAAGAAGTTATATGAAAGACCACCAGGTACA
The DNA here is from genome assembly GCF_037043125.1 of Eumetopias jubatus. Lineage (NCBI taxonomy): Eukaryota > Metazoa > Chordata > Mammalia > Carnivora > Otariidae > Eumetopias > Eumetopias jubatus. Next base: position 7,003,657 of record NW_028274808.1, read on the forward strand.
TGAAAAGGTGCTCATACCACTAGTCATCAGAGAAATGCAAATCAAAACTACAATGAAATATCACTTCATACCTGTTAGGATGGCCATCATCAAAAGGACAAAAGATAACAAATGCTGTGAGAGATGTAGAGAAAAGGACACACTTGAGCACAGTTGGGGGGATTATAAACTGGCACAGCCACTATGGAAAACAGTATAGAGGTTCCTCAGGAAATTAAAAATACAAATACCAGTTCTAGAGAAGATGACAGAGTAGGAGGATCCTAAGCTCACTTTGACCCACAGATGCACCTAGATAACACCCACAGCAGTGTAAATAACCCAGAAAAGGACACAAAGACTGGCAGAAAAGACTCTCCACAGCTAATCGTAGAGAAGAGGTCACACTGAAAATGGTAGGAAGAGCAGAGACATGGTTGGGAAAGAAGCTGACCCACAAGACTCTCTGCAGGAGGAAAGGACACTGCAAACACAGAGAAGGGTTGGGGGGAGCAGACCCACACCAGGCACCTCAGGCACAGGGGACTAGCATTGGGAAGACAAATCCCTACATTTGGCTTTGAAAACCACAGGGGCCTAATTTCACAAGTTTTTACAATCAGTGGGGCTCAACATAGGTACTTTTAAAAATCAGCAGACTCAGCTCTGGGAGAACCAGAGAGCAATAGGAAAATGAGTGCTCATCCTTAAAGAGCCAGAGCATAACAAATAGCCCCACTGAGATACAGCATGGAAACAGCAGTTTGAAGAACACCTGGGGTATATGAGAAGGAGACTTATTTACTAAACTCAGAATGTGTGCTGGAGGGACAGGGTTCTTTAGGGACTTCTCCAAGAACAAAAGAGCTGGCGGGGACCGTCTATCACCCTGCCCCCTGGCCTAGATAACTCCATACATGTGACAACCAAAATAAATATTTTCCACCTAGCTTGCTAACAGTGCCTGCCTTCCACCCCTCACATTCTCATGCAGATCTGCCCCATCCAACCCACCCTCAGCAGGAGCCCATCCAAAGAGCTGCCAAAAGGATGGCATTGTGCAAGCAGCCCTGACACTGGCCAGCATCACTCCAAAGTGACTCCTGTCCTGGGGAAGATAACTACCTACACCAGGTTTACTGTGACCCCAGAAATAGGCCAGTGGCAGGCATCTGGTTTGACTTCAGGTCCTGCCCACCAATGAAAGCCTCTCAGGAAACAACACAGGGAGAGCACCCTGGAGTTCAGTGGGGCTGCATCTCTGACAAATGCGTGGTCTAACAACTCAAGCCCAAGGAAGTCTCAGACTGACCCATTAATAACACAGGGACCAAACACTGCCCACAACAGGCCAAGATAGCCATTGCAGACGACTGGACTGAAGGCAAATGTGGCTCAGCCAACAACAGTAGGGTACACACAATGTGCAAAGGAGAAACTCCCCTGAAGTGCCAGGTTCTGGTGAACAAGGAATAATGCACAGCAGGACACTACAGGATCTCTTCATAAGGCCACTACTTTCAAGAGCAGGAGACATAGGTGACTTTTCTAACACATAGAAACAGACACAGAAAGTGAGACAAAATGAGGAGACAGATGATGATGTCCCAAATGAAAGGACAGGAACAAACCACAGCAAGAGAGCTACATGAAATGGAGAAAAGCAATGTGCCTGACAGAGAATTATTTTTATTTTTATTTTTTTTAGAGAGAGAGAGAGCATGTGCAAGAGAAGGGAGGGGCAGAGGAAGAGGGAGAGAATCTAAAGAACACTCGGGGCTGAGCGCAGAGCCTGACACAGGGCTTGATCTCACGACCTTGAGATCATGACCTGAGCTAAAATCAAGACTCAGATGCTTAACTGACTGAGCCACCCAAGCACCTCCTGACAGAGAATTTAAAATACTGGTCATAAGGATACTCACTGGACTTGAGAAAAGAGTGGAGGATCTCAGTGAGACCCTCAAGAAAAAGAGAGAAAATACAGAAAAGAACAAATCAGAGATGAAAAATTCAATAATTAAAATTAAAATTAGTAGACTATGTGGTAGACTAGAATAACTAAATATTAGACTAGAGAAAGCAGAACTGACCAGTGAGCCAGAAAACAGAAATGAAAAGCAATCAAGATGAACAGGAGAAAGAAAAAAAAAAGAAATAAAAAATGAGAATAGGTGAAGGGAACTCAGTGATAACATCAAGCATTATAATATTTGCATTATAGGAATCCTAGAAAAAGAGACAAAAGGGAGTAGAAAATTTTATTTGAAGAAATAATAGCTGAAAACTTCCAAAATCTGGGGAAGGAAACATACCAGATCCAGCAAGCATAGGCCAGTCCCAACAAAATCAACCCAAGGAGGTCCACACCAAGATAGAGTGACTAAAATGGCAAAAAGTAGTGGTAGAGGACTCTAAAAGCCAAAGAGAAAAGAAAGCAGTTACATGCAAGGGAAACCTCACAATGCTATCACCTGATTTTTCAGTAGAAACTTTGCAGTCCAGAAGAAAGTGGCATGATATATGCTAGGTGCTGAAAGGAAAAAAACCTCCAACCAAAAATACCCTATCCAGCAAGGCTATCATTCAGGATAAGAGAGATAAAGAGTTTCCCAGACAAACAAAAGTTAAAGGAATTCATCACAATTAAACCAGCCTTACAAGAAATGTTAAGGGAATTCTTTGAGTGGAAAGAAGAGACCATAAGCAGGAATAAGAATAGAAGGAAGCACAAATGCAGTAAAGTCAAGTATATCTATAAGAAATCACTCAAAGGATATAAAGAATGTAAAGTATGATTACATATACCTAAAGTATGGGGGAAAGGGAGTAAAAATTTAGTACTTTCAGAATCGATTCAAACTTAAGTGACCGTCAACTTAATGTAGACTACTTTATGAATAATATGTTATATGTAGACCTAATGATAACCACAAATAAAAAACCTGTAATAGATTTGCAAAAAAAATAAAGAAAATCAATCCAAGTATATCATTGAAGAAAGCCAGCAAACAATTAGAGAAGAGAGCAACAAAGGAACATAGAAAAACTACAAAAAACATTAAAACAAGTAACAAAATGCCAGTAAGTACATACTTATCAATAATAACTTCAAATGAAAATGGACTAACTGCCCCAATCAAAAGACATACAGTTACTGAATGGATTAAAAAAGTAAAACCATTTACATGCAGCCTACAAGAGACTCATTTGATACCTACACACAGGCAGATTCGAAGTGAAGGGGTAGAAAAACATCTGTCACGCAAATGGAAGTGAAAAGAAAGCTGAGGTAGCAATACTTGTATCAGACAAAGCAGCTTAAAACAAAGACTAACAAGAGACAGAGAAGAACACTATACAATCATAAAGGGAATAATCTAACAAGAAGATGTAACAATTGTAAATATTTATGCATCCCACATGGGAGCACCCAAATACACAGAACACCTATTAACAAGTATAAAAGATGTAATCAGTGGTATATAGTAATACTAGGAGACATTAATACCCCACTTATATTAATGCATAGATCATCCAAACAGAAAATCACCAAGAAACACTGGCTTTGAATGATACATTAGACCAGAAAGATCTAACATATATTCAGAACATTGCATCTTATAATAGTGGAATACACATTCTTTTCAAATGCACATGGAACATTCTCCAGGACAGATCACACGTTAGACCACAAATCAAGTCTCAATGAATTCAAAAAGACTGAAGTCAAATCATCCATCTTTTCTGACCACAACACTATGAAACTAGAAATCAACCACAAGAAAAAAATAAGAAAAGAACACAAATCAAAAGGAATGAGATCTTGCCATTTGCAACGACGTGGATGGAACTGGAGGGTGTTATGCTGAGTGAAATAAGTCAATCAGAGAAAGACATGTATCATATGACCTCACTGATATAAGGAATTCTTAATCTCAGGAAACAAACTGAGTGTTGCTGGAGTGGTGGGGGGTGGGAGGGATGGGGTGGCTGGGTGATAGACATTGGGGAGGGTATGTGCTACGGTGAGCGCTGTGAATTGTGCAAGACTGTTGAATCACAGATCTGTACTTCTGAAACAAATAATGCAACATATGTTAAGAAAAAAGAAAAAGAAGAAGATAGCAGGAGGGGAAGAATGAAGGGGAGTAAGTCAGAGGGGGAGACGAACCATGAGAGACGATGGACTCTGAAAAACAAACTGAGGGTTCTAGAGGGGAGGAGCGTAGGGGGATGGGTTAGCCTGGTGATGGGTTTTCAAGAGGACACATTCTGCATGGAGCACTGGGTGTTCTGCACAAACAATGAATCATGGAACACTACATCAAAAACTAATGATGTAATATATGGTGATTAACATAACAATAAAAAATTAAAAAAAAGAAAAGAACACAAATACATGGAGGTTAAATAACATGCTACTAAATAATGAATAGATCAACCAAGAAATCAAAGAGAAAATTTTAAAATACAGTGATCCAAAATCTTTGGGATGCAGCAAAAGCTGTTCCAAGAGGGAAATTTATAGCAATACAGGCCTATCTCAGGAAGAAAAATCTCAAATAAACAACATAACTTTACATCTAAAGGAGCTAGAAAAAGAACAACAAACAAGACTCCCAAACCAGCAGAAGGAAGTAAATAAAGATTAGAGCAGAAATAAATTAAGTACAAACTTTAAAAAATCAATAGAATAGATCTTTGAAACCAGGAGCTGATTCTTTGAAAAGATCAACAAAATGTATCAGCCTGTAGCCAGACACATCAAAGAAAGAGAGACAGACACAGAGACAGACAGAGACAACTCAAACGCACTTAGAAATGAGAGGAGAAATAACCACACCACAGAAATACAAAGGATTATAAGAGAATATTATGAAAGAGAATATTATGAAAGATATGCAAACAAATTGGACAACCTAAAAGAAATAGATAAATTCCTAGAAACTTATAGCCTCCCAAACTGGATTAGGAATAGAAAAGCTGAGCAGACTGATTGCCAGCAATAAAATTGAATCAGTAATAATTAAAAAAAAAAAAACAAAAAAATTCTCAGCAAACAAAAGTCCAGGGCCTGATGGCTTCAATGGTGAATTCTACCAAACATTTAAGGAAGAATACCTATTTTTCTCCAACTATTAAAAAAGGGGGGGTGGGGAAGAAAAGCTTCCAAATTTATTCTGAAGCTAGCATTACCCGATACCAAAACTAGGTAAAAACATTAGCAAAAAGAGATCTACAGGCCAGTATCCCTGATGAACATAGATGGAAAAAATCCTCAACAAAATATTAGCAAACATAATCCAACAATACCTTACAAATATCATTCACCGTGATCAAGTGGGATTTATTCCAGGATACAAGTGTGGCTCAATATTTGCAAATCACATTGACAGATAATATCACTTTAACAAGAGAGAAGATTAAAATCATACAATCATTTCACTAAATGCAGAAAAATCATTTGACAAAGTACAAAATCCATTCATGATTAAAAAAAAAAAAAAAGAACCTCAACCAAGTAGGTTTGGAGGGAACATACCTCAACATAATAAAGGTTATATATGAAAGACCCACAGCTGACATCATACTCAATGGTGAAAATCTCACAGCTTTTCCCCTAAGGTCAGGAAAAAGACAAGGATGTCCACTCTCACCACTTTTATTCAACACAGATCTGGAAGTCCTACTCACAGCAATCCTACAACAAAATGAAATAAAAGGCATCCAAATTGGTAAGGAAGAAATAAAACTCACACTATTTGCAGATGGCATGATAATATATACAGAAAACCCTAAAGACTCCATCAAAAAACGGCTAGAACTGAGAAATAAATTCAGTAAAGTTGCAGGATACAATATCAACATATAGAAGTCTGTTGCATTTCTATACACTAATAATGAAGTGGCAGAAAGAGAAACTAAGAAAACAATCTCATTTGCAATTGCACCAAAAATAACAAAATACCTAGGAGTAAACTTACCAAGGAGGTGAAAAACCTGTATTCTGAAAACTATAAAAATTGATGAAAGAAATTGAAGATGACACAAACAAATGGAAAGACATTCCAGGCTCGTGGGTTAGGAGAACAAATATTGTTAAAATTTCCATACTTCCCAAAGCAATCTACACATTTAATGCAATCTCTTTCAAAATACCAATGACATTACCCACATAACTAGAACAAGTAATTGTACAATTTGTATGGAAACACAAAAGACCCCCAAAAGCCAAAGCAATCGTGAAAAAGAACAAAACTAATAAGGTATCACAATCCTAGATTTCAAGATATACTACAAAGCTGTAGTAATCAAAACAGTATTGTTTTGAAACAAAAATAGGTACATAGTTCAATGGCATAGAATAGAGAGCCCAGAAATAAACCACGAATATATGGTCAATTCCTCTTTGACAAAAATGGCAATAGGTTAATAGAAAAAAGTCTCTTCAGCAAATGGTGTTGGGAAAACAGGACAGCTACATGCAAAAGACTGAAACTGGGCCACTTTCTCACACCACACACAAAAGTAAACTCAAAATGGATTCAAGACCGAAATGTGAGAACTGAAACTATAAAAATCCCAGAGGAGAACACAGGTAGTAATTTCTCTGGCATTGGCCATAGCAACATTTTTTTAGGTAGGTCTTCTGAGGCAAGGGAAACAAAAGCAAAAATAAACTATTGGGACATTAAAATAAAAACCCTCTTCACAGCAAAGGAAACAATCAACAAAACTAAAAGGCAACCTATAGAATAGGAGAAGATATTTGCAATGATATATTCAATAAAGGGTTAATATCCAAACTGTAAAAAGAACTTAAACATCTCAACACCAAAACCCACAACTAATCCAACTAAAAATGGGCAGAAGATAGGAACAGACATTTCTCCAAAGAAGACGTACAAATGGCCAACAATCACATGAAAATATGCTCAACATCACTCATCATCAGAGAAATGCAAATGAAAACCACAGTGAAGTATCATCTCACACCTGTCAGAATGGCTAAAATTAAAAACACAAGGAACAAATTTTGGCAAGAATGTGGAGAAAAGGGAACCCTTGTGCACTGTTGGTGGGAATGCAAACTAAAGCAGCCACTGTGGAAATCAATATGGAGTGTCCTCAAAAATTAAAAATAGAATTACCATATGATCCAGTAATTCCACTGCTGGGTATTTACCAAAAGAATGCAAAAACATTAATTCAAAATAATATATGCACCCCTAAGTTTACTACGGCACTGTTTACAATAGCCTTATTATGGAAGCAATTCAAGTGTCCAACAATAGATGAGTGGATAAAGAAAATGTGGTGTTTATACATAAGTTAACCACAAAAAAATGAAATCTTGCCATGTGCAACAGCATGGATGGATTAGAGGTTATAATGCTAAGTGAAATGATTCAGAGAAAAAGACAAATACCATATGATTTCACACATTTGTGGAATTTAAGAAATAAAACAAAAGAACAAAGAAAAGAGACAAAACCAAGATTTTTCAATATAGATAAGCAACCATTGGATACCATGGTGGAGGTGGGTATGGTTGAAATAGGTGAAGGGAATTAAGAGTACATTTACCATTATGAGAACTGAATAATGTATAGAATTATTGAGTCACTATATTGTGCACCTAAAACTAACAAAACACTGAATGTTAATTATACTGAAATTGAAAAAAACTTTCGGAAAAAAAAAAAAAAAAAAAACCCAAACAAATAGAAATACCATATGATCCAGCAATTCCACTTCTGGGCATATAACCAATGGAAATGAAAACGTCAACTTGAAATGATACCTGCATCCCTATATTCACTGAAGCATTATTTGTAAGAGCCAAAACCTGGAACCAACTTAAGTGTCCATCAAGGGATGAATGTATAAAGAAGTTGTGGTAATATAAGGGTCTAGTTTTAGTCTTTTACATGTGAATATCCAATTCTCATATATATGATATATATGATTCATAAATATATTTCTATGTATAATAGAATACTATTCAGCCATAAAAAATGAGGAAATATGCCATTTGTGACAATATGGATGGACCCTGAGAGCATTATGCTAAGTGAAATAAGTCAGACAGAGAAAGACAAATACTATATAATCTCACTTATATATGGAACCTAAAAGAGAAAAACCGAATTCATAGAAAAAGAGATCAGATTTGTATTTACCAGAGGTAAAGGTTGGGGTGAGGAGGATTGCAGGAAAATGGTCAAAAGGTAAAAATGTCCAGTTACAAGATAGATAAGTCCCAGGATTATAATGTTCAACATGTCATCATGAGGACTGCAGTTAACACAGCTGTAGGGAAGTTGTTAAGAGAGTAACTCCTAAGAGTTCCCACCACAACGAAAATTTCTCTTTTTGGGGTGCCTGGCTGGCTTAGTTGGAAAAGCATGCAACTCGTGATCTCAGGCTCCTGAGTTCAAGCCCCACATTAGGTGTAGATATTACTAAAAAAAAATTTTTTTTTGCTTTTACTCTTTATTGAATCCATGTGAAATGATGAATACTAACTAAACTTACTGCAGTCCTTATCTCACAATATATGTAGTTAAAACCATTATACTGTATACCTTAAACTTATACAGTGATATATGATAATTATATCTCAATAAGACTGGAAAAATAAAAACATAAAGAAATGAAAAAAAATCCACTAATCAAAAGATGATTGAGAACATTGATAAAATAGGTAAATTTCTGAAAGCTTAATGAAGGGGGGGAGAAAAGAAAATTAAAAAAAATAGACTTAGAAAGGGAAATGTTTTTACATTTTTACATACATTTTATATACATACACATACATTTTTACAACTCTTAAGTTTTAAATTTTGAGATATTTTTGATAACATGAAATTAACAATAAGCTCTTGATGAAAAATAAAAGGAAGTATAAAAGTTGATCTGGTATAATTCAGGGAAAAAAAACAGGCTTACATAAAAATCAGAACCAAGTATATCAACGAGAGATTAGAGTGCAAGCAGGTTCAACACAAACCACTATCTCTACAGAAAAAGATTGCCAGTTGGTTATTCACACAATTTTAACCTTGGGAATATACTTCCATTTGTTTACAGCAGGGGAAAAAACCTTCCTTTTCACCAAGGAAAGACTGCATTGGTAAGGAGATCAATAGGATGGTGTCAGTCACCAAACATCTCCCTATGAAATAATATGCTAACATCTCAAGTGGATTGAAGAGCAGTGATTTGAGTATCCAAGTGGGAAGCATTTAAGGACCACCTGGGAGGTTATACAGACTTTCAAAGAGATACCTGGGTGAAACCTGAGTGTGGTCAAAATAAGGGTGGGGGATAAGAGTTTGTAGTTTTGCTCAACTATGTAAAACCCAGCAAATGTCTGTGAGAGGCTTACAGTCTTTATGCCTGTACTTTTCCTGGTGGTTAGGCTATTCTACAATCACGTGGCTGAATTCCACATTATCTCGTCCATTATATTTTTTAAAAATCCCATGTTGCGTAGAGAAATGGTTGTGCAGGAAAAGGAGGTCTTCTGCTTGGGACTTCAGTGTCCTCAGCGCTCTATAGATTAGATTGCTCTACGAGTCCCTGGCCACTGACTTTAGTCAGAACAGCTTAGAGAGGGAATAGAGCAAAAAGTGTCAAAAGTACCCTAATAAAACTGATCAAAAAGAAAAGAATATCTGAATAAAACTAAAATGATTTGAAAATGTGCACGTGTGCACTCACACACAACCCCCCCCCCCCAGGAAAATCCAACTGAATATTCAAGGAATGGATTGTCTCAATCTTACATAGAGTGTTCTAGAAAATAAAGAATTTTCAGGGAGGAGCAAGATGGCAGAGGAGTAGGAGACCTGGATTTTGTCTGGTCCCAGCAATTCACCTGGATGGGGATCAAACCATTCTGAACACCTACGAACTCAACAGGAGATAGAAGAAAAGAATAGCAGCAACTCTGAACAGAAAAGCGACCACTTTCTGGAAGGTAGGACGTGCGGAGAAGTGAATCCGAGGCGATATTCAGGAGGATAGACGGCGGGGGAGGGGGCCTCCGTCGGCCGCTTCCGGCAAGTGCTAGAGCCGCGGAGCACAAAATCGGAACTTTTAGAAGCTGGCTCCGCTGAGGGACGTCGCTCCAGTGGCTAAGCGGGGGGTGGAACGCTCGCGGGACAGTGTGGTCTCAGGACCCTCGGGGTCACAGAAAGACCGGGGGTGCCTGAGTGCGGCAGAGCTCCCAGGGATCGGAGCGGGGGAGCCGGCTGCAGAGACGGAGCCGAGGCGCGGGCTCTCAGCTCGGGGTGGCCATAGACTGTGATCGGTGACAGCTGGCCACTGCTCCTCCGGCAGGGACCCAACAAGCAGCAGATCCGGGGAGACTCCCCTTCCTCCCCCGGGAGGAGCGGCGCGGGAGCGCACCGCAGGGATCTGCTGGGTTTGGAGACTCCACACGGGGTCGGGTGCCAGAGATAGAAACGCTCGGTCACAGGCCGGGTGAGCACGGAGTGCGGCCGGAGACCGGGGACACGGGAGTGACTGCTTTTCTCTGGGGGTGCACTGAGGAGCGGGGCCCGAGTTCTCAGCTCCTCCAGGGTGGAGGCCAATGGGAGGCCGCCATTTTCATTCTCATCCTCCAAAGCTGTAGGGAAAGCTTGCAGGGAACAAAAGCTCCCGAGAGCAAACCCGAGCAGATTCCTTAGCCGGGACTGGCAAAGGCAGGGCAATTCTGCCTCCGGCAAAGACATTTAGGAACCACAGCAACAGTACCCCCCCTCCCCCGAAGATCAGCACAAACAGCCAGCCAAGGCCAAGTTTACCGATCAATGAGAATGGCAGAACTCCAGCGCTAGGGGAATACTGCAAATAGAATTCGTGGCTTTTTTCCCATGATTCTTTAGTTTTTCAAAGTTAATTAAAAAAATTTTTTTTGATTTTTCTTTTTCCCTTTTTCAACCAACATCTTATCAATCTCTTTTTTAAAAAATCTTTTTTATTTTTCATTTTTAGAGTCATATTCTATCCCTTCATATTAGTTAACCTTATTTTTGGTAAATATATATATATATATATTTGTTCTCTCTTAAAATTTTGGGATACAGTTTCTTCTAACAGACCAAAATATACCCTAAATCTCTAGTGTATGGCTTTGTTCTAGTCTCCTGCCTGATCACATTCTCTCTCTTTTTTTAAATCCTCTTTCTTTTTTCAACCAACTTATCAATTCCTTTTATAAAATCTTTTATAATTTTCATCTTTACAGTCATATTCCAACCATTCATTGTGTTTACTCTTATTTTTGTACATATATAAGCTTTTCTTTCTTTAAAATTTTGGGAGGCACTTTCTTATAACAGACCAAAATACGCCCAAAATCTAGTGTGTAGCACTGATCTATGTACCAGCCTCATCATATTTGATCATATTCTGGTTTTTTTGTTTGTTTGTTTGTTTTTATCTTTTTCTTTTTCTTTTTTTTTTCTTTCTTTCCCTTTCTTTTCCCCTGGTTTCAGGTCTCTTCTGATTTGTTTAGTGTATATTTTTCTGGGGTCGTTGTTATCCTGTTAGCATTTTGTTCTGTCATTCATCTATTCTCCTCTGAACAAAATGACAAGACGGAAAATCACCTCAAAAAAAAAAAAGAAGCAGCAGCAGTACCGACTGCCAGGGACCTAATCAATATGGACATTAGTACAATGTCAGAACTAGAGTTCAGAATGACGATTTTAAAGATACTAGCGAGGCTTGAAAAAAGCATGGAAGATATTAGAGAAACCCTTTCTGGAGAAATAAAAGAACAAAAATCTAACCAATTTGAAATCAAAAAGGCTATTAATGAGGTGCAATAAAAAATGGAGGCTCTAACTACTAGGATAAATGAGGCAGAAGAGAGAATTAGTGATATAGAAGACCAAATGATGCAAAATAAAGAAGCTGAGAAAAAGAGAGATAAAAAACTACTGGATCATGAAGGCAGAATTCAAGAGATAAGTGATACCAAAAGATGAAACAATAGTAGAATAATTGGGATCACAGAAGAAGAAGAAAGAGAGAGAGGGGCAGAAGGTATATTGGAGCAAATTAGAGCAGAGAACTTCCCTAATTTGGGGAAGGAAACAGGCATCGAAATCCAGGAGGCACAGAGAACCACCCTCAAAAAAAAAAAAAAAAAAATAGGTCAACACCCCGAATCTAATAGTAAAACTTACGAGTCTCAGAGACAAAGAGAAAATCCTGAAAGCAGCTCGGGAGAAGAGATCTGTAACCTAAAATGGTAGAAACATTAGATTGGCAACAGACCTATCCACAGAGACCTGGCAGGCCAGAAAAGACTGGCATGATATCTTCAGAGCACTAAACGAGAAAAATATGCAGCCAAGAATACTATGCTGTCATTGAAAATAGAAGGAGAGATAAAAAGCTTCCAGGACAAACAAAAACTAAAGGAATTTGTAAACAGGAAACCAGCCCTACAAGAAATATTGAAAGGGGTCCTCTAAGCAAAGAGAGAGCCTAAAAGCAACATAGACCAGAAAGGAACACAGACAATATACAGTAACAGTCACCTTACAGGCAATACAATGGCACCAAATCCATGTCTTTCAATAGTTACCTTGAATGTAAATGGGCTCAATGCCCCACTCAAAAGACACAGGCTATCAGATTGGATAAAAAACAAGACCCATCGATATGCTGTCTGCAAGAGACTCATTTTAGACCCAAGGACACCCCCAGATTGAAAGTGAGGGGGTGGAAAACCATTTACCATGCTAATGGACACCAAAAGAAAGCTGGGATGGCAATCCTTACATCAGACAAATTAGATTTTAAACCAAAGACTGTAATAAGGGATGAGGAAGGACACTGTATCCTACTTAAAGGGTCTATCCAACAAGAAGATCTAACAATTGTAAATATCTATGCCCCTAACATTGGAGCAGCCAATTATATAGGGCAATTAATAACAAAAGCGAAGAAACACATTGACAACAATACAATAATAGTGGGTGACTTTAACACCCCCCTGACTGAAATGGACAGATCATCTAAGCAAAAGATCAACAAGGAAATAAAGACTTTAAATGACACACTGGACCACATGGACTTCACAGATATATTCAGAACATTCCATCCCAAAGCAACAGAATACACATTCTTCTCTAGTGTCCATGGAACATTCTCCAGAATAGATCACATCCTAGGTCACAAATCAGGTCTCAACTGGTACCAAAAGACTGGGATCCTTCCCTGCATGTTTTCAGACCACACTGCTTTGAAACTAGAACTCCATCACAAGAAGAAAGTCGGAAAGAACTCAAATACATGGATGGAGGCTAAAGAACATCCTACTAAAGAATGAATGGGTCAACCAGGAAATTAAAGAAGAATTTAAAAAATTCATGGAAACAAATGAAAAGGAAAACATAACTGTTCAAAATCTTTGGGATGCAGCAAAGGCAGTCCTAAGAGGAAAGTATATAGCAATACAAGCCTTATTCAAGAAACAAGAAAGTTCTCAAATACACAACTTAACCCTACACCTAAAGGAGCTGGAGAAAGAACAGCAAATAAAGCCTAAACCCAGCAGGAGAAGAGAAATAATAAAGATCAGAGCAGAAATCAAAGAAATAGAAACCAAAAGAACATGTGGCACCTGGGTGGCTCAGTCATTAAGCGTCTGCCTTCAGCTCAGGTCATGATCCCAGGGTCCTAGGATCCAGCCATGCATTGGGCTCCCTGCTCAGTGGGAAGCCTGCTTCTCCCTCTGCTGCTCCCCCTGCTTTTGTTCCCTGTCTCCCTGCCTCTCTCTCTGTCAAATAAATAAATAAAATCTTAAAAAAAAAAAAAGAAAGAAAGAAAGAAAGAAACCAAAAGAACAGTAGAACAGATCACTGAAACTAGGCCCTGGTTCTTTGAAAGAATTAACAAGATTGATAAGCCCCTGGCCAGAATTATCAAAAAGAAAACAGAAAGGACCCAAATAAATAAATCATGAATGAAAGAGGAGAGATCACAACCAACCCCAAAGAAATACAAACAATTGAAAGAACATATTATGAGCAACAACATGCCAGCAAATTAGATAATCTGGAAGAAATGGATGCATTCCTAGAGATGTATCAACTACCAAAATTGAACCAGGAAGAAATAGAAAACCTGAACAGACCTATAACCACTAAGGAAATTGAAGCAGTCATCAAAAATCTCCCAAAAAACAAAAGCCCAGGGCCAGATGGCTTCCCAGGGGAATTCTACCAAACATTTAAAGAAGAATTAATAACCATTCTTCTGAAACTGTTCCAAAAAATAGAAAAGGAAAGAAAACGTCCAAACTCATTTTATGAGGCAACCGTTACCTTGATCCCCAAACCAAAGACCCCATCAAAAAGGAGAATTACATACCAATATCCTTGATGAACATGGATGCAAAAATTCTCACCAAAATAGTAGCCAATAGGATCCAACTGTACATTAAAAGAATTATTCACCACGATCAAGTGGGATTTATTTCCGGGTTGCAAGGTTGGTTCAACATCCACAAATCAATCAATGTGATACAATACATTGATAAAAGAACAAGAACCATGTGATCCTCTCAATAGATGCAGAAAAAGCATTTGACAAAGTACAGCATCTTTTCTTGATCAAAAGTTTTCAGTGTATAGGGATAAAGGGTACATATCTCAATATCATAAAAGCCATCTATGAAAAACCCATAGTGAATGTCATTCTTAGTGGGCAAAAGCTGAGAGCTTTCCCCCTAAGGTCAGGAATATGGCAGGGATGTCCACTATCAACGCTGCTATTCAACATAGTATTAGAAGTCCTAGCCACAGCAATGAGACAACAAAAAGAAATAAAAGGCCTCCGAATTGGCAAAGAAAGAGTCAAACTTTCACTCTTTGCAGATGATATGATACTTTATGTGGAAAACCCAAAAGACCCCACCCCAAAACTGCTAGAACTCATACAGGAATTCAGTAAAGTGGCAGGATATAAAATCAATGCACAGAAATCAGTGGCATTCCTATACACCACCAGCAAGATAGAAGAGAGAGAAATTAAGCAGTCGATCCCATTTACAATTGCACCCAAAACCATAAGATACCCAGGACGAAATCTAACCAAAGAGGCAAAGAATCTGGACTCAGAAAACTATAAAATACTCATGAAAGATATTGAGGAAGACACAAAGAAATGGAAAAACGTTCCATGCTCATGGATTGGAAGAACAAATATTGTGAAGATGTCAATGCTACCTAGAGCAATCTACACATTCAATGCAATCCCCATCAAAACACCATCCACTTTTTTCAAAGAAATGGACAAATAATCCTAAAATTTGAATGGAACCAGAAAAGACCCCTGAATAGCCAGAGGAATTTTGAAAAAGAAAAGCAAAGCTGCTGGCATCGCAATTCCGGACTTCAAGCTCTATTACAAAGCTGTCATCATCAAGACAGTATGGTACTGGCACAAAAACAGACACATAGATCAATGGAACAGAATAGACAGCCCAGAAATGGACCCTCAACTCTATGGTCAACTCATCTTTGACAAAGAAGGAGAGAATGTCCAATAGAAAAAAGACAGCTTCTTCAACAAATGGTGTTGGGTACATTGGACAGCCACATGCAGAAGAATGAAACTGGACCATTTCCTTACACCACACACAAAAATAGACTCAAAATGGTTGAAAGACCTCAATGTGAGACAGGAGTCCATCAACATCCTAAAGGAGAACACAGGAAACAACCTCTTCGACCTCAGCCACAGCAACTTCTTCCTAGAAACATTGCTAAAGGCAAGGGAAGCAAGGGCAAAAATGAACTATTGGGACTTCATTAAGATAAAAAGCTTTTGCCCAGCAAAAGAAACAGTCCACAAAACCAAAAGTCAACCAACAGAATGGGAGGAGATATTTCCACATGACATATCAGATAAAGGGCTAGTATCCAAAATCTATAAAGAACTTATCAAACTCAACACCCAAGGAACAAATGAGCCAATCAAGAAATGGGCAGAAGACATGAACAGACATTTTTCCAAAGAAGACATCCAAATGGCCAACAGACACATGAAAAAGTGCTCAACATCGCTCGGCATCAGGAAAATCCAAATCAAAACCTCCATGAGATACCACCTCACACCAGTCAGAATGGCTAAAATTAACAAGTCAGGAAATGACCGATGTTGGCGGGGATACGGAGAAAGGGGAACCCTCCTACACTGTTGGTGGGAATGCAAGCTGGTGCAGCCACTCTGGAAAACAGTATGGAGGTTCCTCAAAAAGTTGAAAATAGAGCTACCATACGATCCAGCAATTGCACTACTGGGTATTTACCCCAAAGATACAAATGTAGGGATCTGAAGGGGTACGTGCACACCGATGTTTATAGCAACAATGTCCACAAGAGCCAAACTGTGGAAAGAGCCAAGATGTCCATTGACAGATGAATGGATAAAGAACAAGTGGTATATACATACAATGGAATATTATGCAGCCATCAAAAGGAATGAAATCTTGCCATTTGCAACGACGTGGTTGGAACTGGAGGGTATTATACCGAGTGAAATACGTCAATCAGAGAAAGACATGTATCATATGACCTCACTGATATGAAGAATTCTTAATCTCAGGAAACAAACTGAGGGTTGCTCTAGTGGAGGGGGGTGGGAGGGATGGTGTGGCTGGGTGATAGACATTGGGGAGGGTATGTGCTATGGTGAGCGCTGTGAATTGTGTAAGACTGTTGAATCACAGACCTGTACCTTTGAAACAAATAATACATTTTATGTTAAAAAAAAAAAAGAAGATAGTAGGAAGGGAGAAATGAAGGGGGGGAATCGGAGAGGGAGACAAACCATGAGAGACTATGGACTCTGAGCAACAAACTGAGGGTTCTAGAGGGGAGGGGTGGGGGATGGGTAGCCCCTACCTGTTGATGGGTATTAAAGAGGGCACGTACTGAATGGAGCACTGTGTGTTACACACAAACATGAATCATGGAACACTACATCAAAAACTAATGATGTAATGTATGGTGATTAACACAAAAAAGAAAATAAAGAATTTTTATTGAGTGATTTTTTTCAATGAGCTTATGAACTTGAGAAAATCCATACACACTCAGTAAACTAGGACTAGAGGGGAACTTCCTCAAATTTATAAAGACTATCTACAATGAAACCTAAAATTTACATATTTATTGGCAAAAAACTCATAGCTTCTCTACTAAGATCAGGGACAAGAGAAGATATTCCCTCTTACTACTCTTTGTTAACATCATGATGAAAGTTCTAGCTAATGCAAAAAGACAAGAAAATGAAATTAAAAATTACATATATTAAGAAGGAAGATATAAAACTGCCTTTGTTCACACATGATATAATCTTCTATGTAGAAGAGATAAATGACCAAAACAAAAAAACAAAAACAAAAACCCTCCTGGAAATGATAAGCAATTACAGCAAGATTTCTGGATACAAGGATAATATACAAGTCAATTGTTTTCCTGTATACTAACAATGAACAAGTAGAAGTTAAAATTAAAACTAATACTATTTATATTAGCACCCCCTAAAATTAAATACTTAGGTATAAGTTGGACAAAATACGTTTAAGAGCTCAATGAGGAAAACAGCAGAACCCCAATGAATGAAATCAAAGAAGAAATAAGTAGATGGGGAGATACTTCATGTTCATGAAGAAGAAGACACAATGTTGTCAACATGTCAGTTCTTCCCAAAACAGTCTATAGATTTAGTAGAATTCTAGTCATAATACTTGCAAATTAGTTTGTGGATATCAACAAATGGATTCTAAATTTATATGGAGAAGCAAAAACTCAAAAGCCACACTATTTAATGAGAAAAAATAATTTGGAGTATTGACACTACCTGACTTACTATAAAGCAACAGTTAACAAGACAGTCCATAATTGGTGAAAGAACAGACAAATAGATCAATGGAATAGAATAGAGAATCCAGAAATAGACCCCCAAAATATAGTCAACTGATCTTTGACAAAGGAACAAAGGCAATATAGCAAAGGCAATGGAGCAAAGATAGTCTCTTCCACAAAATGGTGCTGAAACAACTGGACATTGAAATTTAAAAAAAAAGAATCTAGACATAGACTTTACACTCTTCACAAAATGATCTTAAAAAGGGTCACAGACCGAAATGTAAAATCTAAAGCTTTAAAACTCCTAGAAAATAACCTAGGAGTAAACCTAGATGGCCTAGGATAAGGAGTTGACCTTTTAGATTCAACACCAAAGCCATGATTCAGGAAAGAAAAAATGATAAACTGGACTTCATTAAATTCAGAACTGTGGAAGACAATATGAAGATAATGAGACCAAAGGTACTTACGAGGAGAAAATATTTTCAAAAGACACATCTGTAAAGGATGGTATCTGAAATATACAAAGGACTCTTAAAATTCAACAAGAAAGCAAACATTGTTTATAAATGGGAGAAAACCTTAGAAGGCCATTCCTTTAAAAAGATATACAGATGGCAAATACACATACGAGAGATGTATCACATTATATGTCATCAGGGAAATACAAATTAAAACAACAGTGAGATACCACTACACATGTATTAAAATGACAAAAATCCAGACACTGACAACACCCAATGGTGATGAGGATGTGGAGTAACAGGGAGTCTTTTTCACTACTGGTGGGAATGCAAAATGGAATAAGATGGTTTTGTGGTTCCTTATAAAACTAAGCATAATCTTAACACATGACTGATCAATCACAACCCAAAGGAATTGAAAATTCATGTCCACACAAAAATCAGCACACAGATTTTAATAGCATCTTTATTCATAATTACCAAAATATAGAAACAACCCAATGTCCTTCAGTAAGTGAATGACTAAGTAAAAGATGGTATATCCAGACAATGAATTATTATTCAGTGCTAAAAAGAAATGAACTACCAAGCCATGAAAAGAGAGAGAAAGGGGCAGAAATCTTACTTTATGAGATAAAGGATGAAAACTTCCCTAACCTGGGAAAGGAAACAGACATCCCAATCTAGGAAGTCCATAGAGTTCCAAGGAAGATAAACCCGAAAAGACCCATACCAAGAGACATTACAACTGAAATGTCAAAAGTTAAAGAAGAGAATCTTAAAAGCATCAAGAGAAAAACAAGATGTTATGTGCCAGGAAGATCCCATAAGACTCAGCAAATCCTTCAGCAGAAACATTGCAGGCTGGAAGTGAATGGCATGAAATAATAAAGTGTTGAAAGAAAAAAAATGACCAAGAACACTCTACTGTGCAATGTTATCATTCAGAATTGAAGGATAGAATATTTCAGACAAGCAAAAGCTAAAGGAGTTCACCACCATTAAACCAGCCTTTCAAAAATGTTAAAGGGACGTCTGTAAGCTGAAAAGAAAAGCAATAATTAGTTAAGAACACATAAGAAAGAATAAATCTAGTCTGAAAGACAAATATATAATAAAGATAGATTAATCACTTTTAAAGCTAACATAAAGGTTAAAAGACGTAACTAGTAAAAATAACTATGATTACAATAATTAGTTTAGGAATACACAAGATAAAAAGATGTAAAATTTGACATAAAAAAAAACAAAAAGTGGGGAGATAGTAAAGATCCTGAAGTTTAGAATGGGATCAAGCTTAAGTTGTTATCAATTTGATATAGACTGCTATAGATATAAGTTGTAAGCCTCATACTGACCACATAAAAACCTACTGTAAATATGCAAAAGAGAAAGGAATATAAGCATACCACTAATCAAAATCATTAAACCATGAGAAAAAGGGCAAAAGAAAAGGAGGGCAAAAGGAAAAGGAAGAGAGAATCATAAAACAGACAGAATGCAATTAATAAAATGGAGAAAAGCACATACCTATCAATAATTACTTTAAGTATAATTGGACTAGATTATCTAATCAAAAGACATAACATGGCTGACTTAATAAAAGAAAAAGAAAAAGACCCATCTATATGCTGCCTACGAGAGACTCACCAGGACCTAAGGACACAGACTACAAATGATGGGATGGAAAATGTTACTTTGAGCAATTGGAAACCATAAGAAAACTGGAGTAGCTATATTTTTATCAGATAAAATAGACCTTAAAACAAAGACTGTATAAATATACAAAGAGAATTACATGATGATATTATCAATCCAGCACTAGAATATAACATTTGTAGATATTTATGCAGCCCACTTACAGCACCTAAATATATAAAGCAAATATCAACATACCTAATGGGAGAAATAAACAGCTATACAATAATAGTAGGGAAATGTAATACCCCACTTATATCAATGGATAGGTCATCCAGACAGAAAATTATTAACAAACATCAGTCTTAAATGATACATTAGACCAGATAGACTAACATATATACAGAACATTCTATCCAAAGGCAGCATGTTTCCCATTCTTCTCAAGCGCACATAGAACATTTACCAAGATGGATCATATGTTAGGTCACAAAACAAGTCTTAATAAACCTATGGCCACTGAAATCATACCAAGTATCTTTCCTAACCATAATGGCATAAAACTTAGAAATAAATTACATGAAAAAAACTAGAAAATTCAGAATACATGGAGATTAAAAAACATGCTACTGATAGAAGCATGTTGTAGGTCAAAGAAGAAATCAAAAGAGAAATATAATACCTGAGACAAACAACGTGAAAGCTTAACATGCCAGAATTTCTGGGAAACAGAAAAAGCAGTTGAATGAATTTCATGACAATAAATGCTAACCTGAAGAAACAAGATCAAATAACAATCTAACTTCACACCTCAAGGAACTAGAAAAAGAACAAAGCCCCAAATTAGTACCAGGAAGAAAATAACACAGAGCAGAAATAAATGAAATACAAAAATTTTTAAAAAGCTATGGAAAATACCTAGCTGTGCAACTGCTGGATCGTAGGGTAGTTCTATTTTTAACTTTTTGAGGACTCTCCATACTGTTCTCTAGAGTGGTTGCACCAGTTTGCATTCCCACCAACATGCAAAAGGATTCCCCTTTCTTTGCATCCTTGCCAACAACTGTTGTTTCCTGTGTTGTTAATTTTAGCCATTCTGACAGGTGTAAGGTGATATCTCATTGTGGTTTTGATTTGTATTTCCCTGATGTTGAGTAATGTTGAGAATCTTTTCATGTGTCTGTTGGCCATCTGGATGTCTTCTTTGGATAGGTGTCTATTCATGTCTTCTACCCATTTCTTAACTGTATTATTTATTTTGGGAGTGTGGAGTTTGGCAAATTCTTTATACATTTTGTATACTAATTCTTTTTCAGATATGTCACTTGCAAATATCTTCTCCCATTTGGTAGGCTGCCTGTTCGTTTTGTTGTTTCTTCACTGTGCAGAAGCTTTTTATCTTGATGAAGCCCCAATAGTTCATTTTTGCTTTTGTTTCCCTTGCCTTTGGCAATGTGTCTAGTAAGAAGTTGCTATGGCTGATATCAAAGAAGTTGCTGCCTGTGTTCTCCTCTAGGACTCTGATGGTTTCCTGTCTCACATTTAGGTCTTTCAAATATAGATTTGAAGGGGTACATGTAACCCTGATGTTTGTGGCAGCATTATAAACAATAGCCTAGCTATGGAGAGAGCACAAATGTCCATCAACTGATGAGTGGATAAAGGTGTGTATGTGTGTGTGTGCACATGTGTATACAGATACACACACACAATGGAATATTACTCAGCCATCAAAAAAATGAAATCTTGGGGGAGGGGGGATTTGTTAGCTTGGTGATGGGTATTAAGAAGGGCACATACTTCATGGAGCATTGGGTGTTAAACAAAAACAATGGACTGTGGATCACCACATCAAAAACTAATGATGTATTGTATGGTGACTAACATAACATAGTAAAATTTTTTTAAAAAATGAAATCTTGTCATTTGCAATGACGTGGATGGAGCTAGAGTGTATTATGCTAGGTGAAATAAGTCAGTGAGAGAAAGACAAATACCATATGCTATCATTCATATGTGGAATTTAAGAAAGAAAACAGATGAACATATGGGAAGGGGGAGAAGATAAAAAGGAGAGAGGGAAACAAACCATAGGAGACTCTTAATGATAGAGAACAAAAAGGGTTGATGGAGAAGGAAGGGGGGGATGGGCTGGATGGTTGACGGTATTAAAGAGGGCACTTGTTGTGATGAGCACTGGGTGTTGTATGTAAGTGATGAATCACTGAATTCTACTCCAGAAAACAATATTGCCCTGTATGTTCACCAGCTAAAATTAAATTTAAAAAAAAAACTATAGAAAAGATCAATAAAACTAAAAGCTGATTCTTTATTGAGACTCACCAAGAAAAAAGGACAAAAATAAATAAAATCAGAAATAAAATAAATGTTACACCTAATACCACAGAAATACAAAGGATTATGAGAGACTACTATAAAAATTATATACCAACAAACTGGGCAACAGAAGGGATAAATTCCTGAAACATAATATCTACCAAGATTGAGTCATGATGAAGTAGAACCGAACAAACCTTTTACTAGTAAGAAGACTGTATTAGTAAGGGAAAAACCTCCCCCAAAATCAAAAGTACAAGACCACATTGCTTCACTGGTAAATTTTACCAAACATTCAAAGAATTGAACCCATTCTTTTCAAACTCTTCCAAAAAAAGAAGAGGGAATCACCACATACTCATTTTATGAAGCCAACATTATTCTGATGCCAAAACATGATAAGGATTCAAGAAAATTATAGGCCAATATACCAGAGTAAAGTAGATGCAAAATTCTCAATAAAGTATTAAAAAAACAAATCAACAATACATTATTATATAAGGATTATACAACATGATCATGTGATTTTTTTTTTTTTTTTAATGGGACTGGAAGGAAGGTTTGACATCTATAAATCAGTCACGGTGAAAGACCACATTAACAAGATAAAGAATAAAAATTATATAATCATCTCAATAGAAGCAAAAAAGCATTTGACAAAAATCCAACATTAATTTATGATAATAACTCTCAAAAAAGTGGGTATAGAGGAAACATACTTTAAAATAATAAAGGCCATATATGACAAGCCCACAGCTAACATCATACTCAATAGTGAAAAGCTGCAAGCTTTTTCTCTAAGATCAGGAACAAGAAGATGTCCACTCTTGTAACCTTTATTCAACATAGTATTGGAAATCATAGCCAGAGCAATTAGGCAAGAAAAAGAAATAAAAAATATCCAAATAATAAAGGAAGAAATAAAACTGTTACTATTTGCAGAAGATGTAATATTATATAGAGAGAAGCCTAAAGACTCCATCAAAAAACTATTAAAACTAATAAATGAATTCAGTAAAATTGCAAGATATAAAATCAACATGATTTAAAGTTTTAAAAGTATAAAATTCTGTGAGGAAACATAAGGGGTATACTTCTGGACATTAGTCTTGGCACTGATTTTTAGGATTTAATGCAAAAGCAATGGAACAAAAGTAAAAATGAATAAGTAGGACTACATCAAACTAAAAAGCTTCTGCACAGCAAAGGAAACCATCAACAAAGGGAAAAGGCAACCTACTGATGGGAGGACATATTTGCCAATCATATATCTGATAAGGGGCTAACATCCAAATATATAAATATAATTAAATAGCAAAAAATCAAACAATTCTATTTTAAAAATGGGAAGAATATTTGAATAAACATTTTTCAAAGATGACATAAGAGGTGGCCAATACGTACATGAAAAGATGCTCAACATCATTAATCATCAGAGAAATGCAAACTGAAATGAAATATCACCTCACACATCTTAGAATGGCTATTATTAAAAAGACAAGAAATAACAAGTGGCAAAAATGTAGAAAAAAGCAAACCCTCGGTGCACTGTTGGTAGTAATGTAAACATGCACTACCATGATTACTGCAGCATTTTTTACAATAGCCCAGATACGTAAATGAACTAAGTGTCCATGAATGTGTGAATGAAGAACACGTGGAACAGTGAAATGTTATTGAGCAATGAAAAAAAATAAGATTATGCCACTGCAACAACATGGATGGATCTCAAGGGCATTATGCTAAGTGAAGGAAGTCAGAGAATGACAAGTACCTTATCCCTGTGAAATGTTAACAATAATAAAAAAGACAAACTCATAGATACACAGAACAGAATGGTAGTTGCCAGAGGCAGGGGTTGAGAGAAGTGTGTAAACTTTTTCCTTAAATACATTGGAAAAAATGATTAAAAACAAGGTAATTTATGCTGTTAGAAGTTAGGATAGTTGCAATTGGTGGGGCGGGGGTGGGTAGTAAATGAAAGGGGTAGTGTGCTGGTAATTCTGCCTTGTTACCCAAGTACTGATTACATGGATTTGTTTAGTTTGTGGAAACATATTAAGCTATACATTCATGATATGTGCACTATTCTGTATATTATAATTCAATTAAAGTTTTTTAGAACGCTATAAAAAATAACACAAGTTTCCTGGTTGGTGAAGATGTCGAAGTGCTGAGGGGTCAACATGTCTGGAGAGAGAGTGCAAACTACATACTCCTGCCCCAATGCATGTGTTCTACATGGTTGTTACTGATTGTATCTTTTGTGTTAAACTAATCATTTAGCCCAGCTGTGAGATACAGTAAGTTCAAAATATCGGAGGCCAGGCTATTTCCCCCACGTGGGCAGCATGGATGTCCTCAGATACGGTGAAAGAACCATTAGGGACCTGCTCAGCACTAGAGTGGTGAGCCAACATGAAGCAAAGTGTCAAAGAAAAAAATTATTTTTTCTCAAAAATGCAATCTAAATGCATTTTGTTGCTAAAGGCAGGACTCTTTGAAGAAACTTCTCCCCATTTACCTTGCTTGGGGCATCAGGTGCCACCTGCTCACTCTTCCTATGCAGCACTCCAGAGAGCAAGTATCTCCTAGAGGGGAACTTTCAGTCATGTCTGATGCCCCAGATTTTGTGGTTGCCATCCAGGGGACACTCCTGGATTGCCTGGCTCTGGAGGCCAAGGGGGCTTGTGTTCCTGAGTCCCATGACACTTTAACAACTGAAGAGACACTTCTTGGCAAGCTACCACCCCCAGTACACTGCACAGATAGCAGACTAAAACACACACCCAGTCTTTTTGAGAAAGAGGCCTATTTGCTTGTCCAGGGACTTTGGCCTGAGGGGTAGACAACTGGTTTGGCAACTATGGGCCCATGGAGTTGCTCTCAGGAAACAGAAGCTGGTGGATGCAATCAGCACTCTCCCTCTGTCTCACTCCAGCTTCCTGTTTTCTCCCAGAAAAGAGCTTATACCTTTGTGTGGCACCATGATTTTTCCACCTGCCACCAGGAGACACGTCTCTATCACCTGGCTCTGGTGGCCAAGAATATTACATTCTCAGATCCCACAGAAGTATAACCAAGCGAGAATAAATACTTAAACAGCCACCACACTTGGAACACAGCAAAGGCAACAGATTCAAGAGCTCAATCTTTCTGTGAAAGAGGTCTATTAATTTATCATCAAGCTGAAACTTGAGGGGAGGGCTTCTAATTAAGCACATGTCTAAGGGCCGACTATAATCCTTTCAAGAGATCCTAGAGGACAGTCACTATCTTTTCACTTTTCCTCTGCTGTGCTTCAGCACGTCAGTTTCTCTTAGAGGGGAGGTGGTTTAACATGTGTGATGTCCCAATTTCTGCAGCTGCTGCCCAGGGTTGCCCCTTCATCACCTGGCTCGGTGGCCACAGGGCCCTGCACAGAGAGAAAACTGAAAGAAATATCTAGTCTTTTTGGGAAAGAGGCCTATTTGTTTATCCTGGAGCTTCACCCTCAGGCATAAGCCAGTGGGGCTAATGCTTATGGTTCAAACAGTACTGTAAATATTTGCATAATTTTAAAACTGCTGCCCTAGTGTCTGGTTTCCAGTCATCCTGAATCTAGGTGCTGACTGAGATCCTCCCCTTTGGGATACTGACAGATCTTGGTACAACTTCAACAATTGGGAGCTATTAAAAATAAATAGGTTCCTTCAACAATCAAAATTGTCTGAGAGACTTATTTCTTGTGTTTTTCATTTTAGCCATTCTGACAAGTGTGAAGTAATAACTCATTGTGACTTTAATTTTGTATTCCCCTGTTGATGAGTGATGTTGAGCATCTTTTCATGTGTTTGTTGGCCATCTTTTTGTCTTCTTTGGAAAAATATCTATTCAGAGTCTCTATCAATTTTTAAGTGGGTTATTTGGGGTTTGCATATTATATAAGGTCTTTATATATTTTGGATATTAACCCCTTATTGGATATATCAATTGTAAATACCTTCTCCCATTCAGCAAGTTGCCTTCTTATTTTGTTGATGGCTTCTTCACTGTGCAAAAATGTTTTCTTTTGGTGTAGTCCCAAATAGTTTAAGTTTGCTCTTGTTTCCCTTGCCTGAGAAGACATATCTAGAAAAAAGTTTCTATGCCATGTCAAAGAAATTACTGCCTGTTTTCTTCTAGGAATTTTATGGTCTCTTGTCTCACATTTAGGTCTTTAATCCATTTTGAGTTTATTTTTGTGTGTGGTATAAGAAAGTGGTCTGGTTTCATTCTTTTGCATATAGCTCATGCACTGTTGGTGGGAACATAAATTCATGCAGACACTGGAAAGCAGTATCAAAGTTCCTCAAAAAATTAAAAACATAATTACCATACAATCCAGTAATTTTACTACTGGCTATTTGTCCAAAGAATATAAAAATGATAATTTGAAATGATATATGCACTTCTCTGTTTTTTCAGCATTCTTTACCATAGCCAAATTATGGAAGCGACCCAAGTATCCACTGATAGATGAATGGATAAAGAAGAAGTGGCGTATAACTCATCCATAAAAAGAATAAAATGTTGCCATTTACAGCAACATAGGTGGACTTAGAGGGTATAATGCTAAGGGAAATAAGTCAAAGAAAGATAAATACCATATGATTTTACTCATATGTACAATTTAAGAAACAAAACAAATGGACCAATAAAAAAAAGACAAACCAAAACCATATTCTTAAATACAGAAAACATGGTTGTTAATGGGGAGGTGGGAGGTGATGGGTAAAATAGGAAAAGAGGGTTAAGAGTCTATTTATCTGGACAAGCACCAAGAAATCTACAGAATTGTTGAGTTGTTATATTGTACATCTGAAACTAATATAAGATTGTGTTATTTATACTTGAATAAAACAAGACATTTTTAAAAAAGCAAATCTGAAAAGAAAATGTTTGAAAGACAACCGAGGAATACGGCAGGGTTGAACAATAAGATTTATCCTACATGAGGCCACTCCTTCAAGACTGGGAGAGATAGATGTTTCATCTAATGCACAGAAACCAACAGAGAGTCAAGTATAATGAGGAAACAAAGGCATATCATCCAAATTAAAGAACAAAATAAAACCTCAGAAAAAAAATTCTTTTCTTTTTTTTTTATTGTTATCTTAATCACCATACATTACATCATTAGTTTTTGATGTAGTGTTCCATGATTCATTGTTTGTGCAGAACACCCACTGCTCCATGCAGAACGTGCCCTCTTTAATACCCATCACCAGACTAACCCATCCCCCCACCCTCCTCCCCTCTAGAACCCTCAGTTTGCTTTTCAGAGTCCATCGTCTCTCATGGTTCGTCTCCCCCTCCAACTTACTCCCCTTCATTCTTCCCCTCCTGCTATCTTCTTCTTTTTCTTTTTTCTTAACGTATGTTGCATTATTTGTTTCAGAAGTACAGACCTGTGATTCAACAGTCTTGCATAATTCACAGCACTCACCATAGCACATACCCTACCCAATGTCTATCACCCAGCCACCCCATCCCTCCCACCCCCCACCACTCCAGCAACCCTCCGTTTCCTAAGATTAAGAATTCCTCATATCAGTGAGGTCATATGATACATGTGTTTCTCTGATTGACTTATTTCACTCAGCATAACACCCTCCAGTTCCAACCACGTCATTGCAAATGGCAAGATCTCATTCCCTTTGATGGCTGCATAATATTCCATTGTGTATATATACCACTTCTTCTTTATCCATTCATCTGTCGATGGGCATCTTGGCTCTTTCCACAGTTTGGCTATTGTGGACATTGCTGCTATAAACATTGGGGTGCACGTACCCCTTCAGATCCCTACATTTGTATCTTTGGGGTAAATAACCAGAGTGCAATTGCTGGATTGTATGGTAGCTCTATTTTCAACTGTTTGAGGAACCTCCATACTGTTTTCCAGAGTGGTTGCACCAGCTTGCATTCCCACCAACAGTGTAGGAGGGTTCCCCTTTCTCCACATCCCCACCAACATCTGTCATTTCCTGACTTGTTAATTTTAGCCATTCTGACTGGTGTGAGGTGGTATCTCATGGAGGTTTTGATTTGGATTTCCCTGATGCCGAGTGATGTTGAGGACTTTTTCATGTGTCTGTTGGCCATTTGGATGTCTTCTTTGGAAAAATGTCTGTTCATGTCTTCTGCCCATTTCTTGATTGGATTATTTGTTCTTTGGATGTTGAGTTTGATAAGTTCTTTATAGATTTTGGATATTAGCCCTTTATCTGATATGTCATTTGCAAATATTTTCTCCCATTCTGTCGGTTCTCTTTTGGTTTTGTGGACTGTTTCTTTTGCTGTGCAAAAGCTTTTTATCTTGATGAAATCCCAAGAGTTCATTTTTGCCCTTGCTTCCCTTGCCTTTGGCGATGTTTCTAGGAAGAAGTTGCTGCAGGTGAGGTCGAAGAGGTTGCTACCTGTGTTCTCCTTTAGGATGTTGATGGACTCCTGTCTCACGTTTAGGTCTTTGAACCATTTGGAGTCTATTTTTGTGTGTGGTGTAAGGAAATGGTCCAGTTTCATTCTTCTGCATGTGGCTGTCCAATGTTCCCAACACCATTTGTTGAAGAGACTATCTTTTTGCCCTTGGATATTCTTTCCTGCTTTGTCAAAGATAAGTTGACCATAGAGTTGAGGGTCCATTTCTGGGCTCTCGATTCTGTTCCATTGATCTATGTGTCTGTTTTTGTGCCAGTACCATGCTGTCTTGATGATGACAGCTTTGTAATAGAGCTGGAAGTCCGGAATTGTGATGCCGCCAGCTTTGCTTTTCTTTTTCAAGTTTCCTCTGGCTATTAGGGGTCTCTTCCGGTTCCAAACAAATTTTAGGATTATTTGTTCCATTTCTTTGAAAAAAGTGGATGGTATTTTGATGGGGATTGCATTGAATGTGTAGATTGCTCTAGGTAGCATTGACATCTTCACAATGTTTGTTCTTCCAATCCATGAGCATGGAACATTTTTCCATTTCTTTGTGTCTTCTTCAGTTTCTTTCATGAGTATTTTATAGTTTTCTGAGTACAGATCCTTTGCCTCTTTGGTTAAATTTATTCCTAGGTATCTTGTGGTTTTGGGTGCAATTGTAAATGGGATTGACTCCTTGATTTGTCTCTCTTCTGTCTTGTTGTTGGTGTATAGGAAAGCCACTGGTTTCTGTGCATTGATTTTATATCCTGCCACTTTACTGAATTCCTGTATGAGTTCTAGCAGTTTTGGGGTGGAGTCTTTTGGGTTTTCCACATACAGTATCATATCATCTGCAAAGAGTGAGAGTTTGACTTCCTCTTTGCCGATTTGGATGCCTTTGATTTCTTTTTGTTGTCTGATTGCTGTGGCTAGGACTTCTAATACTATGTTGAATAGCAGTGGTGATAGTGGACATCCCTGCCGCGTTCCTGACCTTAGGGGAAAAGCTCTCAGGTTTTCCCCATTGAGAATGATATTTGCTGTAGGTTTTTCATAGATGGCTTTTATGATATTGAGGTATGTACCCTCTATCCCTATACTCTGAAGAGTTTTGATCAAGAAAGGATGCTGTGCTTTGTCAAATGTTTTTTCTACATCTATTGAGAGGATCATATGATTCTTGTTCTTTCTTTTGTTAATGTATTGTATCACGTTGATTGATTTGCGGATGTTGAACCAACCTTGCAGCCCAGGGATAAATCCCACTTGGTCGTGGTGAATAATCCTTTTAATGTACTGTTGGATCCTATTGGCTAGTATTTTGGTGAGAAATCTTGCATCCATGTTCATCAAGGATATTGGTCTGTAATTCTCCTTTTTGATGGGGTCTTTGTCTGGTTTTGGGATCAAGGTAATGGTGGCCTCATAAAATGAGTTTGGAAGTTTTCCTTCCATTTTTATTTTTTGGAAGAGTTTCAGGAGAATAGGTATTAATTCTTTAAATGTCTGATAGAATTCCCCTGGGAAGCCCTCTGGCCCTGGGCTTTTGTTTGTTGAGAGATTTTGGATGACTGCTTCAATTTCCTTAGTTGTTATAGGTCTGTTCAGGTTTTCTATTTCTTCCTGGTTCAATTTTGGTAGTTGATACATCTCTAGGAATGCACCCATTTCTTCCAGGTGATCTAATTTGCTGGCATAGAGTTGCTCATAATATGTTCTTATAATTGTTTGTATTTCTTTGGTGTTGGTTGTGGTCTCTCCTCTTTCATTCATGATTTTGTTGATTTGGGTCATTTCTCTTTTCTTTTTGATAAGTCTGGCCAGGGGGTTATCAATCTTGTTCATTCATTCAAAGAACCAGCTCCTAGTTTCGTTGATCTGTTCTACTGTTCTTTTGGTTTCTAGTTCATTGATTTCTGCTCTGATCTTTATTATTTCTCTTCTCCTGCTGGGTTTAGGCTTTATTTGCTGTTCTTTCTCCAGCTCCTTTAGGTGTAGGGTTAGGTTGTGTATTTGAGACCTTTCTTGCTTCTTGAGAAAGGCTTGTATTGCTATATACTTTCCTCTCCGGACTGCTTTTGCTGTATCCCAAAGATTTTGAACAGTTGTGTTTTCATTTTCATTGGTTTCCATGAATTTTTTAAATTCTTCTTTAATTTCCTGGTTGACCCATTCATTCTTTAGTAGGATGTTCTTTAGCTTCCATGTATTTGAGTTCTTCCTGACTTTCCTCTTGTGATTGAGTTCTAGTTTCACAGCATTCTGGTCTGAAAATATGCAGGGAATGATCCCAATCTTTTGGTACCGGTTGAGACCTGATTTGTGACCTAGGATGTGATCAAATCTGTAGAATGTTCCATGGGCACTAGAGAAGAATGTGTATTCCATTGCTTTGGGATGGAATGTTCTGAATATGTCTGTGAAGTCCATTTGGTCCAGTGTGTCATTTAAAGTCTTTATTTCCTTGTTGATCTTTTGCTTAGATGATCTGTCCATTTCAGTCAGGGGGGTGTTAAATTCACCCACTATTATTGTATTTTTGTCAATGTGTTTCTTCACTTTTGTTATTAATTGCCTTATATAATTGGTTGCTCCAATGTTAGGGGCATAGATATTTACAATTGTTAGATCTTCTCGTTGGATAGACCCTTTAAGTAGGATATAGTGTCCTTCTTCATCTCTTATTACAGTCTTTGGTTTAAAATCAAATTTGTCTGATATAAGGATTGCCACCCCAGCTTTCTTTTGGTGTCCATTAGCATGGTAAATGGTTTTCCACCCCCTCAACTTCAATCTGGGGGTGTCTTTGGGTCTAAAATGAATCTCTTGCAGACAGCATATCGATGTGTCTTGTTTTTAAACCAATCTGATAGCCTGTGTCTTTTGAGTGGGGCATTGAGCCCATTTATATTCAGGGTAACTATTGAAAGGTATGAATTTAGTGCCATTGTATTGCCTGTAAGGTGATTGTTACTGTATATTGTCTGTGTTCCTTTCTGATCTATGATGCTTTTAGGTTCTCTCTTTGCTTAGAGGACCCCTTTCAATATTTCTTGGAGGGCTGTTTCGTGTTTGCAAATTCCTTTAGTTTTTGTTTGTCTTGGAAGCTTTTTATCTCTCCTTTTATTTTCAATGACAGCCTAGCTGGATAGAGTATTCTTGGCTGCATATTTTTCTCGTTTAGTGCTCTGAAGATATCTTGCCAGTCCTTTCTGGCCTGCCAGGTCTCTGTGGATAGGTCTGTTGCTAATCTAATATTTCTACCATTGTAGGTTACATATCTCTTCTCCCGAGCTGCTTTCAGGATTTTCTCTTTGTCTCTGAGACTCGTAAGTTTTACTATTAGATGTCGGGGTGTTGACCTATTATTATTGATTTTGAGAGGGGTTCTCTGTGCCTCCTGGATTTAATGCCTGTTTCCTTCCTCACATTAGGGAAGTTCTCTGCTATTATTTGCTCCAATATACCTTCTGCCCCTCTCTCTCTTTCTTCTTCTTCTGGGATCCCAATTATTCTAATGTTGTTTCGTCTTATCGTATCACTTAGCTCTTGAATTCTGCCTTCGTGATCCCGTAGTTGTTTAACTCTCTTTTTCTCAGCCTCTTTATTTTCCATCAGTTGGTCTTCTATGTCAGTGACTCTCTCTTCTGCCTCATTTATCCTAGCAGTTAGTACCCCATTTTTGATTACACCTCATCAATAGCCTTTTTGATTTCGACTTGGTTAGATTTTATTTCTTTTATTTCTCCAGAAAGGGTTTCTCTAATAACTTCCACGCTTTTTTCAAGCCCAGTTAGTATCTTTAAAGTCATGATTCTGAACTCTAGGTCTGACATCGTACTAATGTCCGTATTGAGTAGGTCCCTGGCTGACAGTACTACCTTCTGTTCTTTTTGCTGAGGTGATTTTTTTCGCCTTGTCATTTTGTCCAGAGGAGAATAGATGAATGAGAGAACAAAATGCTAACAGGTTAACAACGTCCCCAGCAAATATACTGTATACAAATCAGAAAAGACCTGAAACAAGGGGAAAAGAAAGGGAAAGAAAGAAAAAAGAAAGAGAAAAGAAGAAAAAAAAGATAAAAACAGAACAATACAAAAAAAGAATATGATCAAATATCAGGCTAGTGCATAGATTAGTGCCACACACTAGATTTTGGGTGTATTTTGGTCAGTTAGAAAAAAGTGCCTCCTAAAATTTTAAAGGAAGAAAGATATATATGTACAAAATAAGGTTTGATACAATGAAGGGATGGAAGATGACTGTAAACACGAAAATTATAAAAGATTTTATAAAAGGAATTGATAAGATAAGAAGTTGTTTGAAAAAAGAAAGAAGAAGATTTAAAAAAAAAAAAGAAAAAGGGAGAGAATGTGATCAGGCAGGAGACTAGAACAAAGCCATACACTAGTGATTTAGGGTTTATTTTTATCTGTTAGAAGAAACTGTATCTCAAAATTTTAAAGAGAGAACAACTTATATATATATGCCAAAAATAAGGGTAACTACTATGAAGGGATAAAATATGACTCTTAAAAGGAAAAATAAAAAATGTTTTTTTTTAAAAAGGGATTGATAAGATTTTGGTTGAAAAAGGGAAAAAGAAAAATTAAAAAAAAACAGTTAAAAAATTAACTTTGATGAACTAATGAATCATGGTAAAAAAATGCCATGAATTCTGTGTGCAGTATTCCCCTAGCGCTGGAGTTCTCCCGTTCTCCTTGATCGGTAAACTTGGTCTTGGCTTGCTGGTTGTTCGTGCTGATCTTCTGGGGGAGGGGCCTGTTGCCGTGGTTCCCAAATGTCTTTGCCGGAGGCTGACTTGCTCTGCCCTTGTCGGTCCGGGCTAAGCAAGCTGCTCGGGTTTGCTCTCAGGAGCTTTTGTTCCCTGTAAGCTCTCGGTACAGCCTTGGAGGACCAGGGTGAAAATGGTGGCCTCCCAATCTCCACCCGGAGGAGCCGAGAACTCGGGGCCCCGCTCCTCAGTGCGCCCCCAGAGAAAAGCAGTCACTCCTGTCTCCCTGGTCTCCGGCCGCACTCCGTGCTCACCCGGCCCGTGACCGAGCGTTTCTATCTCTGGCACCCGACCCCGTGTGGAGTCTCCAAACCCAGCAGATCCCTGCGGTGCGTTCCCGCGCCACTCCTCCCGGGGGAGGAAGGGGAGTTTCCCCTGCTCTGCCGCTTGTTGGGTCCCTGCTGCAGGAACAGTGGCCCGACTGGGCCGTGGATCACATTTTATGGCAACCCCGAGCTGAGAGCCCACGCCTTGGCTCTGTCTCTGCAGCCGGCTTCCCCCGCTCCGATCCCTGGGAGCTCTGCTGCACTCAGGCACCCCTGGTCTTTCTGTGACCCCAAGGGTCCTGAGACCATACTGTCCCAGGAGGATTCCAGTCCACGCTTAGCCACTGGATCGACGTCCCTCAGCGGAGCCAACTTCTAAAAGGTCCGATTTTGTGCTCCGCGGCTCTATCACTTGCCAGAAGCGGCCGACGGAGGCCCCCTCCCCCGCCGTCTATCCTCCCGAATATCGCCTCGGATTCACTTCTCCGCACGTCCTACCTTCCAGTAAGTGGTCGCTTCTCTGTTCAGAGAGTTGTTGCTACTCTCCTCTTCGATCTCCTGTTGAGTTCGTAGGTGTTCAGAATGGTCTGATCCCTATTCAGCTGAATTCCTGAGACCAGATGAAATCCAGGTCTCCTACTCCTCCGTCATCTTGCTCCGCCC
The DNA here is from genome assembly GCF_037043125.1 of Eumetopias jubatus. NCBI lineage: Eukaryota > Metazoa > Chordata > Mammalia > Carnivora > Otariidae > Eumetopias > Eumetopias jubatus. The sequence goes on from NW_028274808.1 coordinate 7,038,134, forward strand.
CTAAATTATTTCCAAAAAAATCTTAATGAAACAAAACTAAAGCATTTACCCGATAAAGAGTTCAATGTAATGGTCATAAAAATGCTCAATGAACTCAAGAGAAGAATGGATGAACAGAGTGAGAAATTCAACAAAGAGATATAAGAATGTAACAAACAGAAGAATACAATAAGTGCATGAAAAATGCACTAGAGGAGTTCAATAACAGACTCGATGAAACAGAAGAAAAGATAAGTCTACTCAAGACCTAGCAGGGGAGTCAGAGCAACATAAAGGAAAATAATGAAAGAAAGTGAAAATATGGGACACCAAGTGTACCCACAACCACATTACAGTTGTGTCAGGAGAAATGAGAAAAGGGGGCAAAAGTCTTATTGGAAGGAATCATAGCTATAAATTGCTTAACCTGAGGAAAAAAAATACACATCCAGATCCAGGAAGCCCAGAGAGTTCCAAATAAGAGGAACCCAAGCAGACCCATGCAGAGACAGATTATAGTTAAAATATCAAAAGTTAAATACAAGGAGAAAATATGAGAAGCAGTAAGCAAAAAATAACTTGCTACATACAAGTACACTCACATAAGACTATAAGCAGGTTTTTCAGCAGAAACACTGTAGGCTAAAAATGAGGGAAACAACATATTCAAAGTGCTAAAAGAAAAAAAAATCCAAACAAGAATAATCCATCAAAAGTATCATATAAAATTGAAGGAGACAAAGTTTTCTGGACAATCCAACAGCACTACTGCTGTTCAATAGTAGTCTGGCCTTACAAGAAATGTTAAAGGAACTCCTTTAAGTTGAAAAGAAAGAGGGAAAATTAATGAGAAAAAAATATATGAATATAAAAATCTCACTAGTAAATATAAAAATAGGTAATTAATCACTTATAAAGCTAATGAAAAGGTTAACATAGGAAAACAACTATAACTACAGTAATTTATCAATGGATATACAAGTTAAAAAGATTGAAATATGTCAAAAATTGTGTGTGGGTGAGTACAAATATAGAACTTTTAAATACATTCAAACTTATACTATTATCAACTTAAAATAACTGTTATAAACAAAGTTGTTATATGTAATTCTCATGGTAACCTCAAAGCAAAAACCTATAGTAAATATACAAATAATAATTAGGAAATTATTTATGCATACTATTAAAGAAAGAAATCAAGCACAAGGGAAGAGAGTAATAGAAAAAATAAAGAGGAATCATAAAATAGAAAACAATTAAAAGGCAGTATGTATTTATCAATAATTACTTTAAATGTAAATGGAGTAAATTCTCCAATCAAAAGATTAATCTGGTGAATGGTAAAAAACCAAACAACAAAAAGACCCATTTATATTACTGAAGTGAAAACATGACAAAAGATGTTCTATGCAAGCTGGACACTCTGGAGCCTCTGCTTCTGCTCTAGGGCCACATGAACCAGTGAGATCCTGTGCCGGGAATATGGGAGGAGACAGAATCATGGTTAGGTCATCCCACTGAAATGCAAGCCCAGGGCCCTGGACAGTGACTAAAGTGAAAGTAAGGGATGGCAGCGTCTTGCAACCCATTCATGAAATAGGAGCCTCAAACTCCACAGCCTGACCATCCAGACCTCTGACTTCAATCAGATGTTAAGTCTTCCAGGGATCCCCTCCTGACCACAGCCAACCTATGCTGGATTAGATGCCTTTATTGGTAAACTATCTATGTTTATCATTGTACTTGCCGACATTATATTTTAATTTCTAAGTGTCTTGATATGTTCCATGCAAATGGAAACTGGAAGAAAGCTGAGGTAGCTATACGTATATATAATAGATTTTAAAACAAAGATTGAAATAGGAAACAAAGCATGTCATTATATACTGATAAAAGGTACAATCCAAAAGAAGACATAATATTTGTAAGTATTTATATACATAACAGGACAACATAAATATATAAAGCAAATATTAAAAGATCTAAAGGAATAACACAGAGCTATACAATTCTAGTTATGGATATTAATAACCCACACACACCAATGGATAGATCATCCAGATAGAAAATCAGTAAGAAAGCATTGGCCTTAAATGAAACACTAAATCAGATAACTTGCCACCTATATATAGGACATCCCAGCCAAAACCAACAACATATATTCTTCTCAAGTGCATGTGGAACATCCTCCAGGACAGATTATATGTCAGGCTACAAAACAAATCTCGATAATTTTAAGAAGGTAGAAATCATATCAAGCATCTTTTATGACCACAATGATGTAAAACTAGAAGTTAATTTTAGTAAGAAAACTGGAAAACTCACAAATATGTAGAGATTATACAATGTCATATGAATGACAATGGATCAATGAAGAAACAAAAGAGAAATTAAAACATACCTTCAATAAAAAACAAAATAAATCATATTAAAACTAATGGAATATACCAACTGCAGTTCTAGGAGGGAAGTTCATAGTGATAAACATCTACATTAAGAAACAAGAACTATCACAAAAAACCAACCTAACTTTATAAATCAAGTAACTAGAAACAGAAGAATAAATAAAGCCCAAAGTTAGTGGAGGAAAGAAATAAACTTCAAAGCAAAAATAATTGAAATAGGGACTAAAAAGATGGTATCAAAGATCAATGAAAAGAATAAAAGTAGAGCTGTTTTTTTTCTCTAGAAATATCCCTTTTTTTCTGCTCAAGTTTTTATTTAAATTCTAGTTAGTTAACATATATGGTAAAATTGGTTTCAGGCATAGAATTTAGTGACTCATCACTTACATATAACACTCAGTGCTCATCACATCAAGTGCTCTCCTTAATATCCATCACCAGTTTAGCCCACCCCCCACCCACCTTCCTCCATCAACCCTCAGTTTGTTCTCTAGAGATGAGAGTCTCTTATGGTTTTCTTCCCTCTCTCTTTTCTTCCCCCTTCCCGTGTTCATCTGTTTTGTTTCTTAAATTCCACTAGGAGTGAAATCATATGGTATCTGTCTTTCTATGACTGACTTATTTCACTTAGAGCTGATTTTTTCAAAAGACAAACAAAATTGACAAAACTTGAACTAGATTCACCAAGAAAAAAGAGAGCATTAGAAAAAAATCAGACATGGAAGGAGATCCATTACAACTGATAACACAGAAATACAAAAGATCTCAAGAGACTCCTATAAGAGGTTATTTGCTGACAAGTTTGAAAATCTAGAAAAAAAATGGACAAATTCCTAGAAGCATACAACATACCAAGACTGAACCAGAAAAAGATAGAATATCTGAACATATCAATTATTAGCTAGGAGATTCAATCAATATTTTAAAAAAAAACCTCCAAAGAGGGGTATCTGGGTGGCTCAGTCAGTTAAGCATCTGACTCTTGATTTTGGCAGGTCATGATATCACAGTTGTGAGATCCAGCCCCGCATTGTAATCTGCACTGGGCATGGAGCTTAAGACTCTCTCTCTTCCTCTCCCTCTGCCCCTCTCCCTTCTTAAAAAAAACAAAACCTTCAAAGAAACAAAAGCCAAGGACCAAATGACCTCATTGGTGAATTCTACCAAACATTTAAGAAAGAATACCAATCCTTCTCAAACTATTCCAAAACATTAAAGAGGAAGGAATGCTTCCAAACTCGTTTTATGAGACCAGCATTATCTGATACCAAAAGGACCAGGACACTACAAGAAAGGAAAATTACAGGGCAATATCCATGAGAACATAGAGGTAAAGATCATCAACAAAATATTAGTAAACCAAATAACAGTACAGTAAAACAATCAAGTACCATGATCAAGTGCAATTTATTCCAGGGATGCAAGAATAATTCAACATCTGCAAATCAATTAATAGGATACTCCACATTAACAAAATGAAGTAAAAAACCATATGATTATCTCAATAGATGGAGAAAAAGCATTTGACAAAATTCAACATCCTTTCATGATAAAATGTCTTTAAAAAAAGTGGCTACAGAGGGAACATACCTCATCAAAATAAACACTGTATATGAGAAGGCCACAATTAACATCATCCTCAATGGTGAAAAGCTGATAACTTTCCCTCTAAGATCCGGGGCAAGATAAGAATGTCCATTCCTCGGGGCACCAGGGGTGGCTCAGTTCATTGGGCAACTGACTTTGGCTCGGGTCATGCTCCTGGAGTCCTGGGATCAAGTCCCACATCGGGCTCCCTGCTCAGTGAAGAGTCTGCTTCTCCCTCTGGCTCTCCCTCTTCTCATGCTCTCTCTCTCTGTAACTCTCTCTTTCTCAAATAAACAAACAAATAAATAAATAAAATCTTAAAAAAAAGAATGTCCATTCTCACCACTTTTATTTCACATAGTTGGAAGTCTTCACTGAAGCAATTAGCCAAGAATTAAAAGACATTCAAACTGGAAATGAAGTAAAATTGTCACTATTGCAGGGACATGACAATATATGTGGAAAACCCTAAGGATCCCATCAGTTAGCTGTTGGGATGAGTAAACAAATTCAATAAGGCAAACATCCAAGTCTGTTGCATTTCTACACACTAATAATTAACTATCAGAAAGAATTTAAGTAATACCTTTTATAATTGCATGACCAAGAATAAAATACCTATGAATAAATTTAACCAATTAGGTGGAATACCTGTACATTGATAACTGTAAGACATTAATGGAAGTGTTGAGGAAGACACAAATAAATGGAAAGATAGATATAACTTACTCATGGATTGGAAGAATTCATATTAAAATGTTTATATTACTCAAAACAAACAAATATAACACCTATGTAATTCCTATGAAAATTCCCAAGCAATTCTCAGAGAAAAATCCTATAATTTGTCTGAAATCCAAAAACTCTGAACAACCAAAACAATTTTGAGAAAGAACAAATGTGAAATCACATGCCCTGATTTCAAATTGTATTACAAAGCTATATTAGTAAAATAGGATTATATTGGCAAAAAAAAAAAAGATTCATAGATCAATGAAATAGAATAGAAGGCCCAGAAGTAAACCTATGCATATATGGTCAATGTGCAAAGGATCCAAGCATATAAATCCAAGAATTTATTCCAGGAGGCAATGCCTGGGTGGTGGCTCATTTGGTTAAGTGCATCTGACTCTTGATTTCTGCTCAGGTCATGATCTCAGTGTACTGGGATAGAGCTCCACATCGGGCTCCATTCTCAGCACAGTCTGCTTATGCCTCTCTCTCTGCTCCTCCCCTTGCACTTGAGAAAATTGTAAAACTTTATTGGAATACCTTAAGAAAACAAATAAGGAAAAATATGAAATAGATTCAATAAATAAAGAAGGATACCATGTGCATTATTTGGAAGACAATAGTGGAAAGATATCAGTTTCCCCCCAATAATTTATAAAGTCAATTCCATTGTTTATATACACGTGTGTGTAGTCACAAGCTATTTCTTTAAAGCTCCCCCAGATATTTAAAACTCTCCTGGCATTGATAAACAAGGTAAGGGGCTTTTTCTACTGGATAAGAAGACTCATAATAAGCAACAGTAATTAACATGATATGGTATTGATGCAAGGGTAGATACACACATCAACAGAGCAGAACAGAGAACCCAGAAATGGACCCACATATGTATAGAAATTTAGTATATAACAAAGATGGCTTTAAAGTTGGTAGGGACATCATAGAAAATATTATTCATATGGAAAAAAATTCACTACCTCTCACAGTACATCAAAAAAAAAAAAAAGCCAGGTGGATTGATAGCTTAAAATTATAACACTTAAAGAATAAATTATAAGATTGTTTCCTGAGATTAAGATGGGTTAGCCTGGTGATGGGTATTAAAGAGGGCACGTTCTGCATGGAACACTGGGTGTTATATGCAAACAATGAATCATGGAACACTACAACAAAAACTAATGATGTAATGTATGGTGATTAACATAACATAAAAAAAAACTTCGAGTGTTTTCCCAAAGACAAATATTAGATGTTGCAACAAGCAGAGTGCATCATGATTGCAAAGTTCCTTTAAGAAATCTTTCCTATCCAAGATTATGCTTATTTACTTTGATGTCGCTGCTAGGTTATAGAAGGGCCTGTTGACCTTATGTTATATAAGGTAATGGGTTTATGATTGGCTTTCACAAGAGTCCATCTCTTCTGCTTTGGGGAGATAATAAAAAGAGTCAGAAAAACACTTCCACTTTAAAAAAAAAGAATAAATTATAAGATAATCTTTGTAAATAGGGAAGGATTTGTTAGACTTGAAAACATAATCCATAAAGCAAAAAACAAAATAAATTGTATTATATAAATTTCAACAAATAAATCATAGATTAAAATTTAAGACCTCTAAAGAATAGTGCCAAAAACAAAATTAAAATGCCCAGCACACAGGCAAAACACCTTATAAAGACATAGACTGTGAGAAGACCTTTCTCCATTGTTCACATATTAAACATCAGAGGATTTGTAATGGAGAAAAAACCAACACAGAATATATATAAATATTGGAAGGTATTTCTTATAGTTCAAACCTTAATGTCAGTTCATTCACATCAGAGAACTAATCTATTTCCTACCCTTTCCCCACAAAAACCTCAAAGCTTTCCACATTCGTAATATAATCACAGAGCCTTGAGGTGTAGCAAAATATTTTCATGACTCAAAATCTAATAAGAAGCAGTACATTTATAATGGGGAAAAATCCCAAGCATAAAGACGGAAAATTTTAATAGAAGATATCCAAACAGAGGAAATGAGACTAGACAATTTGTCTAGTCTAAACACGTTGATTTAACTGTCCTGTTGCAAGTTACTGTCATTCCTTGCCAGGCAGCAAACTCACTGATGCATTTCAGCTCAGTCTTAATCACCCACATATTCTTAACTAAATGCCTCTCTTGTCATGAGCCTGAGAGAATAAGTGGGAGAAGGGAAAGGGAGAGAAAGAGAGATTTTTTTTTTATTTCCCACACCCCTGAGTTTGGGAAGAGTGATGTTAGTGGAAGGGATCTAGTGGAATGTGAGGTATCTAGAAATAGATCAGAGAGAAATAGCAGAGGCAGAGGGTCCAGATGACTAAACAGGAAGTCTTAGAGGAGAAGAGTGAATAGTAGAGTAACACACCTGTCTAAGCCTGCTCTGAAAGGTGAACAATCTTCTGTGCCTTCTCTTTTTTGACAAAGAAAAACAAATCTATTTACCACAGGGAAATAGCTTGTCAGCCATCTGGCCAACCTGTTAATGAGAAGCAGAGGCCTGGCTTTGGAATTTGATAGTATTAGTGGTTAGGGCAGGATGGACAGGGGTTATCTGTGTGGAAAGCAATGTACTAGGCAAAGGAAAACCTTACAGTATGGAACACTGAGTGTTTCCCTTTACCTAAAAGCAGCCAAGACAAGCACCCAACAAAGGAGATTCCCGAGATTAGGGGTAGTTACAGTCCTATTCAACAGTCAGGAGAATCCATTTTTTGGCCTGCCCTATAGCCCAACTGCTTATTATCAAATGATTCATTTATTTGACAAATGTTTACTAAGCATCTATTGTGTGCTAGACCTTGGAGAAAAACACAGTGAACCAGACAGCTACTGTCCCTGCCCTCGTAAAGTAAACATGTTTTACAGGGAAGGCAGGTTAAAAGTAATAAAAGGAAGAAGAATGGAAATGGGGAATTGCAGAGAGGGGAATTACTTTAGATAGGGTGGTTAGCAAAGCCTTGTAAGATGACTTTTAAACTCAGAAATAAAGAAAAAGAACTAGCCATTCAAAGAATGAGAGGAAAAGCTTTCTAGATGGAAGAAATAACACAATAAAAAAAATTCCAAGTTGGAAAAAGCTGAATGGGTCTGAAGAATGAAAGAAGGCTACTCAATCTGGAATAAGACAAACAAGGAAGAAACTGGAATGTGATGGGGCTAGAAACAAGCAAGATACAGATTAGGCATGACTTTAGATCATGGAAAGAGAGTTGGGTTTCATGCTAAGCTAATGGAAAACCAGTGAGGTTTTTAAGCAGAAAAATTATATGATTGAATTTATCTTTTATGATGATTTTTGCAGCTCTTCAGAGAATGAATCAGAAAGAAAACAAGCAGGGGATAAGTTAGGAGATTTTGGCAGTAATCTATGCAATGTAAGCACCAATGAGCATCCCAGTAAAGATTTTCAGAATGTATTTGTGATATATTTTGGAAACAGAAATGATAGGATTTGCTAAAAGATGGGATCAGTGTGTAGAGTAAGGGAAACAGAAGATTCAAGAGTGACTCCTAGATTCTGGTTGAGTGACTAGGTAAATGATAATGCCCATTTAATGGCTTCATGGATAGAGAGGTAAAGGAAATAATTTGGGGGGATAAATAAGTCAGTTTTTGTTATGCTATCCTGTTGCAACAAACTCCCAAATCTCGACAATGGCTTTCAATGTTTTATTTTAATGGTTTATTATAATTTATTTCCCCCCCACACACAATATATGTCCAAAGGTATAAACCAGTTACAGCTCTGTTCCATGTTTTTTGCTTTAGGACCCAGGCTAAAGAATAGTTTCCATCTGCATTGAGAAATACAACTAAAAGCTAGAAACATTCTAGCTCTTACAGCTTCTGCTCTGCCATCTCTTGTGTTTTATTTCACTCATCAAAGTAAGTTTCAAGGTATTATTAAAATTCCAATGGAGTAGTCTGCAATCCACTTCTGACACTACCTGCTCAGAGTGAACAGCAGGCTCCAGAGTTTTATGGTCTCAGTACAACACAATTCTACCCTTACTTCAGACACCAGCTGCACTTCGGGGGGGAGGAGGGGGGCGGTGAGGTCACCTGTGCTTTCACTCAACTGGCTACAAATTTGGGTGGTTCCAACAACTTCTTCTTTATATTTGATAATTTGCTAAACTGATCCACAGAAGTTAAAAAAAAATGTTTATTTACAACTCTTTTATAAAGGACACAACTCAGGACCATCCAAATGAATAAGAATGAGATCTGAAATGGAACAAAGACCATCCCTTGTCCTCCTCCCATTGAATAAAGGCACATCTCCCTCCTGGCACATTAATGCGTTCAGCAACCAGGAAGCTCAACCATTCCTCAGTATGCAGAGTATTTATTAGGGTGTCATTGGGTAGGCATGATTGGTTAAATCAATAAACATGATTGAACTCAAAATCCTCCCTAAAGATTAAATTCTCCCAAAGTCCCAATCATCTAATTGCATTGTTGGTCTTTCTGGTGACCAGCCCCCATCTAGAAGTTATCTAGAGGCCCGCTATCTCACTAACATAAAAAACATACTCCTATTGCTTTTTAAGAGTTTTTTAATTTTCTGCAAGAAACTGTGGACACAGACCATATATATGTTTTATTGTACCACACACGTCAAGCTTATGCATGCTTGTATACAGAACTATGCCGGTAAATTGGCAAAGGGTGGGGATATTTTAATCTCTCTCAGGAAGGGAAGATGAATAATTGAAAACAATTTTACAAACCATGTGTTAGGTCTCTCCGAAGACCTAAACAGAAAGAGAACCAATAGGATATATACAGATACATATATTTTTTTTTCAAAGATGGGAAACAGCTTTCTAATTATTCCACAAAATCATCAACTATAAAAAGACAGTCATTTTAAAAATCTGCAGAAAAAGGGGCATCTGGGTGGCTCAGCTGTTAAGCGTCTGCCTTCAGCTCAGGTCGTGATCCCAGGACCCAAGCCCCATGTTGGGCTCCCTGCTCAGTGGGAAGCTTGATTCTCCCTCTCCCACTCCCCCTGTTTGCGTTCCCTCTTTCACTGTGTCTCTCTCTGTCAAATAAATAAATAAAATCTTAAAAAATATCTGCAGAAAAAATTAATAAACAAATAAAAACCACCATGGACAAAAGAAAAGCAAGAAACTGGGGAATACAAAACTTATATCACCAAAGGTATATTGACTTTAATATACTTAAAGCTTCTACAAATCAATAGGAAAGAATAATCAAAATATTTGAAGAGACAATACTCTAAAAATTCACTGGCTCTTAAACTTGTGAAAATGGCTCAACTTCCATCATAATACAAAGATGCAAAAGAGAAAGAGGAGTTCCTATGTTTCCTTACCAGGTTGGTGAAGACTGAAAAATTCGGTAACACTTGATAATACATCAGAGAAGATGTAGAAAACAGATAGTCTCATATTTTACTATTGGGAATGTATATTTTCTAAATTTAGTGCAAGGCAATTTGATAATATCTCTAAAATCATAAATATACATACCTCTGACCCAGCAAATTGTGCTTCTATTAATTTATGCTACAGTAAGACCCACATAGGGATAGATTCAAGTTTTGTGGGGCCTGAAGTTTATATACTTCTCACTGCTTTCTTTAAGAAAAAGGATGCAAAATTACAAACACAAGAGAGCCTATCACAGCCTTACATGGATAGGGAATGAAACAAACAGTCCTCTCCAGCTATTCTCAGCCAGTGGCATATCCCCTCACTCCTTACCTCAGAACTTCAACAGCTGCCTCACTCCAAAGTAGATCCTAATGGCAGACCCAACAGACTCAAGGATGTTACCAGTACACATGTCCAGAAACACAGAAGGAGCTGACTGGGGTGCTGCCTGTGAACCTGAAAAGTCTGGACAAGAACCCTATCTACTCATTTATAGAGGCCAATATAAAGAATAAATGATCATCAAAAAAATGACATCACCAAAGGAAGCAAATAAAGCTCTAATAACTGACCAAAAAGAATGGAGATCTATGGACTGTCAAAAAATTCAGAATAATCCTCTTAAAGAAGTTTAGTGAACTATAAGAACACATAGAGAGCTAGAGAAAATTAAGAAAACAATGCATGAAAGAAATGGAAATTCAACTAAGAAGTAAAAAACCTTATGAAATTTAAACAAATTCTACAGCTAAAAAAATACAATAATTTAATAATTTAATAGAGAACTTCAAAAGAAACAACCATGCAGAAGAAAGGATAAGGAACATGGAAGATAGGATATTTGAAATTCCTTAGTCAGAGGGGCAAAAATTAAAAAAAAATAAAAAGAATTTTAAAAGCCTATGGAATTTATGGAACACAATGAAAAACAATTTGCATTATGAGAATTCCAGAAGGAGCAGAGAGAGAATAAAACAATGTATATTTAAGGCAAATGGCCCCCAACTTCCCAAACCTGAAAGAAATAGAAATCCAGATCCAAAAGGCTCAAAAGACCCTAAAGGAGTTGAACCCAAATAGGACTACACCCAGACATATTGTCATTGAATTGCCAAAACTCAAAGACAAGGAAAATATTAAAAGAAGCAAGAGAAAAGAGATAAGCTATATACATACAGAAAAAAAATTCATAGAACTATCAATGGATTTCTCAAAAATAATTTCAGTCCAGAAGAAAATGGGAAAACATATCTAAAGTAATAAAAGAAAAAAAAAAACCTGACAACCAAGAATACTATGGCCGGAGAAGCTGTCCCACAGAAAGGAAAGCAGGATAAGAACTTCCCCAAACAAAAGCACAGGGAATTCATCACCACTAGACATGCCTTATAAAAAATGCTGAAGGGAGTTGTTTAAGTGGCAATAAAGGATGTTAATTAACTCATAAAAATGTAAGGAGTCTGTATAAAACTTACCAGTAATGATAAACTTATAGTTCAAGACAGATTCTCTAATATGGTAATGATGGTGCATAATTTAATTACAACTCCATTTTAAAAGTTAAGAACACAGGCAGTAAGCTCCTCAACCTTGGCCACAGCAACTTCTTCCGAGACACATCTCTAAAGGCAAGGGAAACAAAAGTAAAACTGAACTATTGGGACTTCATCAAGATAAAATCTTCTGCACAGCAAACAGTTGACAAAACTAAAAGGTAACCTACAAAATGGGAGAAGATATTTGCAAATTACATAACAGATAAAGGGCTGATATCCAAGATCTATAAAGAAATTCTCAAACTCAACACCCAAAAAACAAATAATCCAGTCAGGAAATGGACAGAAGACATGAACAGACACTTCTCCAAAGAAGACATACAAATGGCTAACAGACACATGAAAAAGTGCTCCACATCACTTGCCATCAGGGAAGTGCAAATCAAAACTACAATGAGATACCACCTTACACCAGTTAGAATGGCTAAAATTAGCAAGACAGGAAACAACAAATGTTGCTGAGGATGTGAAGAGAGGGGAACCCTCTTACACTTTTGGTGGGAATGCAAGCTGGTACACACTCTGGAAAACAGTATGGAGGTTTCTCAAGAAGTGAAAAATAGAGCTAACCTATGACCCAGCAATTGTACTACTGGATATTTACCCCAAAGAGATAGATGTCGTAAAAAGAAGGGGCACCTGAACCCCAGTGTTCATAGAGCAATGTCCACAATGGCCAAACTGTGGAAGGAGCCAAGATGTCCTTCCACAGATGAATGGATAAAGAAGATGTGGTTCAAATAAACAATGGAATATTACTCAGCCATCAGAAAGGATGAATACCCACCATTTACATTGATGTGGATGGAACTGGAAGGTATTATGCTAAGTGAAATAAGTCAAGCAGAGAAAGATAATTATCATATGGTTTCACTCATATGTGGAACATAAGAAATAGCAGGGAGGACCATAGGGGAAGGGAGGGTAACCTGAATGGGAAGAAATCAGAGAGGGAGACAAACCATGAGAGACTCTGGACTCTGGGAACAAAATTGAGGGTTGCAGAAGGGAGGGGGAAGGATGGAGTAACTGAGTGATGGGCATTAAGGAGGGCACATGATCTGATGAGCACTGGGTGTTATATGAAACTAATGATTCACTGAACACTACATCAAAAACTAATGATGTACAATACGTTGGCTAATTGAACTTAATAAAAAAATAAATAAAAGTTAAACATAGTAAAAGTGACAATAACTACAATAATCCATTATAAGTTGCACAATGTAAAAATTCCATTAAAATAGTAACATCAATAACCTAAAATCTGCAGGGGAGTAAAAGTGTAAAGAAATGGCCTTCTGTTAAAGTTACTAGTTTAAAATAGAGTATTATAATTTAAAAATATTTTATGTAAAAAAAAAAAATAAAAATAAAAATATTTTATGTAACACAAGGGTAAGCCCTTTAGCAATTACAAAAAAAATTATAAAGAAATCAAAGCATATTGATACCACAAGATACCAAATCACAAAAAAGATGTCAGGATAAGAAACAAGTACAATGAACTTGGAAACAACCAGAAAACAAGTAACAGCATGGTATTAATAAGTTCTTAACTATCAATAATTGCTTTAAATATAAATGGATTTATATTATCCAATCAAAAGATACTGAATGGCTGAATAGATTTTTAAAAAATCCAACGATATGCTGCATACAAGAAATTCACTTCGGTCTTAAAGACAGACATAGACCAAGCATGAAGAAATAGAAAGATATTACAAGCATACAGTAACAACAACAACAACAAAAGCCCAAATGCAGAGAGAGCTAAACTTGTATTAGACAAAATACACTTTAAGCTAAAAATAGTAGAAGGACACAAGAAAAGTCAATATATAATGATAAAGGGATCACTCCATCAAGATACAACAGTTGTAAATATTTATGTGCCCAATATCAGAGCACCTAAATACATCAAGCAAAAACTAACAGAGCTAAAAGATATAAACAACAATACAATAATATAGCTGGAGACTTTATTTTTTTTAATTTTATTTTATTATGTTAGCCAGAGACTTTAATACTCTACTCTCAACAATGGATAGATCATCCAGACAGAGAATGAATAAGAAAATAGGGAATTTGATCAAAACTATAGACCAAATGACCTAACAGATAAAGAAAACATTCTAGTCCACAATAGCAGAATATACATTCTTCTTAACTTCACATGGAATATTTTATAGCATAGACCTAGATCATATGTTAGGTCTCAAAACAAGTCTTAGCAAATTCAGAAAGACTGAAATCATACCAAGCATCCTCTCTGACTGCAATGGTACAAAACTAGAATTAATAGCAACAGGAAAACAAAAACAGATGAACACATGGAAATTAAACAACACTCTCATTAACAACCAATGGATCAAAGAGGTATTAAAGGGGAAATAGAAAAGTATCTTGAGAAAAACAAAAATGGAAACTTACTAAAACTGATGGGATGTAGCAAAAGCAGTTCTAAGAGGGAAGTTCATAGTAATAAATGCCTGCATTAAGCAAGAAGAAAGACCCCAAACAACCTAACACTATGCCTTAAGGAACTAGAAAAAAAAACAAACTGAGCCCAAAGTTAGCAGAAGGAAGAAAATAATAAAGATTAGGGCAGGAATAAATTAAACAGAGAAAAGGAAAACTATAGTAAATATTAACTAAACTTAAATTTGGTTCTTTGAAAGATAAAGACAAGTGACAAAACTTTTAGCTTGACAAACCAAGGGATAAAAGCCTTAAGACCTAAGTCAATAAAATATAAGTGAAAAAGGAAACACTGCAACTGATACAACAGAAAACAACGTATAATAAGAGACTACTATGAACAACTGTACACCCCAAAACTGGATAACCTAGAAGAAATGGAAAAAATTCTTAGAAACATACAAACTACCAAGACTGACTCAGGAAGCAATAGAAAATCTGGATGAACCAATTACTAGTAAGGAGATTCAGTAATCAAAAATGAACCAACAATGAAAAGCCCAGGATTAGATGTCTTTAATGGTGAATGTCTCCAAACATTTAAAGAATAATGCAGCTCAATCAAAATGGCAGAGTAGGAAGATCACTTACACTCACTTACTTCCACAGACACACTGAGGCTGGAACTACATATAGAATTCTCTCTGAAAACAATGTGAAAGCTAGTGTAACAGCTAATCTAAAGCAAAAAATATAAAGAGAAATCCACAACAAGAAGGACAGAAGTGTCAGAGAAAGGATCTGGTTGGACCTTAGACTGCCCAGGGAAGCAATCCACAAGTAGGAGGTATATCAAACTGTGCACATGTCCTCTCTGAGAAAAAGGGGTTTAAGCCACATATCTAGCAACCCCTGGCCTGGGTACCTTCACTGGGAATGTCTGGCCTTAAAAGTCAGTAGAACTTAACTCTGGGAGAGCTGGAGGGCTAAAAGAAACAGCCTGCTCTTAAAGGGTCCACATATAAACTAAGAACCTCCAAGATATAGCACAGAAGTGGAAGTTTAAAATCATACAGACAGAAAGTAGAATGGAGGTAGCCAGGGGCTGGGAGGAGATCAGAGGAGTTAAGATTTAATATGTGTGGTCTCAGTTTTGCAAGATAAGGAGTTCTGGAGATGGATGATGATAATGGTTACAGAACAAAATGAAAGTACTTAATACCACTAAACTATACACTTAAAAGTAACTAAAATATCAAATTTTATGTTATATGTATTTTATTATAATAAAAAATGAAAAAACAAAAGCACCTGGGCCATACCTGAAGGTGATTTACTAATTAATTTTATGGAGGGTGCCTGAAGGGCAGAGTCTGTAGGAACTTTGTCCAGGAAAAAAAAGTGCTTGGTGGGAGCCATTTTTCTTGCTTTCTTTCTTCCTAGCTGTCCTGATGCTGGCAGGTGCCAGTCTTGACATTCTCTATCCACCCTACTAGCAACACTCACCCTACCCTAGTGTCCCCCTCAGATCTGCCCTGCCCAAATGGGTCACCCAGGAGGTACCCCTCCAAAGGGGCTCTCACCCCACCATATCGAGAGGATGGCCTCTACCAGGACTGCACCCCAATAAAGTGTCTCTTGCCCTGATGGGGGTAAGCTGCTCCTACCCACCAGGACAGCCACAACATATCTGGCTGGGCCTAACATCCAGTCACACTGGCAATGAGCTCTGCCCACCAGCATGCACACAATAGCTGCAGCTAGGCCTCTGATCCAGCCTCTTGAAGGGCCAGCCCCACGCACCACCTGCCCACAGCAATGATGGACAGGCATTGCAGCCAGCCAGGCCAGGGTTCTACACCATCCCGCCAGCATGCCCACAGCACTCATGGCCCAGACAAAAGGAGTGTATATGCAAACTACATAGAGATAGCCCTGGAGGACCTAGTTCTGATGATCAGAAGAGTTGTGCTTTGGGGAAACTCCTTGTGGACTAGTAGACCTAGGTGAACCAGCTGATACATAGAAACAAACAAAAAGAATCAGGCAAAATGAGGAGACATAGGAACACATGTTCAAAATGAAGGAACAGAACAAAACCTCATAAAAAGAACTAAACAAAATAGAGATAAGCAATGTACCTGATTAAGAGTTTAATGGTCATAAAATGCTCACCAAAGTTGGGAAAAGAATGAACATAGTGAGAACCTCAAGTAAGAGATAGAAAATATTTAAAAAATGGAGTGTGGCTCAGGTCTCAGGCCCCTTGTGGGAAGGTACTTGGCCAGCCTGGGTGGGCTGTGCTTGCCTCACGTCCCCTCAAGGTTTGCCTGCCCAGAGCTCTGTTACTCTTGGCAGTTTGAATGGAAAGGTAAGAGTAGCACTCCCAGGCCAGGGGTGGGCAGGCAGCTGAGCTCATCACTGGCTACATGAGGCAAAATACCCATGGAACCACCAGAAGGGTTCTCACCTAGGCATGGTAACAACTTTGCACTTTTTTTCCCCAGGGCTCAGCACCAGCTGTTTGTAGTGGGTTTGGGGCTAGCCCATTTGACAAGGCAAAAGCCCACGCAGGATCAACCTTGGGCATGGAGAGAGTTTGTCCTCAGTTCCTGTGTGGCTTACAGCTGCCTGAGTTCTAAGCACAGGAGATGGAGTATGCATCAAAGTTTTTACAAGAAAATGTGCATTGTCACAGTGGGAGAGGCCCTAGGAAGTACTGTTAACCAGCTACACTGTCATCAAAATAATTCTTCTTGCATTGACATGAGACATACTAAGCTAGATCCAGATCATCACTCCCCTGACAAACAGAAGGCCATCTCTATGAGTGACCTCAAATTGAGGACTTTCAGAGCCTACTCAGGCTCCTGGAGTGAATGACATTATGAAATAGGCAGCTTTGTCCAAGATCTCGAATCAAGAATTTTGTCTCCACTTATCTTCTCTTAAAACCTCCTCTCTCCCTGGCCTGGCAAATTCTCTGACCCAGAAATTTAAATAAAACCTTTTCTTTTCCATTTACATGAAGATTGGTGAGAGATTGCTTGTCTTTTTTTTTTATTTTTTTGTTATGTTAATCACCACACATTACATCATTAGTTCTTGATGTAGTGTTCCATGATTCATTGTTTGTGCATAACACCCAGTGCTCCATGCGGAACGTGCCCTCTTTAATACCCATCACCAGGCTAACCCATCCTCCCACCCCCCTCCCCTCTAGAACCCTCGGTTTGTTTTTCAGAGTCCATCGTCTCTCATGGTTCATCTCCCCCTCCGATTTCCCCCCTTTCATTCTTCCCCGCCTGCTATCTTTTCTTTTCTTAACATATGTTGCATTATTTGTTTCAGAGATACAGATCTGTGATTCAACAGTCTTGCACAATTCACAGTGCTCACCATAGCACATACCCTCCCCAATGTCTATCACCCAGCCACCCCATCCCTCCACCCCCCCACACTGTCTTAACGTATTCTTCCCCTTGTTCCTCCACTATGGGCTCCCTTTCAAACTATGTCTTATTTAACTAACTCTTACTGCTTTTTCAACAATTCTAGCACAACCTAAACACGCACTCACACCAGTCTTCCAAACCCTGGCCACCTTAACTAATCTATCTGATTGCTGGTTATGTCAACATCTAGATAATGCAAAAGAACCCGAAGGAGTTTTTGTTCCTGCCAGTGCAAGTACCTGGTGGACCTGTCCTGGACAATGGGTGTAAAAAATGGAGTGGTATCTACAACCAAGAGAATGAAATCAGTCTATTTTCTCCTATGGTAAAGTAATTTGACATTGGGAAACCTCCACTGAAGCTCAAGATATATTCTTTACTCAGGTAAGTCTACTGCAGGGAAAAATTTCCCTTTGTATTGAAAGTAAAAATGTCACTGAATCCTTCCTAGGTGACATACCAAAAAATACTATAATCAAACATCATGGTTTGATTCCACAAAGGCATCTTCAAGACTTCTAGGGATGTTATAAATCAGTACAAGACTAATTGTTATGATAAATGTTTGCCTAGTCACTGGACAATATTCCTTTACAGGCTGCACAAGTGGGACCTAGAATAGCTTGGCTTTTCCCTTGGCTGGTCTGCCTAATACCCAAGACTACATATGGGGATGACAAAATACTTTCCATCTGAATGGAAACAAAAGGAAAGCTGAAGTAGTAATACTTCTTTGAGACAAAATAGACTTTAAAATAAAGACTGTAACAAGAGACAGAAAAGACAAATTAAAGAATACCCTGAAACAAGTGAATATGAAAACACATTTCAAAACCTATGGGACACTGGTGGGGGGTGGGAGGGATGGGGTGGCTGGGTGATAGACACTGGGGAGGGTATGTGCTATGGTGAGTGCTGTGAATTGTGCAAGACTGTTGAATCACAGATCTGTACTTCTGAAACAGATAATACATTATATGTTAAAAAAAAAAAAGAAGATAGTAGGAAGGGAGAAATGAAGGGGGGGAAATCAGACGGGAGGATGAATCATGAGTGACTCTGGACTCTGAGAAACAAACTGAGGGTTCTAGAGGGGAGGGGGGTGGGAGGATGGGTCAGCCTGGTGATGGGTATTAAAGAGGGCACATACTCCATGGAGCACTGGGTGTTATACGCAAACACGGAATCATGGAACACTACATCAAAAACTAATGATGTAATATATGGTGATTGACATAACATTAAAAAAAAAAAAACAACCTATGGGACACTGAAAAACACTTCTAAGAGGAAAGTTTATAGTGATACAGGCCTACCTCAAGAAACAAGAAAAATCTCAAATAAGTAATTTAACCTTATACCTAAAGCCACTAGAAAAAAACAAACAAAGTCCAAATTTAGTAGAAGGAAGGAAATAATAACTATTAGAGCAGAAATAAAGGAAACAGAAGCTGAAAAAAAACCCACTAAGAACTTTTCTTTGAAAAGATGAACAAAATGAACAAACCTTTAGCCAGATCATCAAGAAGACTTAACTATATAAAAAAAATAACAGAATATTAAAATTAACATCACAGTAATACCAAGGATTATAAGATACTATTACAAAACAATTATATGCCAATAAATTGGACAACTAAAATAAATGGATAAATTCCTAGAGACATGCCACCTTCCAAGACGGTACCAGAAATAGAAAATCTGAACAGATGGATTACTAGTAATTAAATTGAATCAATAATCAAAAAATTTCCATCAAATACAAGTCCAAAACCAGACAGCTTCAGAAGTAAATTCTATCAGACATTTAAAAAAAGAGTTAATACCTATCGTTTTCAAACTATTCCAAAATCTGAACAGAAATATTTCCAAATTTGGGGTGCCTGGGTGGCTCAGTTGGTTAAGCGACTGCCTTTAGCTCAGGTCATGATCCTGGAGTGTCGGGATCAAGTCCCACATCAGGGTCCCTGCTCAGCAGGGAGTCTGCTTCTCCCTTTGACCCTTCCCCCTCTCATGTGCTCTCTCTCTCTCTCTCACATTAAAAAAAAAAAGAAAAAATATTTCCAAATTCATTCTATGAGGCCAACATTACCCTGACACCAAAACCAGACAAAAACACGACAAAGAAAATTATATGCTAAAATCCTTAGCAAAATATAAGAAAACCAATTTCAATAACACATTAAAAGGATCATACACCATGATCAAGCGAGATTTAATCTAGGGATGCAAGATGGTTCAATATCCACAAAACATGCAAAGTGGTTTTTACGACATTAATAAAATGAAGGATAAAAATACTAGGATCACCTCAATAGATGTAGAAAGAACATTTGACAAGATCAAACATCCACTTATGAGTAAAAAAAAAAAAACAGCTTACAAAATAGTGAGTATAGAGGGAATGTACTTCAACACAATTAAGGCCATTATGTCAAAAACTAATGATGTATGGTGGCTAACACAACATAATAAAATTAAATTAAATTTAAAAAAAAGACCATTATGACAAACCAACAACATCATACTCAGTGTTGATTAGGAAATAAGATAAAGATGATTACAATCATCATTTTTAGTAGAAGTACTAGAAATGGCACTCATACATACATACATACATACATACAAATATAAGCAAGGAAGCAAGCATTCAAAATGGCAAGGAAGAAGTAAAAATGTCCGGCGCCTGGGTGGCTCAGATGGTTAAGCGTCTGCCTTCGGCTCAGGTCATGATCCCAGGGTCCTGGGATCGAGTCCCGCATCGGGCTCCCTGCTCCTTGGGAGCCTGCTTCTCCCTCTGCCTCTCTCTCTGTCTCTCTGTCTCTCATGAAAAAATAAATAAAATCTTAAAAAAAAAGTAAAAATGTCATTACTTGTAGATGACATGATATAAATATAGAAAACCCTAAAGACTCCACCAAATAACTATTAAAACTAATAAAGGAATTCAGTAAAATTGCAGGATACAAAATTAATATACAAAATTTTATTGCATTTCTATATACTAATAATGAAATATGAGAAAAAATGAGAAAAAATCTCATTAACCATTGCATAAAAGGAATAAAATATTTAGGAATAAATTTAACCAAGGAGGGTAAAAAAATATAAGATATTGATGAAAGTAAAGAAACACAAATCTATGGAAATATATGCCATATCTATGGCTTTTCTAAATTGTTAAAGTGTTCATTCCATCTGAAGCAAACCACAGATTCAATGCAATCTCTACCAAAATCCCAATACTATTTTTCACAGAACTCAAACAAATAATCCTAAAATTTGTATAAAACCACAAAGGATCCCCACTAGCCAAAGCAGCCTTGAAAAATAAGAATAAAACTAGAGGCATCACAGGGCCCCCTGGGTGGCTCAGTCGTTGGGTGCCTGACTTCAGGTCAGGTCATGATCCCAGGGTCCTGGGATCGAGCCTCGCATCGGGCTCCCTGCTCCGTGGGAAGCCTGCTTCTCCCTCTCCCACTCCCCCTGCTTGTGTTCCCTCTCTCGCTGTGTCTTTCTCTTTAAAAAAACAAAAACAAAACAAAACAAAAAACAACTAGAGGCATCACAATCTCAGATTACAAATTGTACTACTAAGTGAGCCATGTGCAGCCCAAGCCAATTAAGCTGGCCAGGGCCACCAAGGTGCTGGGCAGGGCCTGCTTGCAGAGACAGTGCACACAGGTGTACACGGAGTTCATGGACCACACGAGCCGCTTCATCATCCACAATGTGGAAACCCCTCTGTGTGAGGACAACCTGTTCACCTTTTTGGAGTCAGAGTGAGAAGCTCAGAGGCTGCAATGAACTTATGGCTGGGTCCTGGATGTCTGGGTCAACCACTTGGCTTACAGGGATGATCTCCAATTTTTAACAGAGTATACTACAAAGCTATGGTTATTAAAACTGTATGGTGCTGTCACGAAACAGCTGTGTATCAATGAAACAGAATAGGGAGCCCAGAAATAAAAACCTTACTTTATATGGTGAGTTAATCTACAACAAAGGAAACAAGCACTTATAGTGGAGAAAAGACAATCCCTTCAACAAATAGCTCTACACAGACTGAACAGCTAATGCAAAAGAATGAAACTGGATCACTCTCCTGCATGATATACAAAAATAAACTAAAAATAAACTAAAGACATGAATGTAAGACCTGAAACCATAAAACTCCTAAAAAAACAGGCAGTAATCTCTTGGACATCTGTTTTAGGAATATTCTTTTGGAGCTGTATCCTCAGCCAATGCAATAAAAGCAAAAATAATTGTGACTACATCCAAGTAAAACACTTTTGTACAGCAAAGGAAACAATCAACAAAATCAAAAGACAACCTACTGAATGAGAGGAGATACCTGCAAATAACGTATCTGATAAGGGATTAATACCCAAATAAATGAAGAACTCATACAACTCAACAGCAAAAAACCCCAAACAACTTGATTAAAAACTGTGTAGAGAATCTGAAAATACATTTTTCAAAAGAAGACATATAAAGGCCAACAGACACATGAAAAGATGTGCAGTGCAAATCAAAACCACAATGAGATCACCTTAAACCTGTCAGAATGCTAGTATTTAAAATAGAAATAAGTGTTGAGCAGGATTTGGAGAAAAGGAAACCCTCATGCACTGTTGGTAACAATGTAAACTGCTGCAGCAGTTGAAGCATATATCCCTTAAAAGCGATATAAAGGTCCCTCAAAAAAAAAAAAAAAAGAAATGGAAATATCATAAAATCCACCTATTTCTGGGTACTTGAAGAAAACAAAAACACTAATTTAAAAAGCTATATGTACCTCTATGTTCATTGCAGCATTATTTAGAATAGCCAAAATATATAAGCAACCTGTGTCCATCAATAGATGAATAGATGAAGATGAGGTACACACACACACACACACACATACACACAGGAATATGATTCAGTCATATAAAAGGATAAAATCTTGCCATTTTTAACCACATGAACGGACCTAGAGGGTATTGCACAAATGGCATAAGTCAATCAGAGAAAGACACATGCCAGATGATTTCACTTTTATGTGGTATCTAAAGTACAAAACCAGCAAAAGAAACAAAACAGAAACAGAATCACAGATTCAGGAAACTCTTGGTGACCAGAGGGAGAAGTGGTGGGGGATGACAAAAAATTCATAAAGAGGATTAAGAGGTAAAAACTTTCGGTTGTAAAATAAGTAAGTCATAGGCAATATAGTCAATAATATTGAAATAATTTTGCACAGTGACAGTAACTAGACTTATTGTGGTGACCATTTTGTAATGTATAAAAATATCAAATCACTATGAGGTACACCTGAAACTAAGATATTGTATGTCAGTTTTATTTCGATTGAAAAAATAAATAAAAAGGAAACTGTTCCATTCCTAATAGCATCAAAAATAACAGAATGCTGAGGAATAAATCTAGCCAAGGAAGTG
This sequence comes from Eumetopias jubatus, assembly GCF_037043125.1. Lineage (NCBI taxonomy): Eukaryota > Metazoa > Chordata > Mammalia > Carnivora > Otariidae > Eumetopias > Eumetopias jubatus. The sequence goes on from NW_028274808.1 coordinate 7,061,144, forward strand.
AAAGATATGTACAATGTAAACTACAAGACTTTGTTGACATAATCGAAGACACAAACAAATAAAAAGGCCTCGTGTATTCATGGTTTGGAATTAATAATGTTAAAATGGCCAAAATACTGAAAGTAATCTTCAGATTCAATACAGTCTCTATCAAAATACAAAAGGTATTCTTCACAGAAACAAAAGACAGAATCCTAAAATTTGTGTGAAACCACAATGAACCCTTTAAAGCCTAAGCATTCCTGAGGAAAAAAGAAGAAAGGCATTACACTTCCACATTTCAAACTATATAATACAAAACTATGGCAATGAAAACATGGTATTGGCACAGAAAAAGACACATCAATGAATGAAACAGAATAAAGAGACCAGAATTAAATCCTGTCATATATGGTCAACCAATATTCAACAAGGGAGCTAAGAACACCCAATTGAGGAAGGACAGTCTCTTCAACAAACTGTTCTGGGAAAACTGGAGAAACGCATGCAGAACAATGAAACTGGACCCCTATTTCACACCACTTGCAAAAATTAACCTGAAAAGGATCAAAGACTTAAACATAAAACCTGATACCATAAAATTTCTTGAAGGAAATGTAGGGAAGAAGCTTGCTGATATTGGTATTGGTAATGGTTTTTTTGGGCATGATGTCAAAAACACCAACAACAAAAGCAAAAATTAACAAATGGAATTATATCAACTGAAAAACTTTGACAAGATTGGGTACGTCCAGGGTGGTATGGCCATAGACCAACTTAAAAGCTTCTGTGTGGCAAAAAGAACAATTAACAAAATGACAAACAATGTACAGAATGGGAGAAATTTTTGCAAACCATATATTAGGGGTTTCACTTATTTGTGAAATATAAGGAACAGCATGGAGGACATTAGGAGAAGGAAGGGAAAAATGAAGGGGGGGAAATCAGAGGGGGAGACGAACCATGAGAGACTATGGACTCCGGGAAACAAACTGAGGGTTCTGGAGGGGTGGGGGTGGGGGATGGGTTAGCCCGGTGATGGGTATTAAAGAGGGCACATCCTGCATGGAGCACTGGGTGTTATGCGCAAACAGTGAATCATGGAACACTGCATCAAAAACTAATGATGTAATGTATGGTGATTAACATAACATAATAATAAAAAAGGAGTTAATATATGCAGAATATATATAATAAAAACCAAACAATAAATTAGGCAGAAGTACTAAATAGACAATTTTCCAAAGAAAACACCAAAATGGCCAAGAAATAAATGAAAAAATGCTCAACATCACTAATCATCTGGGATATACAAGTTAATACCACAATGAAGAATGAGGGAACATTGGCAGAGGAGGAGGGTCCTGAGCTTGCGTCCTAACCACTGACACACAAGGGCATCAACTACATGTAAGGCAGCTCACTCTGAAAATGACCTGAAGATTTCAGAGCAGAATCTTTCATAGCTAAAGACTTAAAGAGAAGGCCACATTGAAAAGGATAGGAGGGGTGGAGATATGATTGGAACCAAACCCCCTATGTGGCAATCGCAATTAGAGTTCACAGGTTCAGAGGGGTGAGGGGATTCAGCCCCTCACCAGGCACCCCAGGCCTCCGAACCTGTACTAGGAAGATGAATCCTCATAATGTCTGGCTCTGAAAATCAATGGGACTTTGATTTTTCTCGCAGATAACTCTGGGAGAGCCAGGGGGCTTTAGGAAACTATCTCTACTCTTAAAGGGTCAGCACGTTATATCAATCAGTTCAAAAATGGAAACAGCAGTTTGAAAAGTGCCAAGGCAATACCTGAAGACTTATTGACTAATTTTAGGACATGTGCCAGAGGGGCATGGATCTGCTGGAGCTTTTCCCAGGAACTGAAGTACTGGTAGTCACGATTTTCCTGCCCTCCTTCCGCCTAGGTGGCCAGATGTTTGCAGAAACCAGTACTGATACCTTCCCTCTACCTTACTAGCACTGCTTGTCCTGTTCCCATGCTCCACTGTGGATCACCCAACCTGTCCACACTGGCAGGAGCTCCTCTGAAGTGGCGTCCACACTGCCACACTTGGTAGGCATCCCCAGGAAGGACAGGCATCCCCACAGACCAGCTACTGCATTGCCACACCCAGTGGCCAGCCCTGGCTGGGACAGGAACCCCTAAGGAGAGGGAAACCTAGCCTCACACACACTAATTCATCTTGGGATGAAAACCCTGACCACTACTGCACCCACAGTAGTTGTGGTTGGTCACTGCAGACGGCTGGGCTGAGGGCAGGCACCACACACCAGGGCAGCTCAGCAATAACAGGATGGCACAGGCAGCCCACACAGGGGACAACCTGGGAACTTCTGATTCTGGTGATCAGGAGGAATTTTGGAACTTGGACCCAAAGGATGCTTTCTACATAAATCTCCTACTTTGAAAATGAGGAGACATAGTTGCCAGACCTAATACATAGAAACAAACACTCACCAAATGAAGAGACAGAGGAGACAGTTCCATTGAAAGAAAAAGATAAAACCTCAGGGGAAAAACTGCTAAATGAAATGGTGATAAGAATCTATTTGATAAAGAGTTCAAAGTAATGGTCATAAGGATACTCACTGGGTGTTATACACAACTAATGAATCGTTGAACACTACATCAAAAACTAATGATGTACTATATGTTGGCTAATTGAACATTAAAAAAAAGATACTTACTGGACTTGCGATAACAGTTGAACATAGTGAGAACTTTAAAAACATGAAGAAAACATAAAAATGAACCAGTGGGGGGGGCGGAGCAAGATGGCGGAGGAGTAGGAGACCTGGATTTCGACTGGTCTCAGGAATTCAGCTGAATAGGGATCAAACCATTCTGAACACCTACGAACTCAACAGGAGATCGAAGAGGAGAGTAGCAACAACTCTCTGAACAGAAAAGCGACCACTGTCTGGAAGGTAGGACGTGCGGAGAAGTGAATCCGAGGCGATATTCGGGAGGATAGACGGCGGGGGAGGGGGCCTCCGTCGGCCGCTTCTGGCAAGTGCTAGAGCCGCGGAGCACAAAATCGGAACTTTTAGATGTTGGCTCCGCGGAGGGACGTCGCTGCAGTGGCTAAGCGGGGGGTGGAACCCACACAGGACAGTGTGGTCTCAGGACCCTCGGGGTCACAGAAAGACCGGGGGTGCCTGAGTGCGGCAGAGCTCCCAGGGATCGGAGCGGGGAAGCCGGCTGCAGAGACGGAGCCGAGGCGCGGGCTCTCAGGTCGGGGTTGCCATAGACTGTGATCCGCGGCCCAGTCAGGCCACTGCTCCTCTAGCAGGGACCCAACAAGCGGCAGATCGGGGAGACTCCCCTTCCTCCCCCGGGAGGAGCGGTGCGGGAGCGCACCGCAGGGATCTGCTGGGTTTGGAGACTCCACACGGGGTCGGGTGCCAGAGATAGAAACGCTCGGTCACAGGCCGGGTGAGCACGGAGTGCTCACATTTTTATTTTTCATTTTTAGAGTCATATTCTATCCCTTCATAGTAGTTACCCTTATTTTTGGCACGCATATATATATATATATATATATATATATATATATGTATATATATATATATGTTGTTCTCTCTTTAAAATTTTGAGATACAGTTTCTTCTAACAGATCAAAATATACCCTAAATCTCTAGTGTATGGCTTTGTTCTGGTCTCCTGCCTGATCACATTCTCTCCTTATCCTTTTTTTTTTATCCTCTTCTTTCTTTTTTCAAACAACTTAAGTCCTTTTATAAAATCTTTTATAATTTTCATCTTTAGAGTCATATTCCATCCCTTCATTGTATTAACCCTTATTTATGTACATATATAAGTTTTTCTTTCTTTAAAATTTTGGGAGGCACTTTCTTCTAACAGACCAAAATACACCCAAAATCTAGTGTGTGGCACTGATCTATGGACCAGCCTGACCATATCTGATCATATTCTGTTTTTATTTGTTGTTCTGTTTTTGTTTCTTTTTGTTTTTACTTTTTTCTTTTTCTTCTTTTTTCTTTTCTTTTTTCTTTCTTACCCTTTCTTTTTCCCCAGTTTCAGGTCTTTTCTGGTTTGTTTAGAGTATATTTTCTGGGGACGTTGGTACCCTGTTAGCATTTTGTTCTCTCATTCATCTGTTCTCCTCTGGACAAAATGACAAGATGAAAAATATCACCTCAGCAAAAAGAACAATAGGCAGTACCGACTGCCAGGGACCTACTCAATATGGACATTAGTACAATATCAGAACTGGAGTTCAGAATGATGATTTTAAAGATACTAGCTGGGCTTGAAAAAAGCATGGAAGTTATTAGAGAAACCCTTTCTGGAGAAATAAAAGAACAAAAATCTAACCAAGATGAAATCAAAAAGGCTATTAATGAGGTGCAATCAAAAATGGAGGCTCTAACTGCTAGGATAAATGAGGCAGAAGAGAGAATTAGTGATATAGAAGACCAAATGATGCAAAATAAAGAAGCTGAGAAAAAGAGAGATAAACAACTACTGGATCATGAGAGCAGAATGCAAAAGATAAGTGATACCAAAAGACAACAATATTAGAATAATTGGGATCCCAGAAAAAGAAGAAAGAGAGGGGCAGAAGGTATATTGGAGCAAATTAGAGCAGAGAACTTCCCTAATTTGGGGAAGGAAACAGGCATCAAAATCCAGGAGGCACAGAGAAGCCCCTCAAAATCAATAAAAGTAGGTCAACACCCTGATATCTAATAGTAAAACTTACGAGTCTCAGAGACGAAGAGAAAAATCCTGAAAGCAGCTCGGGAGAAGAGATATGTAACCTACAATGACCGAAACATTAGATTGGCAACAGACCTATCCACAGAGACCTGGCAGGCCAGAAAGGACTGGCATGATATCTTCAGAGCACTAAATGAGAAAAATATGCAGCCAAGAATACTATATCCAGCTAGGCTCTCATTGAAAATAGAAGGAGAGATAAAAATCTTCCAGCAGAAACAAAAACTAAAGGAATATGCAAACACGAAACCAGCCCTACAAAATATAAAATATTGAAAGGGGTCCTCTAAGCAAAGAGAGAGCCTAAAAGCAACATAGACCAGAAAGGAAAACAGACAATATACAGTAACAGTCACCTTACAGGCAATACAATGGCACCAAATCCATGTCTTTCAATAGTTACCCTGAATGTAAATGGGCTCAATGCCCCACTCAAAAGACACAGGCTATCAGATTGGATAAAAAACAAGACCCATCGATATGCTGTCTGCAAGAGACTCATTTTAGACCTAAAGACACCCCCAGATTGAAAGTGAGGGGGTGGTCCATTACCATGCTAATGGACACCAAAAGAAAGCTGGGGTGGCAATCCTTATATCAAACAAATTTGATTTTAAACCAAAGACTGTAATAAGAGATGAGGAAGGACACAACTATCCTACTTAAAGTGTCTATCCAATGAGAAGATCTAATAATTGTAAATATCTATGCCCCTAACATGGGAGCAGCCAATTATATATGGCAATTAATAACAAAAGCAAAGAAACACATTGACAACAATACAATAATAGTGGGGGACTTTAACACCCCCCTGACTGAAATGGACAGATCACTGAAGCAAAAGATCAACAAGGAAATAAAGACATTAAAGGACACACTGGACCAAATGGACTGCACAGATATATTCAGAAATATCCATCCCAAAGCAACAGAATACACATTCTTCTTTAGTGCCCATGGAACATTCTCCAGAATAGATCACATCCTAGGTCACAAATCAGGTCTCAACCGGTACCAAAAGATTGGGATCATTCCCTGCATATTTTCAGACCACAGTGCTTTGAAACTAGATCTCAATCACAAGAGGAAAGGCGGAAAGAACTCAAATACTTGGAGGCTAAAGGGCATCCTACTAAAGAATGAATGGGTCAACCAGGAAATTAAAGAAGAATTTAAAAAATTCATGGAAACCAATGAAAAGGAAAACACAACTGTTCAAAATCTTTGGGATGCAGCAAAGGCAGTCCTAAGAGGAAAGTATATAGCAATACAAGCCTTTCTCAAGAAACAAGAAAGGTCTCAAATACAGAACCTAGCCCTACATCTAAAGGAGCTGGAAAGCGAACAGCAAATAAAGTCTAAACCCAGCAGGAGAAGAGAAATAATAAAGATCAGGGCAGAAATCAATGAAATAGAAACCAAAAGAACAGTAGAACAGATCAATGAAACAAGGAGATGGTTCTTTGAAAGAATTAACAAGAATGGATAAACCCTTGGCCACACTTATCAAAAAGAGAAGGGAAATGACCCCAATCAACAAAATCATGAATGAAAGAGGAGAGATCACAACCAACACCAAAGAAATACAAACAATTATAAGAACATACTATGAGCACTTTATGCCAGCAAATTAGATAATCTGGAAGAAATGGATGCACTCCTAGAGATGTATCAACTACCAAAACGGAACCAGGAAGAAATAGAAAACCTGAACAGACCTATAATCACTAAGGAAATTGAAGCAGTCATCAAAAATCTCCCAACAAACAAAATCCCAGGGCCAGAGGGCTACCCAGGGGAATTTTACCAAACATTTAAAGAAGAATTAATACCTATTCTTCTGAAACTGTTCCAAAAAATAGAAATGGAAGGAAAACTTCCAAACTCGTTTTATGAGGTCACCATTACCTTCATCCCAAAACCAGACAAAGACCCCATCAAAAAGGAGAATTACAGACCAATATCCTTGGTGAACACGGATGCAAAAATTCTCACCAAAATACTAGCCAATAGGATCCAACAGTACAAAAAGGATTATTCACCATGACCATGTGGGATTTATCCCTGGGCTGCAAGGTTGGTTCAACATCCGCAAATCAATCAATGTGGTACATTACATTAATAAAGGAAAGAACAAGAACCATATGATCCTCTGAATAGATGCAGAAAAATCATCTGACAAAGCACAGCATCCTTTCTTGATTAAAACTCTTCAGAGTAAAGGCATAGAGGGTACATACCTCAATATCATAAAAGCCATCTATGAAAAACCCACAGTGAATATCATTCTCAATGGGGAAAAACTGAGAGCTTTCCCCCTAAGGTCAGGAACGCGGCAGGGATGTCCACTCTCACCACTGCTATTCAACATAGTATTAGAAGTCCTAGCCACAGCAATCAGACAACAAAAAGAAATCAAAGGCATCCAAATTGGCAAAGAAGAAGTCAAACTCTCACTCTTTGCAGATGATATGATACTGTATGTGGAAAACCCAAAAGACCCCACCCCAAAACTGCTAGAACTCATACAGGAATTCAATAAAGTGGCAGGATATAAAATCAATGCACAGAAATCAGTGGGTTTCCTATACACCACCACCAAGACAGAAGAAAGAGGAATTAAGGAATCGATCCCATTTACAATTGCACCCAAAACCATAAGATACCTAGGAATAAATCTAACCAAAGAGGCAAAGAATCTGGACTCAGTAAACTATGAAGTACTCATGAAAGATATTGAGGAAGACACAAAGAAATGGAAAAACGTTCCATGCTCATGGATTGCAAGAACAAATATTGTGAAGATGTCAACGCTACCTAGAACAATCTACACATTCAATGCAATCCCTATCAACATACCATCCACTTTTTTCAAAGAAATGGAACAAATCATCCTAAAATTTGTGTGGAACCAGAGAAGACCTCGAATCGCCAGAGGAGTGTTGAAAAAGAAAAGCAAAGCTGGCGGCATCACCATTCCGGACTTCCAGCTCTATTACAAAGCTGTCATCATCAAGACAGTATGGTACTGGCACAAAAACAGACACATTGATCAATGGAACAGACTAGAGAGCCCAGAAATGGACCCTCAACTCTATGGTCAACTAATCTTCGACAAAGCACGAAAGAAGTCCAATAGAACAAAGAGAGTCTCTTCAAAAAGTGTTCGGAAAATTGGACAGCCACATGCAGAAGAATGAAACTGGACCATTTCCTTACACTACACACAAAAATAGACTCAAAATGGTTGAAAGACCTAAACGTGAGACAGGAATCCATCAACATCCTAAAGGAGAATACAGGCAGCAACCTCTTCGACCTCAGCCGCAGCAGCTTCTTCCAAGAAACATCGCTAAAGGCAAGGGAAGCAAGGGCAAAAATGAACTATTGGGACCTCATCAAGATAAAAAGCTTTTGCACAGCAAAAAGAAACAGTCAACAAAACCAAAAGACACCGACAGAATGGGAGAAGATATTTGCACATGACATATCAGATAAAGGGCTAGTATCCAAAATCTATAAGGAACTTATCAAACTCAACACCCAAAGAACAAATAATCCAATCAAGAAATGGGCAGAAGACACGAACAGACATTTTTCCAAAGAAGACATCCAAATGGCCAACAGACACATGAGAAAGTGCTCAACATCGCTCGGCATCAGGGAAATCCAAATCAAAACCTCCATGAGATACCACCTCACACCAGTCAGAATGGCTAAAATTAACAAGTCAGGAAACGACAGATGTTGGTGGGGATGTGGAGAAAGGGGAACCCTCCTACACTGTTGGTGGGAATGCAAGCTGGTGCAACCACTCTGGAAAACAGTATGGAGGTTCCTCAAACAGTTGAAAATAGAGCTACCATACGACTGAGCAATTGCACTACTGGGTATTAACCCCAAAGATACAAATGTAGGGATTCAAAGGGGTACGTACACCCTGATGTTTATAGCAGCAATGTCCACAATAGCCAAACTGTGGAAAGAGCCAAGATGTCCATCTAGAGATGAATGGATAAAGAAGAAGTGGTATATATATACAATGGAATATTATGCAGCCATCAAAAAGAATGAAATCTTGCCATTTGCAACAACGTGGATGGAACTGGAGGGTATTATGCTGAGCAAAATAAGTCAATCAGAGAAAGACATGTATCATATGATCTCACTGATATCAGGAATTCTTAAAATTAGGAAACAAACTGAGGGTTGCTGGAGTGGTGGGGGGTGGGAGGGATGGGGTGGCTGGGTGATAGACACTGGGGAGTGTATGTGCTATGGTGAGCGCTGTGAAGTGTGCAAGACTGTTGAATCACAGATCTGTACCTCTGAAGCAAATAACACATTATATGTTAAAAAAAAAAAAGAAGAAGAAGAAGAATATAGCAGGAGGGGAAGAATGAAGGGGGGGAAGTAGGAGGGGGAGATGAACCATGAGAGACTATGGACTCTGAGAAACAAACTGAGGGTTCTAGAGGGGAGGGGGGTGGGAGGATGGGTTAGCCTGGTGATGGGTTAAAGAGGGCACGCTCTGCATGGAGCACTGGGTGTTATATGCAAACAATGAATCATGGAACACTACATCAAAAAATAATGATGTAATGTATGGTGATTAACCTAACATAATAATAAAAAATGAACCAGTCAGAATTGAAAAATACAATAACTTAAATGAAAACAAACTAGAGGTAATCAACAGCAGATTAGAAGATGCATAAGAATGTATCAGTAATTGGAGGGCGGGGTAGTGGAAAGCAACCAAGTTGAACAATAATGACAATAACGGCAACAAAAATATTTTAAATGAGGATTACTTAAGGGACCTCCATGACAACATCAAGCATAATAACATTCATTTTATAGGGGCCCTTAAAGGAGAAGAGAGAGAAAGAGGCAGAAAACTTATTTGAAGAAATAATGGCTAGGCTACAAACTTCCTTAACCCTACATAAGAAACAAACATCCAGATCCAGGAAGCACAGAGACCTCTAAACAAATGAAACCAAGAAAGTCCATACCAAGACATGTAATAATTAAAATGACAAATATTAAGGATAGGATCTTAAAAGCAGCAAGAGAAAAGCAGTTAGATAGAAGGAAAACCCTTAAGGCTAACAACTAATTTTTCTATAGAAACTGCAAGCCAGGAAGGAATGGCATGATATATACAAAGTGCTAAAAGAAAGGAAAAAATCTACAACCAAGGATACTCTACCTGTTAAGTTAACATTTAAAATTGAAGGAGAGATAAAGTGTTTCCCAGATGAATAAAAGTTAAAGGAGTTCATCACCACTTCAATCTGGCCTTAAAAGAAATGTTAAAGGGACATTTTAAAGAAGAAATAAAAAGTCATAACTAGAAGCAAAAAAAATTATAAAAGGAAATAAATTCACTTGTAAAAGGAAAGATACATTAAAGGTAAACAGATCAGTAACTTGTAAGTATAATGGTTAAAACACGAAAGTAGTAAAATCAATTCTATCTGTAATAATTAAGAGATACACAAAATTAAAAGATGAAATATGACATCATAAATATAAAACATGGAGGTAAAAATTTAATAATTTCAGATTATGTTCAAACAAGCAACCATCAACTTAATATAGCTACTACATACATAGTATGTTATATATAAACTTTACAGCAACCAGAAACCAAAAACATAAATTGACACAAATTAAAGGGAAATTAACCCTAACAAACACTAAAGTCAAGTCACAGTGAAGAGCAAAAATAAGAAGAAAGGAATAAAAGGCATCAGAATTGGAAAGGAATTGTATATCATTAAAAATTAAAAAAATAAAACCCACAACTAGATATTATTTCACACCTGTTACAATTGCTATCATCAAGAAGACAGGGAGACGATAGGTACTGATGAGGATGTGCAAAATAGGGAACCCTTATGCATTGTGGGAATGTCAATTGATCCAACCACGATGGAAAAGAACATGGAGGTTCCTCAGAAAATGAAAAATAGATCTACCAAAAAACCCAGCAATTCCACTTTTCGATATATATCCAAAGGAAATGGAAACAGGATTTTGTTGAGATAAATATGCCCTCCCATATTTATTATGGCATTATTCACTGTAGCCAAGATATGGAAACAACCAAAATGCTGATGAATGGATTAAAAACTTGTGGTACATATACAAAAATGGAATATTATTCAGGCATGAGAAGGGATATTGTGACATTTGTGATAACATGGGTGGACCTTGAGCATATAATGCTGAACGAGGTAAGTCAGACACAGAAAGACAAGCACTGTGTGATTTCATTTAAATGTGGAATCTAAAAAGTCAAACCTGTAAAAATGAAAAAACAAAAGAGTAATATAGTGGTTACCAGAGAATGGGGGGCAGTGCATAAAATTCATGGTGTTTAAGAGTATAAATACATAATGACCAGTAAACAAGCCATAGAGTTCAAATGCAGTGAAATGATTATAGACTATAGACTATATAGGCTATAGTCTATAGACTATAGACTATATACTATAATTATATAGCAATAAATATAACAGCACTCATATTACAATATATAAATGTATCAAAGTAACATGCTGTACACCTTTAAGTTATACAGTGTTACAAGTCCAATTTATTCAATAAAAATTCCATTCCTGATAAAAACTCCCAACAAATTATTAGATAAAGAAGGAATTTACTTTAACATATAAAGGCCATATTTGATGAGCCCACATATTTGATAAGATACACAATGGTGAAATGTTGAAAGTTTTTCCTCTGAGATCAGGGAGAAGACAAGAGTGCCAATTATCACCATTCAAAATAGTACTGGAAGTCCTTGCCAGAGCAATCAGAAAAGAAAAAGGAATAAAAGGCATCAGAATTGGAAAGGAAGAAGTAAAATTGTCTCTATTTGCAGATGACACAATTTTATATATAGAAAACTCCTAAAGATCCCCCCCCAAGAAAACTGTTAGATCTAATCAATTAATTCAGTAAAAGGTACAGGGTACAAAATTACTATACAAAAATCAGTAGCATTTCTATATTCTAACATCGAATTATTTGAGAAATAAAGAAAATTATCCCATTTACAATAGCACAAACAATAAAATAGGAGAAACCAAGCAAAAGATCTCTACTCTGAAAACTACTAAACATTAACAGAAGAAATTGAAGATGACACAAATACATGGAAAGGTATCTTATGTTCATGGATTGGAAAAATCAGTATTGTTAGAATGTCAATACTATCAAAGGGCATCTATAGACTCAACGAAATACCTATCAAGTTTTCAGTGGCATTTTTTATAGAAGTACAAAAAAATCCTAAAGTTTATATGGAATCACAAAAGATCCCAAATATCCAAAGCATTCTTGAACAAGAAGAACAAAGTAGGAAGCATAACACTTGCTTACTTGAAGCTATGCTATACAGCTATAGTAATCAAAACAGTATGGTAACTGGAATTCAAAACAGACAAATAGACCAATGAAACAGTATTGACAGCCCAGAAAAAAACCCAAGCATTTACAGTTAACTAATATTTGATATGGGAACCAATAAAACTCAGTGAAGGAAAGATAGCCTTTTCAATAAACTGTGCTGGGAAAATTATATATTCACATATGAAAGTATGAAACTTGACTTCTATATTATAGACACACAAAAATTAAGTGGATTAAAACTTAAATTTAAGACCTAAAACCTTGAACCTCCTAGCAGAAAACATAGGAAAAAATTTTGACATGGGTTTTAGCAATGATTTTTTGGACATGACAACTAAAGCACAAGCAATAAAATTAAAAAAATAAACAAATGGAAATACATCAACGTAAAAAGCTTCCCAGCAAAAGAAAAAAATCAACAAAGTGAAAAGACAATTTATCGAATGAGAAAAATATTTGCAAACCATCTATCTGATGGAGGGTTAATATCCCAAATACATAAGGAAATCCTACAACTCAATAGCATAGCAAAAAAAAAAAAAAAAAATCCAATTTAAAAAATGGTCAAGTTATCTGAATAGACATTTCTCCAAAAAAGACATGGTATATGAAAAGATGCTCAACATCACTAGTCATTATGAAAATGCAAACGAAACCACAATCAGATTTCTTCTCATACTGGTTAGAAAAGCCATCATCAAAAAGCCAAGCGATAAATGCTGGAGATGTGGAGAAAAGGGATGTGCACTATTAGTAGGATTGTAAACTGGTACTGCCACTATGGACAAGAGTATGGATGAGCCTCAAAAAGCTAAAAATAGAACTACATATGATCCAACAATTCCACTTCTGGGAATATATCCATAGGAAACAAAAACACTAACTTGGAAAGATACCTGAACCGCTCATGTGTATCGTGGCATTATTTACAATAGCCAACCATGGAAAAAACCTAAATGTTCATCAATGACTGAATGGACAAAGAAGCTATGGTACACACACACACAAGCAAACACTCATCCATAAATAATGAAGAAATTTTGCCAATTGTGACAATCTGGATATAGCTTGAGGGCATTGTACTAAGTGACAGGAGTCAGAGAAAAACAAATACTGCATGATCTTGTTTATATGTATAATCTAAACAAACAAAAATCATAGAAAAAGAGAGATTTGTGGTTATAGTCAGGGGCTGGAGGAAAGATAAGTTGGAAGCTGATGAAAAGTTATAAACTTCCAGTTATAAGAACTAAGTACAGCATGAGGCTATAGTTAATACTACTGTATGATATATGTATGCAAATTGTTAAAAGAGTATATCCTAAGCATTCTCATTACATGTGAATTTTTTTTCTTTTTATTGTATGTATATGAGATGATGCTAACTAGACTGATAGTGGTAGTCATTTACAGTGTATGTAAGTTAAACCACTATGCTGTACACCATAAAGCTATACAGTGGTATATGGCAATTACATCTTAAAGCTAGAAAATGAAAAAAAAAATAAAAACAAAAAATTGTTACAAAAGTGAATATTCAGAACGCATGGAAGTGAAGACTATGAAGTTTAAGCTTCATTCATGGATCATGTGCCTCTGCCCTCACATGCATGCAAATAATTAACATCATTTTAGTTTGTTTGTAAGAATAAAAGATTATAAATTACCTAAATGTCCACCAGTAAAGACTGGTTAAATAAATTATGGTACCTTCACACAATGGATAACTACGAAGTGATTTTAAAAATTTGAAAGCCCTGGGTACACAAAATCAAATAGGCCTCAAAAGATATTGTCAAAACAAACACAAACTCAGGGTACACAGGAACACATAGAACATATGATTTGTGTCAAAGAAAGGGTGAGGAGTCAGCTTTAAGGAGCTTCACTGGTGTTCTGGCAAAGCTTTCTAGGGGGCAGTACTGATAGCTACACTCAGCAATGGGCAGGGTTATGACTTAGTTCTCTGCCTAGGCAGAAGGGCAGGACCAGTATACATAGTCAGCAAGGCTCTTTGAGGTCTCAAATGAGGCAGGCCTGCATTCCATGGAGTTCACTTGTCAAACTGTGCCACTGTCTTGGCTCTGCAAATGAGAAAAACTGCTGCTTGCAACTGCTATTTGTGTGCTTTAAATAGGAATTTGGTTTGCCCAGATCTGAGAGCTGGTTGCTGCAAACCTTCCTCCTCCTTCTCTGTCACAGTCTGATTTCCAGTGGTCAAACCCCACAGATTTCCCTACAATCCCTGAGGGGCAAGGCTGAAGTAACCCATTCCCAAGGAGCGGCCGATGATGCCGGGGAGCTGGATGTCCACCTAGGGCTCTCTTTTCCCACTGAAACCATAGGCTCAGGCTCTTGGTTTATTGCTGCACTGACCTGAGGGAGGGGAACTGGGGTCAGCATATAGCCCCTCCTCTAATCCTTCTAATGTGGTCTCATTCTCTGTGATGAAGGGGGTGCTTCAGTCTTATCCCCATGTTCTAGGACTTTCACAGTGGTGGCTTGTCCTTGAAGAGTTGTTAGTTGTTTATTTGAGGGAAAATGAAGTTAGAAACAACCTACATCACCATCTTTTTTAAGGTCAATTCCCAAGTCATTCCCCCTGTATAGCCCATCTCCAGCTGAGTGTAGCTCTTGGCTTCACCTAACTAGAAAGCCTTGCCATAAAATCTGTAAAACTTGGAGCTAGCTGTCCCACTCTGCTTGAAAAGGGAAACTAATTTATGGTCCTGTCCACAGCTGAGCGTAGCTCCCAGCCCCTTTTGACCAGGAAGCCTGAACAGAACATCTGGGAAGCTGCTTAGCTCAGCAATACTTTAGTGGAAAGTTTGGCAGGCTTCATTGCAAAGTAGCAGAGCAAAGCTGATAGCCCTGTCTTGTCAGGAAATCTGGGGCACAGTTCTGCTTTAGTCAAGACTCCAAACAAAAAGCCTTGCAGCAGCTTTTGCCACCCTGCCCAGGCAGGGGAGCTAATTCATATCCCCATTCACTGCTAAGGCTAGTTCTTGGCCCTGCCTGACCAAAAAGCCTGGACTGAGCACCTAGAAAACTATTTTTCCCAGAGCATTTGAATAAAGTACCTGCCTAGTGGTCCTGCCATCTGCAGAGCCAATATGGTGACACAGTTTAGCCTGAAAGTTTGGTGTATAGGTATGCCTGATTAGCTTGTCAGTCTTGGGGTCAGCTGTATGCCTTTCTCCACCCCAAGCAGAGAAGCTAATCTGTTGCCCTGCCCACTGTTGAATACAGCCGCCAATTTTGTTAAACACAAAGCACAGTCAGAGTTCTCAGGAATCTCAATAGCCCACCTTACAGCTCTGACTAAAGTGGGACTTGAGAGGAGAACAGAGCCAGCAGCTCTGTATTCAGAGTGCAATTTGGTGGTCCTGTCTATCTGGGGAGCATAGCACACAGGTCTGTCTGATTTGACTACCAAACAATAAACCTTGTCAGCCCTGGAGCATTTTCTGCAGTCCCAAATTGGTGGGAAAGCTAGTTTACAGCTCTGGCCAAAGCTGAATACAGTTTCCAGGCTGACCAGACCAAAAAAGCTTACCAAAGCTCCTGGAAATCTGTGTAACTCATCCTGCAATTTCGATTATAGCAGCAGATGAGCAGGGAGCTGGCAAGTATCATTACCCCTCTGCAGAGCTAGCAGAGTTGTCCATCAGTCCAGGGAACTTGATGCACAGTCCTCCCTAATTTTACCCCAAAACAAGAGCCTTGCCAGCCTTAAGGTCTGAACCAGGGCCCTAATATACAGAACAACAGCAGAATATACATTCTTCTCAAACATACTGAAACATTTTTTAGGACAGACCATATGTTAGGCCACGTAACAATTAGTCGGAAACTCAAGAAGTTAAAAGCATACCAAATATGGACCATACTGGAGCATACTGACCACAATGGTTATAAATGAGAAATCAATAACAAGAGAAAACCTGGGAAACTCATGAATACATGCAAAGTAACAGTTTCCTGAACAACCAATGGATCAAAGAAGAAATAAAAAGGGAAATAAGAAACATTTTGAGACAAATTAAAGTGGAAACATGATGTACCAAAAATTATGGGATGAAGCAGACGTAGTTCTAAGAGGGAATTTTATAGCTATAAACACAATACATCAAGAAAATGGAAAGATCTCAAATAACCAACCTAATTTAACACCAAAAGGA
This sequence comes from Eumetopias jubatus, assembly GCF_037043125.1. Lineage (NCBI taxonomy): Eukaryota > Metazoa > Chordata > Mammalia > Carnivora > Otariidae > Eumetopias > Eumetopias jubatus. The sequence goes on from NW_028274808.1 coordinate 7,077,492, forward strand.
ACTAGAAGAACAAAAACAAAATAAGGCCAAATTAGGAAGAGGAAGGAAATGATAATTAGAACATAAATAAATGAAAATGAGAACAGAAAAACAATAAAAATATTTTAACAATTGGTTCTTGTAGCAATTGTAAAGGTAAAAAAAATGGCAAAACTTTATCTAGATTAACCAAGGAAAAAAGAAAGAGGATCCAATTCAACAAAATTTTAAATGGAAAGAAGACATTTTAACTGATATGCCAGAAACACAAATAATCAAAAGAAGCTACTATGGACAACTATATGCCAACAACTGAACAACTTAGAAGTGGAAAATTTTTAGAAACATATAACCCACCAAGACTTATTCAGGAAGAAAAAGAAAATCTGAACTAGTAAGAAGATTGAATCAGTAGTCAAAAATTTTCCAGTGAAGTGAGCCCAGGACCAGATAGCTTCATAGATGAATTTTACCAAATATTTAAAGAAAAATTAACACCAATCTTTCTTAACTTTTCTCAAAAAAATTGAAGAAGAGGAAATAGTCTCAAACTCATTTTATGAAGGCAGCATTACCCAGATACCAATGCCAGAAAAGGACATTCTCAGAAAATAAAAACTGCAGGCCAATACCCCAATGAATATAGATGCAAATATTTTCAATAAAATACTGGCAAACCAAATTCAGTAGCTTTAAAAGAATCATTTTTCATGACCAACTGGTATTTATGTCTTGGATGCAAGGATGGCCTAACATATATAAATCTATGTGATATGTTAAATTAATGGAATGAAAGAGCAGCATTATTTACAGTAGCCAAAACATGGAAACAACATAAATGCTCATCAACCGATGAATGGATAAAGAAGTTGTAGTTTGTACACACACACACACACACACACACACACACACACACACACACACAGTGGAATACTGAATACTCTTTGGCCATGAAAAGTACAGAAATCCTCCCAATTGTGACAACGTGGATGAACCTTGTTTGAAGGTGTTATGCTAAGTTAAATAAGTAAAACAGAGAAAGACAAATACCATATGATCTCACTTCTATGTGGAATCTTAAAAACAAAGCCAAAAACAGCCATAAAACAAAAAAGCAAAACTCAGACTCATAGAAAAACAGACCTGACTTCCAAAGAAGATGGCAGAGTAGAAGGATCCTAAGCTCACTTCATCCCACAGATACACCTGCATAACACCCACATCAGTGTAAATAACCCAGAAAATGACCCAAGGCCTGCCAGAACAGACTTTCCACAGCTAAAGGTAGAGAAGAGGCCATATCCAAAAATCGTAGGAAGGGAGAGAAGGGGTCAGGGACCCAACAAACCCATGAGACTGTCTGCAGGAGGGAGGGGTACTGCAAGCACAGAGAAGGGGTAGGAACAAACCCTGAACCAGGCACCTTGGATGCCAGGCAAAGGGGGCCTGCACTGGGAAGATAAATCTCCATAATATTTGCCTTTGAAAGCCAGAGGGACTTAACTTCATTTTTTTTTTTAAGATTTTATTTATTTGAGAGAGAGAGAAATCGTGACAGAGCACAGGTGGGGGGTGGGGGAGAGAGAGAAGCAGCCTCCCTAGGGAGCCCCAAGCGGGCTCAATCCCAGGACCCCAGGATCATGGCCTGAGCCAAAGGCAGATGCTTAGCCAACTGAGCCACCCAGGTGCCCCTTAACTTCCTGAGTTCTTACAATCAGTGGGGCTTTAATACCAGGAACTTTAAAAATCAGAGACATATGATCTCACTCATATGTGGAATTTAAGAAACAAAACAGAGAGGATCATAAGGGAAGAGAGGAAAAAATAAAACAAGACGAAATCAGAGAGGGAGACAAACCATAAGAGACTCTTAATCATGGAGCAGAGGGGGGTGGGGGGTTGGGGCAACTGGGTGGTGGACATTAAGGAGAGCATGTGATGTAATGAGCACTGGGTATTATATAAAGACTGATGAGTCACTGACCTCTACCTCTGAAACTAAAAATACATTATTTTCTTAATTAATTGAATTTAAATTAAAAAAAAATCAGCACACTGGGCTGTGGAAGAGCAGGAGGTGATAGGAAATGGAGTCCCCATCCTTAGACAGCATAACAAATAACCCTGCTGAGATACAGCAAGGAAGCAGCAGTTTGAAAAGTGCCTGGGGTGTATGGGAAAGAGATTTATTTACTAATCTAGAACATGTGCTGGAGGAACAAGGATCTTTAGGAGACTCCTCTAAGAGCCAAAGAGTTGGCAAGCACTATTTTTCTCCCTGCCCCCCAGCCTAGATATGTGGACACCTGTGGGAACCAGCGTGGACACATTCCACCTAGCTTGCTAAAAGCATGCCCTGCCCCTGTATGCTCATGTGCGCCCACCCTCCTCTAACCCACACTCAGCAGGAGTTCAGTGAAGCTGCTCCAGGTCTTCTCCCATAGCAGACAGGCACACACCCTGTTAACACTATGCACAACCCTCCCCCCCACCCCTGCCATGTTCTCCTTTGGACCTGTCCAAAGAAATCCACCTTTGGCAGGATTACATCCAAAGCAGTGCCACAAGTCTGGCAGTATGCAAACAGCCCAAACAACTCCAAATTGACTCTTGCCCTGGGGATATGGGAAGATAACCACATACACCAGTTCAAATGTGGTGCCACCAGTGAGCTGGGGGCAGATATCTTGCCTGACTGCAGGTCCCACCCACCAATGAAAGCCTCTCGGAACAACACTGGGAGCATACCTTGCAGTTTGGTGCCACTACTGCTCTGACAAACACACGGTCAGACCCAGCTCAAGCCCAGGATGGCCCCAGACTGGCTCATTAACAACATTGTGACCAAACACTGTGCACAAAATGCAAAGAGAGGAATTGAAGGTGATGGGACTGAAGGCAAAGTGGCTCAGCCACAATAGTAGGTAGATACCCATGAAATGCCAAATTCTGGTGAGACGTTGAACTACAGGGCATTACAGGACCTCTTCTTCATAAGGCTACTACCTCCAAGAGCATAAAACATAGCTGACTTTCCCAACACATAGAAACAGACACAAAGTTAGGCAAAATGAGGAGACAGAAGAATATGTCCCAAATTAAAGAACAGGACAAAATCACAGCAAGAGAGCTAACTGAAACAAAGGTAAGTAATAGGACTGAAGAGAAATTAAAGTAATGGTCATAAAGATGCTCTTTAAGCTTGAGAAAAATATGGAGGATCTCAGTGCAATCCTCAACAAAGAGAGGACATAAAAAAGGACCAATCTGAGATGAAGACCTCATTAAGCAAAATTAAAAATACACTATGGGGAATAAATACTAGAATAAAGGAAGGCAAAGAATGGATCAGTAAGCTGGAGGACAGAGTAATGGAGAGAAAGCAAGCTCAATAGGACAAAGAAAACATAAAAATAACAAGTGAGAATGGATTATGGGAACTCAGTGACACCATGAAGCATAACAACATTCACATTATAGGGATCCCATAAAGAGAAGAGGGAGACAAAGGGGAGCAGAACATTTTTTTAAATTTTTTATTGTTATGTTAATCACCATATATTACATCATTAGTTTTTGATGCAGTGTTCCATGATTCATTGTTTGTGCATAACACCCAGTGCTCCATGCGGAACGTGCCCTCCTCAATACCCATCACCAGGCTAACCCATCCCCCTACCCTCCTCCCCTCTAGAACGCTCAGTTTGTTTTTCAGAGTCCATCGTCTCTCATGGTTCGTCTCCCCCTCTGACTTACTCCCCTTCATTCTTCCCCTCCTGCTATCTTCTTCTTTTTCTTTTTTTTTTAACATATGTTGCATTATTTGTTTCAGAAGTACAGATCTGTGATTCAACAGTCTTGCATAATTCACAGCACTCACCATAGCACATAGCCTCCCTAATGTCTATCATCCAGCCACCCCATCCCTCCCACCCCCACCACTCCAGCAACCCTCTGTTTCCTAAGATTAAGAATTCCTCATATCAGTGAGGTCATATGATACATGTCTTTCTCTGATTGACTTATTTCACTCAGCATAACACCCTCCAGTTCCATCCATGTCATTGCAAATGGCAAGATCTCATTCCTTTTGATGGCTGCATAATATTCCACTGTGTATATATACCACATCTTCTTTATCCATTCATCTCTAGATGGACATCTTGGCTCTTTCCACAGTTTGGCTATTCTGGACATTGCTGCTATAAACATTGGGGTGCACGTACCCCTTCGGATCCCTACATTTGTATCTTTGGGGTAAATACCCAGTAGTGCAATTGCTGGATCATATGGTAGCTCTATTTTCAACTGTTTGAGGAACCTCCATACTGTTTTCCAGAGTGGTTGCACCAGCTTGCATTCCCACCAACAGTGTAGGAGGGTTCCCCTTTCTCCACACCCCCGCCAACATCTGTCATTTCCTGACTTCTTAATTTTAGCCATTCTGACTGGTGTGAGGTGGTATCTCATTGAGGTTTTGATTTGGATTTCCCTGATGCCAAGCGATGTTGAGCACTTTTTCATGTGTCTGTTGGCCATTTGGATGTCTTCTTTGGAAAAATGTCTGTTCATGTCTTCTGCCCATTTCTTGATTGGCTCATTTGTTCTTTGGGTGTTGAGTTTGATAAGTTCTTTATAGATTTTGGATACTAGCCCTTTATCTGATATGTCATTTGCAAATATTTTCTCCCATTCTGTCGGTTGCCTTTTGGTTTTGTGGACTGTTTCTTTTGCTGTGCAAAAGCTTTTTATCTTGATGAAATCCCAAGAGTTCATTTTTGCCCTTGCTTCCCTTGCCTTTGGCGATGTTTCTAGGAAGAAGCTGCTGCAGGTGAGGTCGAAGAGGTTGCTACCTGTGTTCTCTTTTAGGATGTTGATGGACTCCTGTCTCACGTTTAGGTCTTTCAACCATTTGGAGTCTATTTTTGCGTGTGGTGTAAGGAAATGATCCAGTTTCATTCTTCTGCATGTGGTTGTCCAATTTGCCCAACACCATTTGTTGAAGAGACTGTCTTTTTACCATTGGACATTCTTTCCTGCTTTGTCAAAGATAAGTTGACCATAGAGTTGAGGGTCCATTTCTGGGCTCTCTATTCTGTTCCATTGATCTATGTGTCTGTTTTTGTGCCAGTACCACACTGTCTTGATGATGACAGCTTTGTAATAGAGCTGGAAGTCCGGAATTGTGATGCTGCCAGCTTTGCTTTTCTTTTTCAATATTCCTCTGGCGATTCGAGGTCTCTTCTGGTTCCATACAAATTTTAGGATTATTTGTTCCATTTCTTTGAAAAAAGTGGATGGTATTTTGATGGGGATTGCATTGAATGTGTAGATTGCTCTAGGTAGCATTGACATCTTCACAATGTTGGTTCGGGGAGCAGAACATTTATTTGAAGAAATAGTAACTGAAAATTTCCCTAATGTGGGGAAGGAAACAGAAATCTACATCCAGGAGGCACAGAGAGCTGCCAACAAAATCAACCCAAGGAGGTCCACATCAAGACATAATGTAATCAAAATGGCAAAAAAAAAAAAGTAGTGATAAAAGAGGATTTTTAAAATGGCAAGAGAAGGGGCGCCTGGGTGGCACACTTGATTAAGCATTTGACTTTGGCTCAGGTCAAGATCTCAGTGTCCTAGGATTAAGGCCTGCATCCTGCTCTGCACTCAGTGGGCAGTCTGCTTCTCCCTTTCCTTATTCCTCTGCCCCTCCTCCTGCTTGTGCTCTCTTTCTCGCAAATAAATAAATAAAATCTCTAAAAAAGTGGCACAAGAAATCAAACAGTTACATACCAAGGAAACCCCATAAGGCTGTGAGCTGATTTTTCAGCAGAAACGTTGCAGGCGAGAAAAGAGTAGCATGATATATTTGAACTACTGAAATGAAAAAAAAAACCTGCAGCCAAGGATACCCTATCCAGCAAGGTATCATTCAGAATAGAAAGAGAGATCAAGAGTTTCCCAAACAAAAGTTAAAGGCCTTCATGATCACTAAAATAGCCTTACAAGAAATGTTAACGGGGATTCTGAGTGGAAATGAATGAGTATAAGCAGCATTGAGAAAACTTGGAAGCAAAAAAGCAGTAAAATTAAATATTATATATATGAATCACTTAAGGGATTCACAAAATAAAAGAATGCAAAGCATGACAACATATACCTAAAACGTGTGGCAGAGGAATAAAAATTTAACGCTTTTATTTATTTTTTAAAGTTTTCATTTAAATTCCAGTTAGTTAACATATAGTATAATACTAGCTTCAGGTGTACAATATAGTGATTCAACACTTCCATACAACTCCGAGGGCTCATCACGACAGGTGCACGCCTTAATCTCCATCACCTATTTCACCCATCTCCTCACCCACCTCCCTTCTTAGAACTATCAATTTCTCTATAGTTAAGAGTCTGTTTAGTGGTTTGCCTCTCTTTTTCCCTTTTCTCATTTCTTTCTTAAATTCCATATATGAGTAAAATCATATGATATTTGCCTTTCTCTAACTTATTTCACTTAGCATGGTACTCTCTAGCTCCATCCATGTCATTGCAAATGGCAAGATTTCATTCTTTTTGATAGCCAAGAAATATTCCATTGTAATATTAATGGATACTGTATAATATATAATTATATAATATATATTGTATGATATATAATACAATATAATGGATATATATGTATGTATATAAATAATGGATATATGTATACACACACACCCCCCCACATCTTCCTTATCCATTCCTAGGTCAATTAATATTTGGGCTATTTACATTATTTGCCTATTATTGATAATGCTGCTATAAACATCAGGGTGCATGTAACCCTTTGAATCAGTATTTTTGTATCCTTTGCATAAATACCTAGTAGTGCAATTACTGGATCATAAGGTAGTTCTATTTTTAACTTTTTGAGAAATCTTCATACTGTTTTCCAGAGTGGCTGCTCCAGTTTGCATTCCAACCAACATGCAAGAGGGTTCCCCATTCTCCACGTCCTTGCCAACACCTGTTGTTTCTTGTGTTGTTGATTTTAGCCATTCTGACAGGTGTGAAGTGATCTCATTGTGCTTCTGATTTGCATTTTCTTGACGATCAGTGATGTTGAGATCAGTGATGTTGAGCCACTTTTCATGTGGCTGTTGGCCATCTGTATGTCTTCTTTGGAAAAAATGTCTATTCATTTCTTCTACCCATTTTTAAATTTGGATTAATATTATGGGTGTTGAGTTTTATAAGTTCATTATATATTTTGGATACTAACCATTTATCAGATATGTCATTTGAAAATATTTTCTCACATTCTGTAGGTTGCCTTTTAGTTGACTGCTTCTCTCACTGTGCAGAAGCTTCTTATTTTGATGTAGTCTCTTATTTTTGCTTTTATTTCCCTTCCTTCAGGAGACATATCTAGAAAGAAGTTGCTACAGCCGATATCAGAGAAGTTACTGCCTGTGTTCTCCTCTAGGATTTTTATGGCTCCAGGTCTCACATTTAGGTCTTCCATCCATTTTGAATTTATTTTTGTGCGTGGTGTAAAAAGTAGTCCAGTTTCATTCTTTTGCATGTTGCTGTCCAATATTCCCAGCACCATTTTTTGAAGAGAATTTTTCCCATTGGATATTCTTCCTTGTTTTGTCAAAGATTAATTACACACTTTAACATAATAAAGGCCATATATGAAAAACCCTCACCTAATATCCTCAATGGGGAAAGATGAGAGCTTTCCCCCTAAGATCAGCAACAAGACAAAGATGTCCACTCTCACCACTTTTATTCAACATAGTACTAGAAGTTCTGGCTACAACAATCAGACAAGAAAAGTAATATAAAAGGCATCCAAATTGGTAAAGAAGTAAAACTTTCACTATTTGCAGATAACATGATACTCTATATAGAAAACCTTAAAGAGCACACCAAAATACTACTAGAACTGATAAATGAATTCATTAAGCTCACAAGATACAAAAATCAATGTACAGAAATTCATTGCACTTCTATACACTAACAATGAAGCAGCAGAAAAATTAAGGAAATGATCCCTTTTACAATTGCACCAAAAATAATAAAATATTTAACCAAGGAGGTTAAACACCTTTACTCTGAAAACTATAAAACATTGATGAAAGAAATTGAAGACTATATGAGCAAATGGAAAGACATTCCATGTTCATAGACTGGAAGAACAAACATTGTTAAAATTTCCGTACTACCCAAAGCAATCTACAGATTTAATACATTCCCTATCAAAATACCAATAGCATTTTTCACAGAACTAGAACAATTCTAAAATTTCTATGGAACCACAAAAGACCCCAAACAGCCAAAGCAATCTTGAAAAAAAGAAACCAAAGCTGGAGGTATCACAATTCCAGATTTCAAGTTGTATTATAAAGCTGTCGTAATCAAAACAGTATGGTACTGGCACAAAAGTAGACACATAGATCAATGGAACAGAATAGAAAGTCCAGAAATAAACTCACAATGTTATGGTCAATTAATCTTCAACAAATTGGGCAAGAATATGCAATGGGAAAATGATAGTCTCTTCAACAAATGGTGTTGGAAAAACTTAATAGCAACATGCAAAAGAATGAAACTGAACACTTTCTCACACCATACACAAAAATGAACTCAAAATGGATTAAAGACCTAAATACGAGATCTGACACTCTAAGAATCCTAGAAGAATGTACAGGAAGTAATTTCTCCAACATTGGCAATACCAGTGTTTTTCTAGATATGTCCTCTAAGTCAAGGAAAGCCAAAGCAAAAATAAATTATCGCAACTACATCAAAATAAAAAGCTCTCACATGGCAAAAGAAACAATCAACAAAACTAAAAGACAATCTACTGACTGAGAGCAGATATTTACAAATGATATGTGTGATAAGGAGTTAGTATTCAAAATATATAAGGAACTTCTACAACTCAGCACCAAAAACAAACAAAAAAACCCAATTCAATTAAAAAATGGGCAGAAGACATGGACAGACATTTCTCCAAAGAAGTCATACAGATGACTAGCAGACACATGAATAGATAGTCAACATCATTCATCATCAGGGAAATGCAAATCAAAACCACAATGAGATATCATCTCACACCTGTCAGAATGGCTAAAATCAAAAACACATGAAACAACAAGTGTTGGCAAGGATGTGGAGAGAAAGGAACCCTCTTACACTGTTGGTGGGAATGCAAACTGGTGCAGCCACTGTGGAAAACGGTATGGAGGTTCCTCAAAAAATAAAAAATAGAATTATCATATGACCCAGTAATTCCACTACTGGGTATTTACTCAAAGAAAACACAAATACTCATTCAAAAAGATATATGAACCCCATTTTACTGCATTATTTTGGCTACTGTAACAAATGATGCAATAAAATGGCGTTCATATATCTTTTTGAATATATATATATAGTGGATCTAGAGAGCATGAAAGATATAATGATAGTATATATATATAAATATAGAAAGAGAGCATAATGATAGATTAAATAGATAGATGATAGATAGATATCACATCTGGGTGGATCTAGAGAGTATAATGCTAAGTGAAATAAGTCAATCAGCAAAGGAAAAATAGCATATGATTTCACTCATGTGGGATTTAAGAAACAAAACAAATGAACAAAGAAAAAAAACAAAAAACCCAGACTCTTAAATATAGAGAAGAAACTAGAAATTACCAAAGGAAAGGTGGATGGGGAAATGGGTGAATTAGGTGTAGAGGATTAAGAGTATACTTATTATGATAAGTACTGAGTAATGTATAAAATTATTGAATCAGGATATTGTACATCTGAAAATAATATAACACTGTACATTAATTATACTGGAGATAAATAATTTTTTAAAAAAGATTTAACTTTGCTCAGCATAAGAACATTCATATTGTGAAGAAATACAGTGCATGTTATTAATGTGGAAAATATTTCATAATACTGTAATAATGTGTGGCAACAGATGGACACTACACTTTTAGTGGTGAGCATTAAGTAATGGATAGAATTGTGGAATCACTACATTGTACACCAGAAACTAATATAACATCTTCAATTATATACTTCAATAATAAATTTTAGAAATGTAAAAAAATATACCATGCCATTCTAACTGCGAGAACCTCAAATTTAATAATGAATATTTAATATAAAATATTTTCATTTCAAAAAAAGGAAAAAGAGATCTGATTGGTGGTTATCAGAAGTGGGTGTTAAGGGGTGAGGGAATTGTATGAAGGTGGTCAAATGGTAGAATTTTTCAGTTACAGGATAAATAAATCCTGGGGATATATGTACAACATGATGACCACAGTTAACACTTTGTAGTATATATTTGAAATTTTCTGAGAGTAGATCTTAAAAATTCTCATCACAAAGAGTAAAACATTTTTTCTCTTCCTTTTGTGTTTGTACATGGTGATGGATATTATCTAAACTTAATATATTAGTCATTTCACAATATATTTATGTCTTTATGATGTACACCTTTTCCTGACAGTGCTGTATGTTAATTATATCTCAAAAAAAAGCACTAAAAGATAAAAAGTGTGAATGGGTGCTACATGTATAGTGTTGGTCATATAGACATAAAATACCTCCAGAAAAATATGCCAGAAATCTGTTGCATTCATTACACCTAGGAGGGAACCTGGAGTAAAGATTTAGAGGGGACTCTTGTGTACCTCCTTGGTCCTTTAGAATTTTAAATCATATGAATCTAAAATCATACTGATTTGAAACATTCCTTTCTTTCTAATATAGCAATTAATGTTATAATCTTCCCACTAAGCACTGCTTTTTCTATATTCCATCAATTTCAATGTTTTATTTTTATTTAGTAAAAATACTACATTTCAATACACTCACAAAATTTAAACAGTAAGTATAATGGATGGGAAATGAAGTGGAGGTAAGTGTGTCAACTCTTGAGAAGTTCTGCTGGAAGAAAAGATGGGGCAATAGCAGGAGGAAGATATGTAGTCAAGGAAAGTGTTGATTTTTTGGGGGGTGAGGTGTTTCTTTTAGATGCAAGATACTAAACACCATTTGTATATGGATAGAAATAATTCCTGGGAAAGAGGGAGGGTGGCAATTATATAGTAGGGGAAGCAGAAGGAACAGCATCCTGCCTGTGACAGAATCTCGCATCCACTTGCACAAAACAGAAGGATGAAAGTATGGGGCCTTGGAGAATAAACTGTGTGGGTTGGTGGCAGGTGGATCCCATTACCCTTAGTTTTCTTAAAGAAATATAAGGAGAGGTCTGAAATTGAAGACTTGTGTGGAAGAGATGTGTGGGAAACTGGAGACAAGAGAACAGATGGACAAGTATGGATTTATGATGAAAACATAATCTACTTTCTCTAGCGAAGCTGAACAGTTTTTGTGCAGGTATAGAGCAGATGGATGGCTGGGTACTGCCAGGTTGAGTAGAGCAGAGGGAGAGAGGGGTGCAGGAGTTGAGAATATGTGCAGAGGAGGGAATAATGATGGACTGCAGAGGCTCAATGGGACCAGAAGGAAGATGAAGGCATTGGGGTGAGTGGGGTGACACTCCTGGTACAGGAATATTCTGGGGAAGGGGGAAGCAGGTGGAGGGAGGAAATCTGAAACCTCAGAGGCAGTTCCCTGGGTGATGAGCTTGGGAGTAATACATCACCCCAGAGGACAGCAGGCTGAGTTGCCTTGGCTGCTTCTCCACCTTTGCATCCTGTAGTAGGGCTCAAGGAAGAGCATGGATATCTCCAGTGTGTCTCACATCTCACCTACAGCCTCCACTCTCTCCCTGTGTATTGGAAATGGAAGAGAAGCTACTTCTCCCTGACACTGAGCTTTACATATCCCATACCGGCAGGGCATGATGGTTTTCATGGCATGATATTCCATGGATCATTGCAGGTAGTTTCCATTACACACTGACTTCACTCAGGCTGGAGGAAAATAGTCAGTGCTGGCTGAGACCACAAAGGGTGGTCATGAGGTGAGTAAGGTGTTGTATAGAAAGTAACAACCTGGCCCAAATTAGATACCAGCAAAATTAGTTTTCTTCTCTTCCTTCCCCAGTTTGGGGGGTGAGAGCTGGATTGTCATTTTCCCCTGATCTCACTCCAAACCTATTCAAATTTCCCCAGAGTTTTTATTACATAAGCCTTCAAACATGTGTGACTCCCCAGGCAGGAGGCCTTTTTATCAGTGAACTTATTACACTGAATGGACATGGTAAAAGAACAAAATCTTTCTACCCTTTAATCCATTTTGAGTAAATTTCTGTATGTGTAAAATACTGGTCCAGTTTCATCCTTTTGCATGTGACTGTACAGGCTTCTCAGTACCATTTATCAAAAAAACTGTCCTTTCCCCTTGTGTATTTTTGGCTCCTTTGTCATAAATCAATTGGCATATATGTGTGGGTTTATTTATGGGCTCTGTATTCTGTTCTGTTGATTTGTGTCTGTTTTTCATGCCAATAGCATATTTTTTATTACTATTTACTACAACTTGATATCAGGGAGCATAATGCCTCTAGCTTTGTTTCCCCAAGATTGCTTTGGCTCTTGGAGGTCTTTTGTGGTTTCATATAAATTTTAAGTTTGTTTCCTTTTTCTGCAAAAAAAATGCCATTGTAATTTTGATAGGGATTATATTGAATCTGTAGATTGCTTTGGGTCATATGAACATTTTAACAATATTTTTCCAGTCCATGAACACAGATTATCTTCCCATTTATTTGTGTCGTCAAGTGTTTTCATAATTATCATAGTTTTTAGAGTACAGGTCTTTACCTGCTTGGTTAAAATTATTCCTGGGTAACTACTTTTCAATGCAATCAGAAATGGGACTTATTAAAAAAATTTCTGATAGTTTTTTAGTGTATAAAAATGCAACCGATTTGTATGTATTGATTTTGTGTCCTGCAATCTCACCAAAGAGTTCTAACAACTTTTTTTTTTTTTTTTTTAGGAGTTCTGACATTTTTTTCTGGTGGAGTCTAGTTTTTTTTTTTTTTATGTATGATACTATGTCATCTGCAAATAGTGACAGTTTTACTTCTTTTCCAATTGGATGCCTTTTGCTTGTTTTTCTTACCTCATTGCTGTGTCTAGGATTTCCAGGACTATTCCATTGAATAAAATGGGTGTGAATGGGCATGACTCTTATTTATCTTAAAGGAAGATTTTCAACTTTTTATTGAGTATGATGATAGCTGTAGGCTTGTTATTACATGGATTTTGTATCCATGTTCATCAGAGCTATTAGCCTGCAATTTATTTTCTTGTGGTGTCCTTGTATGGTTTTGGTATTGGTGTAATGCTGGCCTTTTAAATGAGTTTAGGAGTGTTCCCTCCTTTTCAATTTTTTTAAAGAGTTTGAGAAATACCTATATTAATTTTTTTTAAAATGTTTCACAGAATTCACTAGTGAAAACTTTTCGTCCAGTGCTTTTCTTTGTTAGGCAGTTGATTACTCATCAGAGTTCTGTTCAGGTTCTCTATTTTTTCATAATTCATTTTTGGTGGGTTGCATGTTTCTAGAAATTCATCCATTTCTTCTAGATTGTCCAATTTGTTGGAGTAGAGTTATTCATGGTAGTCTCTTATGATCTTTTTCATTTGAATGGGTCCTGTTTTATTTCTGATTTTTGAGTCCTCTTTTTCTAGGCAAGCTTTAATAAGTTTGACAATTTTTTCTTTTCAAAGAACCAGCTCTTACTTTCAATGACCTTTTCTGTTGTCTTTTTAATATCTTCTCATTTATGTCCACTCTGATCTTAATTTAGTTCTGGCTAATAATTTTGGGCTTAGTTCACACTTCTTTTTCTAGTTTCTTGTGGTATAAAGTCAGGTTATTTGAGATCTTATTTCTTTTCTTTAAAGATTTATTTATTAATATGAAAGAGAGAGCGTGCAAGCAAGTGGGGAGTGGGGGAGGGGCAGATGGAGAGGGAGAGAGAATCTCCTGCAGACTCCCTGCTCAGCATGAAGCCCAGCCCAGTGTTCGATCCCACAACCCTGAGATCATGACTTGAGCCAAAATCGAGATTCTGATGCTTAACTGACTGAGCCACCCAGGTGCCCCAAGATCTTTCTTATTTCTTATATAGGCATTTCTTGCCATAAACTTCCCTCTTAGAACTGCTTTTGCAACATCTCATAAGTTTTGGTATGTTATTTCATTTTCATTTGTTTCAATGTGTTTTTTTTTTTCTTTTTAATTTCTTTGGTCCTGAGGTTGGTGAGGAGTATGTTGTTCAATCTCCATATATTGTGAAATTTCCATTTTTCTTGTATTTGATTTCTAATTTCATACTATTGTGGTGCTTAATATTATTTCAATTTTCTTAAATTTATTAAGACTTGTTTTGTGGCCAAATATATGATCTATCCTGGAGAATGTTCCATGTGTGCTTGAGAAGAATGTGTATTCTGTTTTTATTTTTTTTAATTTTTTATTTATTATGTTCAATTAGCCAGCATATAGTACATCATTAGTTTTTGATGTAGTGTTCCATGATTCATTAATTGCATATAACACCCAGTGCTCATCACCACATGTGCCCTCCTTAATACCCATCACCCCGTTATCCCATCTCCCACCCCCTCCCTTCTGTAACCTTAGTTTGGTTCCTGGAATCCAGAGTCTCTCATGGTTTGACTCCCTCTCTGATTTCTTCCCATTCAGTTTTCCCTCCCTTCCCCTGTGGTCCTCCGAGCTATTCCTTATGTTCCACATATGAGTGAGACCACAGAATTGTCTTTCTCTGCTTGACTTGTTTCACTTAGCATAATCCCTTCCAGTTCCATCCATGTCGAAGCAAACAGTGGGTATTCATCCTTGCTGATGGCTGAGTAATATTCCATTGTATATATGGACCACATCTTCTTTATCCATCATCTGTTGAAGGGCATCTCAGCTCTTTCCACAGTTTGGCTATTGTGGACATTGCTGCTATGAACATTGGGGTGCATGTGCCCCTTCTTTTCACTACATCTGTATCTTTGGGGTACATACCTAGTAGTGCAATTGCTGAGTCATAGGGTAGATCTATTTTTGATGTCTTGAGGAACCTCCATACTGTTTTCCAGAATGGCTGTACCAGCTTGCATTCCCACCAAAAGCATAAGAGGGTTCCCCTTTCTCCATATCCTCACCAACATTTGTTGTTTCCTGTCTTGTTAATTTTGGCCATTCTAACTGGTGTAAGGTGGTATCTCTTTGTGGTTTTGATTTGTATTTCCCTGATGGCTAGAGATGTTGAACATTTTTTCATGTCTGTTAGCCATTTGTATGTCTTCTTTAGAGAAGTGTCTGTTCATGTCTTCTGCCCATTTCTTGGCTGGATTATTTGTTTTTTGCATGTTGAGTTTGAGAAGTTCTTTATAGATCTTGGATAACAACCCTTTATCTGTAATGTCATTTGCAAATATCTTCTCCCATATTATGGGTTGCTTTTCCCTTAAGGTCAGGAACACGACAGGGATGCCCACTGTCACCACTTTTGTTCAACATAGTACTAGAAGTCTTAGCCTCAGCAATCAGACAACAAAAAGAAAAGGCATTCAAATTGGCAAAGAAGAAGTCAAACTCTCTCTCTTCACAGATGACATGATACTTTACGTGAAAACCCAAAAGACTCCATCCCCAAGTTATTGGGGGGCATTTTTTTCTAGGTTTAATGAGGTATAATTGACACACATCACTGTATAAGTTTAAGGTGTACAGCAAAATGGTTTGACAAATATTGTAAAACAAAATACTGCTATAAATTTAGTTAGTATCCGTCATCTCAAAGATATAGTAACAAGAGAAAAAAATAAAAAAAATTTTACCTTGTGATGAGAGCAGTTAGGATTTACTCGTTTAACAATATTTATACATATCGGACAGCTTCTGTAATAGTTAACTATAGTCATCATTCTGTACTAGGGATGTACTTATATATGTTGTAAATAGAAGTTTAAACATTTTTGAACACTTTTCTCCTATTCCCCTTCTCCCCAAATCCTGCCTTTGGTTACCACAAATATGATCCCTTTTACTTTGAGTTTTGTGCTGTTCTGTTCTGCATTTGATTCTACATATATGTGAGATCATATAGTACTCTTTTTCTGTCTGACTTCACATAATTTCCTCAAGGTCCATCCATACTGGTGCAAATGGCAAGATATCCTCATTTTATATGACTGAATATTTCGTTATATATTCATTATACACACACATATACACACGCACACACACACACCAGTATGCACACACATATACAATAACAGAAAATTCTTTCTCCATTCCTCCATTGATTGATGGACACTTAGGTTGTTTCCATGTCTTGGATAGTGTAAATAATGCTGCAGTGAACATGAGGGTACAGATATCCCTCCAGGTTAGTGTTTTAATTTTCTTTGGATATATTTCCAGAAGTGAAATTCCTGGATCGTATGATAGCTCTATTTTTATTTTTTAAGTAACCTCCATACTGTTTTCCATGGTGGCTGTACCAGTTTACTATCCTAGCAATAGTATGAGGTTTCCCTTTGTCCACATCCTCTCTAGTGTATGTTATCTCTTTTAGATAATAGCCATTTTAATAGGCATGAGGTAATATCTCATGGTTTTGATTTCAGTTTCCCTAGTGAGTACTGATATTGAACATTTTTTTATATACCTATTGGCCATATGTATGTCTTCTTTGGAGAAATAACTCTTTTTCCCTTTATTAATTGGATTATTTGGGTTTTTGCTATTGAGTTGCATAATTTAGATATTAAATTCATTTCATAAATTGTTTGGAAATATTTTTTCTTATTCCATAGGTTGTCTTTTCACTTTGTTGATTGTTTCTTTTGATATGAAGGAGCTCTTTAGTTTAATGTAGTCCCACTTGTTTATATCTGATTTTGTCACTTGTGCTTTAGTTTTCTACCCAAAAAAATCATTGCCAAGACCCACGTCAAGATATTTTTCTTATGATGGTTTCAGGTTTTATATTTAAGTCTTTAATCCATTTAGAGTTAATTTTTGTGAGAATGTAAGATAGGGGCTTAATTTCATTCTTTTACATGTGAATATACAATTTCCCCACAACCATACATTGAAGAGATTGTCTATTCTCTATTGAGTATTCTTGGATCCCTTGTCAAATATTAGTTATTAAAAATGCTTGGCTTTATGCCTGGGCTTTTAGGTTAGGTTCCACTGATCTATTTATCTGTTTTTATACCAGTACCATACTATTTTGATTACTATAGCTTTGTGGTGTAGCTTGAAATCAGAAAGTGTAATGCTTTTTGCTTTGTTCTTCTTTCTTAGGATTGTTTTGTTTATTCTGGGTGTTTTCTGGTTTCACAGATATTTTAGAACTGTTTTTTATACTACTGTTTTTTTTTTAAAGGTCTTTGGAATCTTGGTAGATATTGCATTGAATCTATAGATGGCTTTTGATAGTATTGCCATTTTAACAATTTTAATTTTCCAATCCACAATGGACTACTTTTCCATTTTGTCTTTTTTTCCATAAATGTTTTGTAGTTTTTAAAAGATTTTTAACATTCTTGGTTAATATTATTTCTAAGTATTTATTTTTCTTTATGTTATAAATGGAATCTTTTTTTCATATAATTTTTTCTTAGTATATAAAAACATTACTGAGTTTTGTATGTTAATTTTGTGTCCTACAACTTTACTAATATTTTTTATTACATACAACAGTTTTTTATAGAATTTTGGGGATTTTTCTATATATAAAATCATGCCATCTTCAAAAAGAGACAATTTTACTTCTTCCTGTCTAATTCTGTTGCCTTTTATTTCTTTTTCTTTCCTAATTGTTCTGGCAAGGACTTCCAGTACAATGTTGAATGGTGAGAGTGGGCACTTTTGTCTTATTCCTGCTCATAGAGGAAAATCTTTCAACCTTTCACCATGTAGTATGTTACTAGCTGTGGGCTTATCATCATATATGCTTTGGTTTTTGAGGTACATTTTTCTATACCTAATTAAGAGTTTTGATCATTAACAGATGTTGAATTTTGTCAAATGCTTTTTCTGCATCTATTGAGATGATTATATATTTTTCTCTTATTCTTTTAATGTGATGTATCACATTGATTGATTTTTGTATGTTGAACCATCCTTACATCCTACATAGAAATCCCAGTTGATCATGGTGAGTAATCCTTTTAAAGTACTGCAAAATTCAGTTTGTTGTATTTTATTGAGAATTTTTCATCTATGTTCATCAGGATTATTGATCAGTAGTTTCATTTTCTGATAGTTCTTTTCTAGCTTTGATATCAGAGTGATATTGGCCTCCTAAAATCAGTTTGGTAGTGTTCCTTCCTTTTTCATTTTTTGAAAGGGCTTAAGAAGTTTTGGCCTTATACTTCTTTAAGTGGTTGTAAAACTCACCAGTGAATACATCTGGTCCTGGGCTTTTCTGTGTTGGGACACTTTTCATTACTGACTCATCTCCTTCCCAGTAGTTGGCCTTTTCAGATTTTCTCTTTCTTCCTCCTTCAGTCTTGGTGGTTTTTATGTTTCTAAGAATTTTCCCTTTAATTTCTAAGGTGTCCAACTTGTTGGCATTGTTGAAATCATAAATGAATGAAGACCAACCTTGAAAATACCCTGACCATACAAAATCACTTTTGTCATATAAACAAAACTTAATTTAGCTTATTTTGCTAAGCTAGCTTGACTTGGAGCATTTCTTGCTTGTGCCTCTGGAAATGATAAACAAAATTTAAACTCTTTCCAAAGTTTGATATGAGGTAACCACTGAAAATTGAAATATTGTTACCAATCACTATGAAGAACAAAAGGTCACTGATTTCTCTTTATATAAACTGCCTAATATCACTATACCATTGAGTCTCATTCCATGTTTTAGTTTGAGTGCTACCACTTTGCAAACTGTCTTCCTGGTATATGCACAATAAATTTTTGCTGATTACTACATCAGTGATTTGGTTTTATTTTGGCTATTTTGAACCTTTGACAGCATATAGATATTCAGAGTACCTTTTTAGGATTCATTCTTTTTTTTTTAATTTCACTTATTTCTGCTCTAATCTTTATTTCCTTTCTTCTGCTCTCTTTAGTCTCAGTCCTTCTTTTTTTCTTGTTCTTTAACACGCAGAGTTAGACTTTTGGGGGGGATTTTCCTTCTTAATGTAGATTTTCATTGCTAGGAACCTCCCCCTTAAAACTGCTTTTGTTTTATCCCATAAATTTTGGTATGCCATGTTTCCATTTTTGTTTGTCTCAACATACTTTTTAATTCCCCATCAATTTCTTCTTTGATTTATTGATCAGAAATGCATTCTTTAATTTCCATGTTTTTATTTTCCAGTTTTCTTCTCATTATTGATTTCTAGTTTCATACCCTTATGGTCAGAAAAGATACTTGGTACAATTTCAGTCTTTTTTAATTTGTAAGACTTTTTTTGAGGCTTAACCTATGGTCTGTTCTATAAAATGTTTCATGTGTAGTTGAGAAGAGTATGTAGTCTGCTGTTGTCAAATCGTTTGTTGCTTGTCTCTTAGGTAATTTTGTCTATAGCATTGTTCAAATCCATTGTTTCCTTATTGAATATTTGTCTAGATCATCTATTCATTGTTGAGAATGGAATATTAAAGTCTCCAACTATTACTGTATTGCTATTTATTTCTCTTTTAGCTCTATTAATTTTTGCTTTATGTATTTAGGTGCTCCATTGATGGGCACATACATATTTAAGATCATTATATTTCCTTGATGTATTGACACCTTTATCATTATATAATGACTTTCTTTGTCTCTTTTTATCATTTTCAGTTCAAAGTCTGTTTTGTCTGAAATAAGTATGGCTACCCTCCTCTTTTTATGGTCACCATGTGCTTGAAATACCTTCCATATCCCTTCACTGTAGGTCTATGTGTGTCTTTAAGGTTAAAGTGGATCTTTTTCAGGGAGAATATCTCTTGAACTTTTAGTCCAGTCAGCTATTCTTTGTCTTTCAAGTGAGGAATTTTATGTTTGTTCTGAAAATAATTGTGATAAATGAGGACTTACTTTTGCTATTTTGTTAGTTGTTCTTTGGTTGTTTTGTAGAGCCATTGTTCCTTTTTTTCCCTTAATCCTGTTGTCTTTTTGTATGTTGATGTCTTGTGATATCAGCATGTTTTTACTTCTTTATCTTGTTCTTTTGTGTCATTACCATAGGGTTTTCCCTGTGATTACAGGAGGACTACATAAAATATCTTAAAATTATAACACTATTTTAAACTAGTAACAAATGAGCTTCAGACGAATTTGTCTTTACACTTCTCCCCCTCACATTTTGAGTTATCATTATTGCAGTTTACATATTTTCATATTGTGTAACTAATGACATATTATTGTAGTTATGGTTATTTTTACTTCATTTGTTTTAACTTTTAAACTAGAGATTTAAGTAAATTATACCCTATCATTGCCATGTACAAAATCCAACTTTGACTATATACTTACCAGTAAGTTTTGGACTGCCTTTTTGCGTCTTTATTAGTCTTCTTTTATTTACATTCAAATAACTCCCTTTATCATTTCTGGTTAGGTATGTCTAATATGATGAATTCCTTTAATTTTGTTTGTTCAGGAAAGTCTTCACCCCTTCTTCATGTCTGAAAGACCACTTTAATGGGTATAATATTCTTTTTTTTAAAGATTTTATTTATTTGACAGAGAGAGAGACCACGAGAGAGGGAACACAAGCAGGGGGAGTGGGAGAGGGAGAAGCAGACTCCCTGCCAAGCAGGGAGCACAATGTGGGACTCGATCCTGGGACCCCAGGACCATGACCTGAGCTGAAGGCAGATGCCCAACGACCGAACCGCCCAGGCACTCCTGGGTATAATATTCTTGTAAACACTTTTTTTCTTTCAATACTTTGAATGTTATTACATTCTCTCCTGCCTGAAAAGTTTCTGTTGAAAAAATCTGCTAGTAGTCATATGAGGATTCTTTTGTATGTAACTTTTTTCTTGCTGCTTTAAAATGCTATCTTTTTCTCTGAATTTTGATAATTTAATTGTAATGTGTCTCAGTTCCTATTTGGAACTTTTTGGGCCTCTTAGATCTGAATTTCTTTCTCTCCCCAGGTTTGAGAAGTTTTCAGACATTATTGCTTTAAGTATACTTTCTGTCCCTTTCTCTTTCTTTTCTCCTGGAATTGCTATAATGTGAATATTGTTTCTTTGTGTCCCATAATTCCCTTAGAATTTCTTCACTCTTTTTCATTTTTTTTTCTTCTTGCTCTTCTGACTAAACAATTTGAAATATCTTATCTTCCAGGTCACTGATGTTTCTTCTAAGTGGCTATATCTCCTATGGAAGCTATTTATTGAATTCTTAAGTTAAGTTACTATATTTTTCAGCTCTAGAATTTTTTTAGTGATTTCTATTGCCTTGTTAACCTTGTCATTTTGTTCATG
The DNA here is from genome assembly GCF_037043125.1 of Eumetopias jubatus. Lineage (NCBI taxonomy): Eukaryota > Metazoa > Chordata > Mammalia > Carnivora > Otariidae > Eumetopias > Eumetopias jubatus. Next base: position 7,098,924 of record NW_028274808.1, read on the forward strand.
GATTGTTTTCCTAGTTGTGCATTTTGTTTAGTTGTCCATCTGTATTTTTTTGTTATTCACTAAACTTCTCCAAGAGGATTATTCTGAATACTTCATCAGTTCAGATCTCCATTTCTTCAGAATCAGTTGTTAGAGCCTTATTACTTTACTTGTGTGAGCATTTTCATGAATGTTATTGGGTAAATCACTTATCTCTCAAGCGTTAAAGCTTTTTTTGAGATTTTACCTTTTGTTTGGACCATATTCCTGTTTCTTCATTTTCCATGACTCTCTTTGTTGGTTTCTATGCATAAGATAAATAGCCACCTTTCCCAGCCTTGAAGGAATGGATTCATGGAGGAGATGAACCTTTATTGTTCAACCCTCCCTAATTATGTTGTCTCTCAAAACTTTCTTCTTGTTCAAGCATACTACTTTATTCTTAGTGCTCCTAGTAGTTGAAGGGTGCCAAGATCTGTGTCCCAAAAGGAAGGATTTCAATCAGCACCTAGACTCAGACTGATTGGAAGCTATATCCTTAGGCAGCATCTTTTAAGGTATATAAATATACCTCTTTTGGGGGAAGACTGGAAAAAAGGTTCCTTCTGTCTTCTCCCTCTGTACTGATGGCTAGTTAAGACCTGTTTCTATTTGATACTATCCCAATGAACCTGAGGAATAGTAGCTTCACTGGCTACCAGAGCCTAGCAATCAAGGAATGTGTCTTCTAGGGGGTCGTCACAAGAGCTAGGGCACAAGACATGTACAAAAGCTTCTTTCAGGGAGATACTGGTGATTTGGGGAAGGGCAAGAGAGAATGTGAAGATGATCCCTACCAACCTCTTTAGTCTCTAGGAAAAAAATTATAGTTCATCCCTAGATGTGTGTCTAATTAGTAAACTGCCTTTCAGGCCATAGCTATGATGATAAGTAGGCCACTTCACAAAAAGACTAGGGGTGTGTTTCAGTCTGTGACCTCTCCACTGTGCCCTGGGTAGTAGTAGCTGGCTAAGGACTATTTCTCTGTTAGTTACAGGCTTGTGTAAACCACAGACATAAGCCCTAATACCACTAGAGCCAGGTGATCAAAGGGCATCCTATAAGCAGCGGCCACAGCAAAACAACATAAAACAAAAACAAGGCACCAGACATGTGCTGCAAACTCCTTCATAGAGAAATTGGCCATGTGGAGCATGGCAGAGGGAGAGTGCAAAGACAGAACCTGTGGGCCTCCATCTTGGAGAGGATTTCAGTGAGTCCCCAGATGTGTGTTAAATTAGATGCCTGCACTAAGGCTTTAAGATAAGTAAATAGACCTCTTTCCCAGAAAGATTGGATGCTCTTCAGCAAATTTTTCTCAGATCAGTAGAGTCTCGTGGGTCTCATGGACAGAAGCCCTGTTGGTTTTCAAAGCTAGATGTTTGGGGGGCTCATCTCTTAGGTGCAGGTCTTAAAAGTTGGGGTGCAAGATGTGGGATTCAAACTTTTTCCTTCTCAGAGAAAGGCTGGGGGTTGTGAGTTTCCTCCTGATTGTGGGTCACTATACTGGGTGTGGGGTTTATGGTAAGATTGTGTCTCAACCTCTCAACTATTTTGAAGTGGGTGATTTCTTAATCATCTGACATGTAGGAGTGACTCAGCTATTTTTGGGGTTTCTTTCAGAGGAAATTATTTAGCATATAGCTATTGATTTGGAGTGTCCATTGGAAGGGGTGAGTTCAGGATCCTCCCATGACACCATCTTGAACTGGAACTCTCCATGAGGCTACTGATAACCCACACTTTTCTCCTGAACAAGACTCTGTAAAACAAGGGCTGGTATGACAGCAGCGACACACAGCTGAGCCTGTGGAGACTGCTGTTGAGTATTGGTCTCCTTGCTCTTGTGGACCCCACAGGCGTGCCTCATCAGGGCTGACTGTTCCCATGTACTCGATGTACCTGTTAATTCCCAATTCCAGGGCTCCTTACCTATTATAGAATGATATTGCAGGGAGTTGGTTTTCAGATCTTGAAGTTCATCATAAAACACTCACAGTATCTTGGTGACAAGAAAAGTGGTATCAAGAAAGCCAATCTATTACAAGTCATTTCCTTCATTCCTGATGGAGATCTGATAAGCACATTATAGCATCTGCCCACCATAAGAACTGAAATCCATGCAGTGCCCTCCTCTATGCCCATGTCTCAATCAGTGTATATTGACAAGGAGCATAATGGAGGAAAAGAGAGGGACTGCATAAAATTAAAAAAAAATCATCTTGTTGCAATAAATGATTTTTAATATCAGAAGTAAACAGTATAAGATTGGAATTGATTTTTCTGTTAAAATGAGATTCTTCTTAGATTATTGGTCTATATTTTATTAGGTCTTTGATTACTTAAGTTGTTTATTTGATATCTAAAATAACATGAGAAGTGCTGTCAAGTAAGTAATGATAAACCTTAAGTTATATTGTATGGATGAATGCTGTAACTATTTCAAAAATTACACAAAATTCCTAAGGTTTTGGTATGTCCTGGTATAAAGTCATCACATTGTAATTCTGATTATTGAAGTGTTGTGTGTCATAAAGTTTTCTTGTTAAGTTCATTGTAATGATAAATATAGGTCTCTGGTAACTTTAACATAACAAAACTAAACTGAGTAAGAATTTCTGGAACTAATAAAACTGCATTCAAATTAAACAACATAGGATTCTGAATAACTCTTGAATAACTCCTGAATAACTGAATAAGTTGAAGAGGACTATGGTTTTTATGACTCTTGTTTGAAACATGGATGATTCTCTCATGTTTGCTCTTCCAGTTTTAAGGAAACTTTTTCTCTTAAGCTATATCTGACTTACAAAAATTTGGTAAAAAACAGATTTATCTTTTTCTCCTTACCCAATCACTCCAGAATTCTTTCATTAACTATTATATTTTCAAGGCAATGTATTTATTTACATAAGGTGAGTAAGAATCTATTCTTCTTATGACAGGACACAATTGGAAATATTGGTTATATTACCAAGGCTTTGGCTAGAATGTCATATTTGAGAGAGACATGCATAGATTCAGATATGACCAGGCAGCTTTAAGGAACTAGGGTTGACTTCATGGAGCCAACGCAACCCCTTGGAAAAATCAGCCTGGTACCTTGCTTCAAGGTTCCCAGGAACCTTACTAGGTGAGTAAAAAGGTCACTTGGCAGATGCAGGAACTTCAGAGTATTTTGGGAAACTTGACAAGAGAGGAATTTACCCAGATCTACAGGTAGTGCAGGCAGTCTGATGGTGAATATTTGGCTTGGCTTCTTAGCTTTTGAAAGGCTGTTGAAAGTTCAATCTGAAATTCATTATAAAACATTCCAGCAATGAAGATTAAAAAAAAAGAAGAAGAACTATATGTCCAATCACTAGTCTCACTGTGCTTTTGTAAATAATTAGGCCAAATTTGTTAAAACTGAACTTATTTTACAAACAAATTAGTCTTAATTTGCCTATCTTTGGTGGAAATGAAGATGATTTTGGAGAGAAATTATGTTTCAGTAACACACCTTTGTGGATGCTAGATTCTAGCTTTGAGTATTTGTTGTTTGCTTATAAACTGGGCTGGATCCTGAAATTAACTGTCTTTGATTATTTGTTGTTTGCCTATAAAACTGGGCTGGATCCTGAAATCCTTCTGGTTTACTCAAACAGAACTAAAACTGTACTTGTTTTCCCGAAGCCTTGCAAACTGAAGCTAGACAACTTGAAGAAAACATCACGGAAAATTGCCACAGCAGCCCATGTTTGTTTGTAACTGTATGGGCCACTCAGAAACATCACCAGAACATGTTTATTCCAGTAGTCCCAATTTGACAGATCATTGGAAAATCCAGACCTTGAGATGTTCACAGACCAGAGCCATTGTATGGATTAAGGTCAATGAAGAGCTGGATGCAGTGGTGACCCATCAGCTATGGTCTACTGCCAAGGACACCATAAACTGAACTGTTTGATTGCCCAAGAGAATAATCAGGCAGCTCAAGCCACCCAGGTGGCAGCCCATACAAAGACTTCAAAACCCAGTATAATGGCTTTAGTACCAGACACTAAGAAGAGCTAAAGAATAGTGAATGAGATGCCGTGCTGGCACTGAAGCCACCTAGAAATATAATTAATTATAATCCTTATTCCAGAATATCTTACGGAAAAAATAACTAGCTGCATTTATCAAAACACCTATTATAGGTAAGATGCCACATTTCAATAGATCCAGAAATTGATTGTGGGTCCCAATCTTCAGAAACTGTTGGAAAGATTGTCCAAAATGTGACATTTGTGGGAAAAATATGACACTTGTGCTAAAGAATAATCCTAAGACTAGACTTCCATCAGTTCTCAGAGGTATACAATGTAGAGGCACTAAACCTGGAGAAGACTAGTAGATAGACTTTACCATGGTGCCAAAATAACAGAGGTTGATGTACCCCACAGATGTGCCTTCATACTGCCCGAATCCTAGAGACTTGGTGTTATTAAAGACCTGGGAGAGCAAGTACCCAGAGGACCAACTCCAACCTCTTTGGACAGAACCTTATGAGGTGCTACTGACAACACATTCTCCAGTGGAACTAAGGGGAATTGAGCTGTGAATTTAACACACCCTAATTAAACTGGTTCCACAAGAATCCAGTCTTATACACCCTGCAAGCAAGGAGAACATGGGAAAAAACCCTGCTTGGACCAACAAGCCTCTGACATACCTGAAACTACTATTTAGGAGAGCTGGTCCAAAGAAATCAATAAGTTTCAAAATAAAAATGTTGATCCCCTATGAATTAACAGGAGTGTTATGTGCAACCCCAGGTTACATTTTTTCTGTGGATTTCAATATTTCCCTTGGTGATATAAATGTTTCAATAGCTGGAGCATGATAAAAGGCCTTAGACTTTTTGGCCAAGTAGTTTTAGATAATGGAATTACTTTATATTTTGCAAGAACAAGGAGGTGATTGTGCAGTAGCTAATTCATCAGACTAAAAACTACTTGGTTACAACAAATCTAAGGCCCTAGACTTGGATCTGGAACTGGTTTTCAGGATTCTCCAAGGAATTAGGTCAATCTTAGTAGAATTACTCAAGTACGAAATGTCCATATTCTTATTTCTCCTTTGCTACTTAGTCATAAAATATAGTATAAAATGTTGTACAAAAACTATTAACCAAAGAACAGAAATGTTAATAATGCAAAATGTTGGGTCTCAACCTAGAACTAAAGAATATTTGTAAATGAGCATATTCCTCTAATCTTGATCTTCACCCAATTTCAGGAAGAAGAAACTAGAGCCATCATTGTCCCAAATCCCTCAAGAATGAGGAATGATCAAAGATAGTGAGGACTGAAACTGGTAATCAAAGCATTAATGGGACCAGTAAGCACAACTGCAACTTTTTACCCAGACTCGTTTTTGATTACTTTAAATTTCTCTGACTCTCCATCTTCAGAAGGGAGATTTGAGACTTGCTCTCCAGTCTTTTCATTTAGCTGCCTCTAAAATAAACCCTTTCCTTGCTGCATAGTCTATGTTTCAGTGATTAGATTTGATGTGTGTCCAGCAGATGAACTTGGGCTTTGTTACAAGGACATTATACTAAATGAAGTAAGTCAGAAAGGGAAAGACACATACCATATGACCTTACTTATATGTGGAATGTAAAAAAAACAGAAACGCTCAACTCTTAGATATAGAAAACAGATTACTGCTTGCCCGAAGCATGGGTTGGGGAGTGGTGAAATTGGTGAAGGGGGTCAAAGGGTAAAAACTTCCAGTATAAAGTAAATAAGCCCTAGGGGTATAATGTACAGCATGGTGACTATAGTTTACAATACTGTTTTGCATATTGGAAAGCCGCTGAGAGAGTAGATTTTATAACTTATCACAGGAGAAATTTTGTAACTAAGCATGATGCTGAATGTTAATGTTATTGTGATCATCTCACAATATATACAAATATATAACTATTATGTTTTACACCTGAAACTATTATATGTCAATTATATCTCAGTAAAAAATGACAGCAATATCATAAAAGCAAGAGTGAAAGACATTTCATTGCCATCCTTCCCCAAGTTCCTCTGGCAAAATAAGGGCATGAATACATTTTAACCAGGAGAACAGTGCAAAAAAGCCAAGCATCTCAGAGAACTGATTCATGTTGGTGGCATGAAAAGATTCTTAACTCTTTTCAGGGCCACATCAAACTTTACAGCTACATATGGAGTATTTTTCCTATAAAAGGGATCTAATAACTGGATGAACAATGACTCCACAACTAAAGACAAAGATACATCAAGGAAGGTAGGAAAGTCAAAGATACTGCTTTTCACTAGACTCCAATCCAGTCATAGTGACCCCCATAATCAAGAGGAATGCCCCACATATGCAACACTATTTCAAGGGATTGTGCCACACATCAGGCACCCCCATCCTAGTGTAAAGCACTAAAAAGACAAGCCCTCAACATATCTGGTTTTGGAAATCAATGGGGATTAAGACCAGGAGACTCATGGAGTTATAGGGAATGGAGATCCTGCTCTTAAAAGGCTTGTGCAAATGCGTTTGCCCTGAGATCCAGTACAAGAGCAACAAATCAAAACATCCCTAGACCATAAGTGAGGAAAACCTATATATTAATGTTCATGTGGCTGCAAGAGATGCAGGAATCTGAAGGGAGTTTATCCAGGGGAAGAAGCACTGGTGATGTCAGTTTTGCAATCTCATGCTCACTGGCCAGTAACAGAGCTGACAGAAACCATTTTTTATGTCCTCCCTCTAGCTTACTAGCACCAGAAAGCAAGACCTGCCCACCCCATGCCTTAACTACACCGTGCAGTACCTGAGCCACAAGACGGTCAGACGAGGGCCCAAGCCACACCATACATGCCCAGTGGGTGAACAGCAACTGAGTCAGACGAGTGCCATGAGCCCTGAATTCCCTAGGCAGTAGGCACATGAGTCCACATGATGGATGCCCATAGAGTGACTCACTTTTGCATTTCTGGGCTACCTGGAACAGCTCCTACACAAGATAGCTCCTTCAAAACTAAGGATGATAGCTATTTTTTTCCAATCCATGTAGAGAAGTTCAGAGAGACAGGCAAAAGGAGGAGACAGAGGAATATGTTCCAATCCAAATAATAGGCAAATCCTGAGAAAAAGACCTTAAATAAAAAGGAGATAAGTGACTTATCTGAAAAGAGTTCACAGTAATGGTCATAAAGATGTTCACCAAACTCAGGAGAAAAATGAATGAGCACAGTGAGAACTTCAACAAAGAGATAGGAAATATAAGGAATACCAAACAGAAGTTATCACTGAACTGAGAAAACTAGAGCAGTTCAATAGCAGAATAGATAAAATAGAAGCATGAATCAGTGAACTAGAAGAGAAAGCAATAGAAAACAGAGAATGGCAGAATGAAAAAGAATTGAAAAAGTGATGATACCTTAATGGACCTCTAGGACAACATTCAGGGGAATAATACTCACATTATAGGGGTCCAAGAAGGAGAAGAGAGAGAGAAAGGGCCAGAAAAAAAATTGTTTAAGTAATAATAGCGGAAAATTTCCCTAATCTGGGGAAGATGGAGAAGTAGGAAGATACTAAACTCACTTCATCCCATGGATACAACTAGGTAACACCCACATTCTGGGTCATAAATAACCAAGAAAATTACCTGAAGACTGGCAGAACAGACTCTCCATAGCTAAATGTCGAGAAGAGACAACACTGAAGAGGATAGGAAGGTCAGAGACATGGTTGGGAGCTAAATGGACTCACAGGACAGTCCACAGGAGGGAGAAATGCCATGGGCACAGAAAAATGAAAGGACCAGACCCTCACACCAAGCAACCAAGACATGAGCCTGCATGAAAACCAGAGGGGCGTAATTTCTCAGGTTCTTAGAGTCAGTGGGGTTTAACATCTAGAACTTAAAAAATCAGCAGCCTCAGCAGAGAGCAGTAGGAAACCAAGTCCCTACCCTTAGAGAGACAGCACAACAAACAGCTCCATGGAGATACCAACATAAGAACAACAGTTTGAAGAATGCCTGCACTGTATGGGAAAGAGATTTGTTTACTAATTTCAGAGCATGTGCTAATGGGGCAGGGATCATTGGGAGACGTCCTGGAACAAAGGAGCTGGCAGCACCATTTCTCTCCCTGCCCCCCAATAGAGATATGGGAAACCTGCAGGGACCAGCACAATGCCAACACTCACTAACTTGCTAACAGAATGCCTTGCATTCTCCTGTGGACACAACTATTCCATCCAGGTCTCTGCAATAGGTCCTCTCCCACAGCTGAGCCATGCAAACATTGCTAACACCCTGTGCCCCACTCCAGTGTTTTCTTGCAGACCTGCCCCCTCTAATATGTCCTTGTCTGGAGCCCAACCAAAGAGGTGTCACAAGCCTGGCATTGTGCAAGCAGACCCGATGGAGACCAGTGCCACTCCAAAGTGACTCCTGCCCCAGGGAGAGGGGAAGATAATCACACACACACGTAACCCACACATCAGTGGGCCGGGGGCAGACATCTGGACTAACTGCAGACCCCCACTAACCAATAGAAACTTCTCAGGTGACAAGAGAGAAGTGTCAAATGCCTGGTCTGACTCAACTCAAGCCCACAGTGGCCCCAGACTGGCCCACTAACACAACACAGGCACCAAACCCTGCCCACAAAACACAAAGAGAGCCATTGCAGATAACTGGACCAAAGGCAAAAGTGGCCTAGCCACAATAGTAGGGCAAGTGCAAACCCCATAAGAACATCTCTGAAGCATCAGGTTGTGGTGAACAGAGGACACTGCATTGCAAGACCTCTTCTTCATAAGACCACTTCGTAGCTGATTTTCCTAACATATAGAAACAGACACAGAGAGGAGAGAGAGGGATATGTCCCAAATGAAAGAAAAGACACAAAGTGAGGATACAGAGGGATATGTCTCAAATGAAAGAAAAGAAGTTCACAGAAAGAGGGCTAAACAAAATAGAGATAAGTAAAATGCTGATAGAGAATTGAAATAATGGTCATAAAGATACTCCGTGGATTTGAGAAAAGAGTGGAGGGTCCCAGTGAGACCCTCAGGAAAGAGAGAAGGACATAAAAAAGAACCAATCAGAGATGAACTCAATAACTGAAATTAAAAACACACTACATGGAATAAATAGTAGACTATAGAATGGATCAAGGACCTGGAAGACAGTAATGGAAGGCAATCAATCTGAATAGGAGAGAGAAAAAAATACATTAAAAAAATAAAAGTAGACATAGGGAACTCAGCAACACCATTCAAGTATAATAACATATGCCTTACAGTATCCCAGAAAGAGAAGAGAGAAAAGGGGGCAGAAAATTTATTTTAAGAAATAATAGCTGAATACTTCCCAAATGGGGAAGGAAACAAATCCACATTCAGGAGGCAGAGAAATCCCCAAACTCAACCCAAGGAAGTTCACACCAAAACACATAGTCTTTAAAAAAGCAAAGGTAGTGACAAAGAGAAATTTTTAAAAACAGCAAAAGAAAGCAGTTACATACAAGGGAACCTCATAAGATGATCGTTACCCTCTGACCCAGCAATTGCACTCCTGGGTATTTACCCCAAAGACACAGATGTAGTGAAAAGAAGGGCCATATGCACCCCAATGTTCATAGCATCAATATCCAAAATAACCAAACTGTGGAAAGACCTGAGATGCCCTTCAACAGATGAATGGATAAAGAAGATGTGATCCATATGTACAATGGAATATTAGCCATCAGAAAGGATGAATACCCAACTCTCACATCAACATGGATGGGATTGGAGGAGATTATGTTAAGTGAAATGTCAAGCAGAGAAAGTCAATTATCATATGGTTTCACTTATTTGTGGAACATAAGGAACAGCATGGAGGACATTAGGAGAAGGAAGGGAAAAATGAAGGGGGGGATTCAGAGGGTGAGACAAACCATGAGAGACTATGGACTCTGGGAAACAAACTGAGGGTTTCAGAGGGGAGGGATGTGGGGGGATGAGTTAGCTCAGTGATGGGTATTGAGGACACGTATTGCATGGAGCACTGGGTGTTATATACAAACAATGAATCATGGATCACTACATCAAAAACTAATGATGTATGGTGACATAATAAAAACAAACAAACAAAAAACCCCAACCCCCCAAAAAAACAAAAGAAAAAAGTAGTGACAAAGAGCAATTTTTAAAAACAGCAAAAGAAAGCAGTTACATACAAGGAATCTCATAAGATGATCAGCTGATTTCTCAACAGAAACTGCTGGCAAGAAAGGAGTGCCATGTTATATTGAAAGTGCTGAGAGATAAAAATCTGCAGCCAATGATATTCTATCCAGCAAAGCTATCATTTAGAATAGAAGGAGAGATAGTTTCCCAAGCAACAAAAGTTAAAGGACTTCATGACCACTAAACCAGCACTACGATATATGTTAAAGGGTACTCTGAGTGGAAAGGAAAGATCATTAGCAGGAGTAGGAAAATTAGGAAGCACAGAAGAAGTAAAATGAAGGATATCTATAAAAATCAGTCAAGGGATTCACAAAATAAAGGGATGTAAAGTGTGAAACAAGATACCTAAACATGGTGGGGAGAGGAGTAAAGAAGAGGTTCAAACTTAAGCCACCATCAATTTAATATAGATTGCTACATGCATAAGGTGTTACTTATAAACCTAATGGTAACCATAAGTCAAAACCTGGTAATGGATATGCAAAACATAAAGAGAAAGGAACCCAAGTACAGCACTAAAGAAAGCCAGCAAATCATGAAAGCGCAAAAGAAAGTAATGGAGAACAACAACAACAGCAAAAAACCCACACACAACAACAAAACCTTAAAACAAGTAACAAAATGGCAGTAAGTACCTATCTATCAGTAATTACTTTGAATATAAATGAACTAAATGCTGCAATCCAAAGACATAGGGTGGAGAAATGGATAAAAAAGGAAAACCCATTTACGCTGTCTACAACAAACTCACTTCAGACCTAAAGACACATGCAGATTCAGAGCGAAGGGATGGAAAAATATTTATCATGCAAATGGAAGTTAAAGGCAAGTCAGGGTAGCAATACTTATATGGAATAAGATCAACTTTAAAACAAAGACTGTAAGAAGAGACAAAGAAGGACACTACATAATCAAAAAAGGGATAATCCAACAAGAAGATACAGAAATTGTAAATATTTGTGAACCCAACATGGGAGCATCCAAATACATACAGCAGCTCAAAACAAACATAAAAATATTCAAGAGAAATACACTGAGAGTAGGGGATTTAAAACCCCACTTACATCAATGGATAGTTATTCTAAAAAGAAAAAAGAAGAAACCGTGGCTTCGAATGACACCTTAGATGGGATGGATCGAACAGACATATTTACAATATTCCATCCTAGAGCAGAATACACATTATTTTCAAGTGCACATGGAACATTCTCCAGAATGGATCACCTAATCAGCCATAAAACAAATCACAACAGAGATTTTGGAAAAGATGGTGGAGCAGTAGGGGACCCTATTCTAACTGGTCCCCAGAATTGAGCTGGATATCTACCAGACCACTTTGAGCACTCACGAAATCAGCCTGAGATGTAAGAAAATAGATCTGGATCTCTACGAACAGAAGATCGCCAGTGGTTGCTTTTGAGGTGTGAAGCGGGGAGCCATGATTCCATGGGCAGATACTGGAGGATAAACGGCAGTGGGAGGGAGCCTGGCTGTGGGGATCCTACACCACCGGTGAGCGAATACCTCCTGTGCTGGGGACGGGTCACAGACTTGCAGACCCGCAGCAGCGGGGAAAGGACTTTAGATGGAAACCAGAGCGGCGGGGTCGCTTGAGTGAACTGGGAGTGGCTGGCGGTTTTAGAAGCACAAAGTGCAGAGATGTGCCCTGACCTGGAGGCAGGACTGGGAGCAATGCGGAGGGGCGCACAACCCAGGACATTGCAGTTTATAGCAGCACAGACAGAAACAGAGATAGTGTTCGACCATTCTCTAACACCATACACAAAGATAAACTCAAAATGGATGAAAGATCTCAATGTGAGATAGGAATCCATCAAAATCCTAGAGAACATAGGCAGTAACCTCTTTGACATCGGCCACAGCAACTTCTTTTAAGATACATCTCCAAAAGCTAGTGAAACAAAAGCAAAAATGAACTTTTGGGACTTCATTGAGATAAAAAGCTTCTGCACAGCAATGGGCACAGTCAACGAAACAAAGAGGCAACCTAGAGAATGGGAGAAGATATTTGCAAATGACACTACAGATAAAGGGCTGGTATCCAAGATATATAAAGAACTTCTCAAACTCAACACCCAAAAAACAAATAATCAAGTCAAAAAATGGGCAAAAGACATGAACAAACACTTCTCTTAAGAAGACATACAAATGGCTAACAGACACATGAAAAAATATTCATCATCATTAGCCATCAGGGAAATTCAAATCAAAACCACATTGAGATACCACCTTACACCAGTTAGAATGGCAACAATTGATAAGGCAAGAAACAACAAATGTTGGAGAGGTCATGGAGAAAGGGGAACCCTCTTACACTGTTGGTGGGAATGAAAATTGGTACAGCCACTTTGGAAAACAGTGTGGAGCTTCCTCAAAAAATTAAAAATAGAGCTACCCTATGACCCAGCAATTGCACTCCTGGGTATTTACCCCAAAGACACAGATGTAGTTAAAAGAAGGGCCATATGCACCCCAATGTTCATAGCAGCAATGTCCACAATAGCCAAACCGTGGAAAGAGCCGAGATGCCCTTCAACAGATGATGGATAAAGAAGATGTGGTCCATATATACAATGGAATACTACTCAGCCATCAGAAAGGGTGAATAGCCAACTTTTATGTCAATGTGGACGGAACTGGAGGAGATTATGCTAAGTGAAATAAGTCAAGCAGAGAAAATCAGTTATCATACGGTTTCACTTATTTGTGGAACATAAGGAATACCATGGAGGACATTAGGAGAAGGAAGGGAGAAGTGAAGGGAGGGAAGTAGGAGGGAGAGATGAATGATGAGAGACTCTGGACTCTGAGAAAAAAAATGAGGGTTTTAGAGGGGAGGGGGTGGTGGGGGTTAGCCCCGTGATGGGTATTAAGGAGGGCACATACTGCATGGAGCACTGGGTGTTATACAAAAACAATGGATCATGGGTCACCATATCAAAAACTAATGATATATTGTATGGTGACTAACATAACATAATAAAAGAAAAAAAGAATAAGAAAACCAAATCACAACAAATTTAGAAAGATTAAAATCATATCATGCATCATTTCTGACCACAGCACTGAAACTAGAAACCTACCACAAGAAAAAACCTGGAAAGAACACAAATATACAGAGGTTAAATAACATGGCATTTAACAATGAATGAGTCAATCAAGAAATCAGAGGAAATCCAAAAATACACAGACACAAATGAAAATGAAAACACAAAGGTCAAAAGTCTTTGAGATGCAACAAAAGTGGTTCTAATAGGAAAGATTATAGCAACACAGGCCTACATTAATAAGCAAGAAAAATCTCAAATAAACAACCTAATCTTACACCTAAAGGAGCTGGGAAAAAGAAGAACAAACAATACCCCAAAACAATAGAAGGAAATAATAAAGATTAAAGCAGTAATAAAAAAAATAGAAACTAAACACACACAAAAAAACCCAAAGCAGATCAATTACACCAGGAGCTGGTTCTTTGAAAAGATCAAAAATATTGTTAAAACCTTAGCCAGACTTGAAAGAAAAAGAAAGAAAGATATCATGGAGAAGATTAGGAGAAGGAAGGGAGAAATGAAGGTGGGTGGGAATCGGAGGGGAAGAAGAACCATGAGAGACCATGGACTCTGAGAAACAAACAGGGTTTTACAGGGGAGGGGAGTGGGGGATGGGTTAGCCCGGTGATGGGTATTGAGGACACATATTGCATGGAGCACTGGGTGTTATATACAAACCATGAATCATGGAAGACTACATCAAAAACTAATGATGTATTGTATGGTGATGAACATAACATAATAAAATTAAATTAAAAAAAAAGAAAGAAAGAACACAAAATCAGAAATGAAAAGAACCAACACCACAAATACAAAGATTTTAAAAGACTGTTATGAAAATAATATTATGAAATTGGACAACATAGAAGAAATGGATAAATTCCTAGAAACATATAACCTCTCTAAACTGAATCAGGAAGAAATAGAAAATTTGAAAAGACTGATTACCAGCAATGAAATTGAATCAGTAATCAAAAAACTCCCAACAGACTAAAGTATAGGACCAGATAGCATCACAGAAGAATTCTACCAAATATTTAAGGAAGATTTAATACTATTCTTCTAAAACTATTTCAAAAACAAGAAGAGGAAGGAAAGCTTCCAGATTCATCCTATGAGACCAGAATTACCCTGATACCAAAACCAGAAAAAGACAATACAGAAAAAGAGAACCACAGGTCAATATCTCTGTTGAACATAGACCTAAAAATGCTCAATAAAACAGTAGCAAAGCATATCCAACAATACATTTTAAAAAATCATTCACCTTGATCAGGGTGGATTTATTCCTGGGATGATAGGATGGTTCAATATTTCCAAGTCAATCAATGCAATAAATCACATCAACAAGGGAAAGGATATGATCATTTCAAATAGATGCAGAAAAAGCACTTGACAAAGTACATCAATTCATGATAAAAATTATCAACAAAGTAGATTTTGAGGGAACATACTTAACATAACAAGGGGCATATATGAAAAATCCACAGCTAATATCACACTGAATGGTGAAAAACTCAGCTTTTCCCTAAGGTCAAAGACCTTAGCAGCAAGAAAACACATCCACTCTCACTACTTTTATTCAACATAGTACTGGAAGTCCTAGGACCAGCAATCAGACAACAAAAAGAAATTAAAGCACCCAAATAAGTAAGAGGTAAAACTTGTTCACTATTTGCAGATGATACTATATATAGAAAACCCTGAAGACTCCACCAAAGAAAACTACTAGAACTAATAAATGAGTAAGGTCACAGGATACAAAATCAATATACAGAAATCTGTTGCATTTCTATACACTAATAGTGAAGCAGCATAAAGTGAAATTAAGAAAACAGTCTCATTTACAACTGCACCAAAAAGAATAAAATACCTAGGAGTAAATGTAACCAAAGAGGCAAAGACCTGTACTCTGAAAACTATAAAACACTGATAAAAGGAATTGAAGATGACACAAAGAAATGGAAAGGCTCATTGATTAGAACAAATATTGTTAAAATGTCCATACTACGCAAAACAATTTACACATTTAATGCAATCCCTACCAAAATACCAATAGCATTTTCCACAGACTTAGAACAAACAATCTTAAAATGTGTATGGAACCGCAAAAGACCTGGAATAGCCAAAGTGATCTTGAAAAAGAACAAAACTGGAGTTATCACAATCCCAGATTTCAAGATATACTGCATAGCTGTAGTAATCAAAACACTATAGTACTGGCACAAAAACAGACGTATGGATCCATGGAACAGAATAGAGAGCCCAGAAAGAAACCCATGATTATACACGATCAATTAGTCTCTGACAAAAGAGGAAAGAATATGCAATGGGAAAAAGTCCCTTCAACAAATGGTGTTGGGAAAAATGGAAAACTACATGCAAAAGAATGGAACTGGACCACTTTCTCACACCATACACAAAAATAAACTCAAAATCGATTAAAGAACTCAAATGAGACCTGAAACCATAAAAATCCTAGAAGAGAGCCCAGGCAGTAATTTCTCTGACATATGTCACAGCAACTGTTTTCTAGATATGTCTCCTGAGGCAAGGGAAACAAAAACAAAAATAATTTTCATTTCTACAGAATGTCACTTGCAATAGGCCAGTTTATTGTTCGATACAACATTCTTCATTGATGAATCCTATGAATAAAATAAATATGAAGATAAATCTTTACACTTTACTGTTAGAAATATATTATAGCTAATAACTAATCTCATTAGTAGAACAATGTATTAAAACAATGTTTTAATAAGAAGTGTTTATTTTCAACACCAAATACCTATCTACATATATCAATTACTATTTATAAACAGAGCTTTCAAACACTCCCCAGAATACTCTTTTAAGTATTTCAGTGAGGTAACTTGTTACTTGAATATTGTTTTAATCATTACAAAACACTTACCTATGAGGCTCCATGATCCTGTGGTACTGATAAGAACTTGTATGTTTGTATCAAATAAAGGTATATTCACTAAGGACCTGGTAGACAAAATTAACAATGTCAATGTAAGTTAATAAAAATCTCCCAGTGTGAAAAAAATTCAATTTCTAATAAAAAACACACACACACATTAGACCAGCTGAACTTTATACAGAACATTCCATCCCAAAACTGCATAATAAATATCCTTTTCAAGTGCACATGAAACATTCTCCAGAATAGATCATATATTAGGCCACAAAGCAAGTCTCAATAAATTTAAGAAGAATGAAATCATATCACTATCTTTTCTGACCACAGTGGTGTGAAACTAGAAATTAATGACAAGAAGAAAACTGAAAAAAAAAAAGAAATGTGGAGATTTAACATGTTACTTAGCAGCCAACGTGCACATGAAAAAACCAAAGAGGAAATAAAAACTACCTTGAGACAAATGAAAATGGAAATGTGCTGTTCCAGAATCTTTAGGGATGCAGTAAAAGCAGTTCTAAGAGGGGATTTCATAGCAATACAGCATACTTTAGGAAACAAACAAACAAACAAAAAACTAAAAAAAAATCGAAGTTTACCATAAACGAAATAAAAAAGAATAAAGTCCTAAGTTAGTAGAAAAAAAGAAAATAATAGAGATCAGAGAAGAAATAAATGAAATAAATCTTGAATAAGTAAAAATTTTAAAAAACTAAGAGCTTGTTCTTTGTAAAGATAAACAAAATCAATAAACCTTTAGCCAGACTCACCAAGGAAAAATTACACAACCTAGAAGAAATGGATGTTTCTATAAACATAATCTTATGTTGAAGAAGTTGAAAATCAAAATAGAATGATTACTAGTAATAGAATTGAATCAGTAATTTAAAAATTCCCAACAAGAAAATCCAGGATCAGACAGCTTCACAGGTGAATTCTACCAAACATTTCAAGAAGAGCTCATGCCTACCCTCCTCAAATTATTCCAAATAATTAAAGAGATAAGGACATTTCCAAACTCATCAGAGGAGGTCAGCATTACCCTGATACCCAAACCAGCATGATAAAACTCTCAACAGAGTGAGTATAGAGGGAATATAACTCAACATAATAAAAGCCATGTGTGACAAACCCATTGTTAACAGTTACATTCAATAGTCAAAAGCTGAAATCTTTTCCTGTAAGATCAGGAAGAAGACAAGGAAGCGTACTCTCACCAGTTTTAATCAGTATAGTACAGGGAGTCATAGCCCCAGCAATGAGGTAAGAAATAAAATGCATCTAGTTGGAAAGGAAAAGTAAAACCGTCACAATTTACAGCTAACATGATACTATAGACACCATAAAGACACCATTAAAAAACTTTTAGTATAAATGAATTCAGCAAAATTGTAGGATTCAAAATTAATATACAGAAATCTATTGTTCTTATACATTAATAACTATCAAAAAGAGAAATAAGAAAATCACCCCATTTATAATTGCATCAAAAAGAATAAAATACACACAAACACACATAATGAAATATCACTTTGCCATAAAAAAGGAATGAGATCTTGACATTTTATTCTTGACATTCTTGAGATCTTGACATTTACAACAACATGGATAGACCTAGAGGGTATTGTGCTAAGTGAAGTAAGTCACAGAATGATAAATACCATATTATTTGACTTATATGTGGAATCTAAGAAAACAAAACAAAACAGACTCATAAACGGAAAATGAAGTGGTGGTTGACAGAGGGGATGAGAGTAGGGGGGGTGGTGGAGGAAATAGATGAAGGTAAGACATACAAACTTCCAGCTATGAAATAATTGGGAATGCAATGTACAGCAAAAGGAATATGTTAATAATGTTGTAATAACTTTGTGTGGTGATAAATGGTGACTAGACCTATTGAGGTGGTCAATTCATAATGTTTAAAAATATTGAATCAATAGATTTTACACCTAAAATATTTTATGTTGATTTTAATTCATATAAATTGTTTTATCTAAAAAACAAATGACAAGCATCTCAGCATTTCTAGAGCTGCCTAGGAACCATTCTACATGGTCCTAAACTACAGAACCTGTTTACTGTGAGGCTGTTCTGTCAGTCAGAACAGAGTCAGTCGTGATGTTGCCACCAAGTTGACTTGGGACTTCAAATATCTGTGGCAAGAGATCATACAGTGTGCCTTCTAGTTCTTCCATTATACTCCTAAGTGATTTCACTCATAAGCATTCTTCACAGTTAGAGTTTATTAAACTGGGATAAAGCAAATCATTGGTACCTGCTTTTGCTCTGTCATTTCTAAGACTACTTGTTGATTTTGGTGGATTTATGTTTTTCTTTAATAGCCCCTTGATATTCTGAAATGCAAATAAAGACAAATTACTTAATGTAGTAAATCAATATAAAAGCATGTAGAGAGTGTCTTCTACCCTTTAGCTCATCAGTAGTGGATACTAGCTAATCTGAGGTCCTTAAGACAAACAATGGCTTTGAAAACTAGTAGGAAAAAAGTGTAATTGCTGAGACTGTCCAGGCTTGGTAAATTTGTGCCAGTATAAATTGGTGCAATGGTTTTGAAGGTAATTAGTCAGTAAATATGGAATCATGAGAACATCCATATGCACAATCCCAGTAATTAATCTTAAATTTTCTAAAAAAAAAAAAAAAGGAAAATGTTTGTAAGGTGTTTCTATTTCTAACTTTTTGAGGAAACTATACTGTTTTTCAGAGTAGCTGCACCAGTTTGCATTCCCACCAACAGTGAAAGAGCGTTCCCCTTTCTCCACATCCTCACCAATACCTGTAGTTTCTTCTGTTGTTGATTTTAATCATTTGACAGATGTGAGGGAATATTTCATTGCAGTTTTGATTTGTATTTCCCTGATGCCGAGTGATATTGAGCATTTTTTCATATGTCTCTTGGCCATTTGTATATCTTCTTTGGAGAAATGTCTGTTCATGTCTTCTGCCCATTTTTTAAGTGGATTATTTGTGTTTTTGGTTTTGAGTTTTATAAGTTCCTTATATATTTTGGATACTACCCTATGATCCAGCAATTGCACTACTAGATATTTACCCAAAGAATACAAAAGTACTAATTCAAAAGGATTCATACACCCCAAAGTTTATAGCACCATTATTTACAATGGCCAAATTATGGAAACAGCCGAAGTGTCCATAGACTGATGAATGGATAAAGAAAATGCTGTATATATATATAGAGAGAGGATGGAATATTACTCAGCTCTAAAAAGAATGAAATCTTGCCATTTGCAATGACATGAATAGAGATAGTATTATGCTAAGTAATATGTCAGTCAGAGAAAGACAAATATCGTATGATTTCATTCATATGTGGAATTTAAGAAACAAAAAAATGAGCATAGAGGAGAGAGAGAGAGAGGCAAATCAAGAAGCAGACCCTTACCTCTAGAGAACAAATTGATAGTTACCAGAGAGGTGGGTGAGGAGATGGGTGAAATAGGTGATGGGGATTAAGGAGTGCACCTGTGATTAGCGCAGGGTGTTGTATGGAAGTGTTGAATTACTATATTGTACACCTGAAACTAATATTACACTGTATGTTAACTAATTAGAACTTAAGTAAAAATTTTTTTAAGAAGGAAAATGACATGTGCCTAAAGATATTCATTGTACTATTGTTTATATTCAAAAAGAAATTGAACCAAATGTTAAATATGGAAATTTACTAAGTTATTATCCATCAGTGTGGTGAAATATCAAACAGCCATTACAAATCATAATTATGAAGATTAATATAATATAGGAAATGTTTATGATATAAAGTAAAAATACAAAATTGTATTTATAATGTAATCGAAGCATGCAACATTGAATATAGGAAGGTAACAGAGGCATAATTTGTGTGGGTTAGCTGGACCATGATTCTTTTATTTCATTTTTTTTTTAGTGTTACCATGTTTGTTTATTAATTACTGCTAATAATTTTGAAAAGAAAAAAATCAGGCACCGACCAATTAAAACCAATTGCACTCAAAGCTTTATGCACATAGCAGTTTGCATGTTAAATTCTGGCTACTTCCTGTTTCTCTGCTTTTGTCTCAGTCCAAGTTACTTTAGTTGAGTCAAACACTCAAATCCTGAATTTCCTCATCTCTAAAATGGGGATATTAACACCACTCAGAACCCTCCTTTAGGGAGTCCAGTTACTCAGATCATAAAGCTCCTTGCAAACTGAAGATGAAAACCCAGTCAAGCTCTTATCTCTGCTGCCTTTCCTCCAATTTCATCATTCTTAACCTTCTTCACATCTTCATTCTTTATTTTTCTATATTCAGCTCAATTATTTTGCCTTCTCTTCTACCTCCTTATTTTTCCTTTCCTTTCTGGAGGTCAGATAGGAGTTTCATAGGCTTCAAAGTAAGGTGTGGGCAGGGCTGCAGTCCTTTATGGAGGCTCCAGGGGAGACTTCTTTGTCTTGCCTTTTCCAGTTTCTAGACTGCCTTGTTGCAATGTTGCATGCTTCGATTACATTATAAATACAATTTTGTATTTTTACTTTATATCATAAACATTTCCTATATTATATTAATCTTCATAATTATGATTTGTAATGGCTGTTTGATATTTCACCACACTGATGGATAATAACTTAATAAATTTCCATATTTAACATTTGGTTCAGTTTCTTTTTGAATATAAACAATAGTACAATGAATATCTTTAGGCACATGTCATTTTCCTTTTTTAAAAAATTTTTACTTAAGTTCTAATTAGTTAACATACAGTGTAATATTAGTTTCAGGTGTACAATATAGTAATTCAACACTTCCATCGCCTGCTGAACGCTTCCTCCATCTGCAAAACCAGCAGCACTGTGGAGACGGTATCACAGTGCTTCACTGTGACACCTACTGTTCTGTCCTCCTCTTATCTAATTCATGACCTGGTGATGATGTTGATTACCTTGAGCTCACCCAGAAGATCCAGGATAATCTCTTTAAACATCAGCTAGTTATCATTCTTTCTATCTGCAACCTTAGTTTCCCCTTGCCAACATAGTCACAGGCCAGGGGCCGTTCTTCTGCCTACCAGACTGCCCCTTTTCTCCACATGTGAAATCTACAATAGATTTACTAGTCCCCCATCTCAGTGGTATCCAGCCCTGGGACCTTGGACAAGGTATTTGTCTTCTCCCCAGAGCTGTAGTTTCTTCAATTGGCAATATTGTTAAAGAAAAAAAAATATTCATGACCCCTTGCTAAAGCACAGTAAGGCTGGCTTTACTCAAGGGGGTTGTGATAATAGTTGTGGGAACCACTGCAATGGGATCTTGCAGTGGGTTGGAGAGATGAGGCTCAACTACAAACACAGCACGGGAAGTGGGAATTTATAGCCAAGGAGCAGGGTGGGGCCAGTAGATGAGAAACATCATCTGATATAAAGGGTGATCAGATATCAACAGTGGAGTTTCTGATTAAATTGGCTTAGCAAGGTTCTTGCTAAATTTGGATTTTACAAGGAGGTCCACAGATAAGCCTAAAAACATTCAGGTGCCTGACTTAAGTTTGGTCCAGCAAAGAATCTTCTCCAACATTCATAATAATACCTGTCCAGATAGCTCAGAGCACAGTGTGCAGGCCAGATGGCAGGACAGAGCATGGCAGCCAATGCCACCCAGTTTGCATTGTGCAGAGAGCTTTATCTACCCCAAAACATGTAACCAACAGTCACTCGATTAGAATTTCCAGCAAAGACAAAGGAATGCAAAGCAAGCAGGCCTCACTCCAAATAATTCAAACAACAAAGTATAGAAAACTTTCTTACTTACAATTATCATGTTTAACAATTATTTAACTTAATGATCAAACTGTAAGGTGGAAATGTATATATTTTAAAGGGACCTGTGATTGGAATTCAAGTTTTGTTCCCTGTTCTCAATTTTACTTCATCTTTCACTTGAAGTCTAAACAAGGACAATTCTATACTTCCTATTATTTTGAGATGTTACATTGTTACATAAAATATTTTACACATTTCAAAAGTCTGTGTAAGTATATGTACAATTTATTGAATTCATTCGTTATATTTAAGCCAGTTGATAATTGTTCACGACTGATACTTTTATTAAATATAACCATTTCAAAATACTCACCAAGCACTTAAGCCTACAAATTCTATTTTCTGTGCCAGCAAAATAATATATTTTATCCTCATAATATTTCTACTGTTAACTAAGATGATAATCAAAATAACTGAACTGAAGCTAAACAAGAACACAAGATTGTTTAGGCTAACCTAATATTTTGTTCAGCATGCATTCCCAATTTAGGCATTAATATTTCCCCAAAGTTTTGTGGACTTTCAAGTTCTAAGCTCCACCTAGAACTCTAAGATACTGACACTACAAATACCTTTATTAATCTGGATTTAATTTTTTTTAAGTGTTTGGATTCACAGTTTATCTATGGGAACAAATGGTTTTCCATCTGCAACAATCCAGAGATATACTGGGAGAGTTAATTTAGTTTTCCCTCCTGCAAGCTAGCAGATGAAATCTTAGCCAAACCTAAGGAGAAAGAAATTGTCAGGGGGAAGCCCATCCTGGCATTCGCCCAAACACCTACCCGCCCATCTTTCTGTCAACATGGATACACGAAGGAGGTACGTTAGTACTTGTATCCGGTGGTGGCCACCATAGAGGCCCGGAGAAGGCGTGAAAAGAAAAAGCTGCCAAACCCCAAATCTTGGCATGAAGAGTCAGCTTGTCAGCCAGTTAATGTGCTCAGCTAGCAGCAAGAAACCCAATCATTAAGTTATTGGGGTTTGGTCAGAGAAAAGAGAAAGATTCTTTGTCCTAAGTGTGCCGAGCTGCTGATGGCTATGACTCACAATCCCGCAAGATTTGTTCCAAAAACAGAAATGGGGACATTGTGTGGGGATAAGGCCAATGGCACAGTAGGAGGTAGAAGGCTCAAGCTACACCTCATTTCAGAGTGGTGATGAAAGAATGTCACCTCGTTTTTGTGGCAGCAGAGCCCAGCAAAGATGGTGGAGGCAATCTTCCCACGCAGTTAGAGACTAACAGAGGAATTCTGTTATTTTGAACTCTTTGGCATTTTGCTTTTCTTGAGCAATTCCCACCCTACTCCTTGATTTACTGGACTCATGGCCACCTTATTAATATCCTTGGATCCTGACTCAGATTTTAGAGCCCAAGGTATCTATGCTCCAGGGGTTAAGGCTCACTTTCTGTACAAAAGGAACAAAGATTGCATAAAGTGACCTTCTGGTCCTTACTATTGTGGACCCAAGTGAAGTTAGCTTGTCACCAATAGCCAAGGGATAATATTCTTTAAGACATGAGAATCTTTTCTATACATCATTCCAAGAATATGGCAGCTTCATCTTTTTAAGATTTTATTTTAGAGAGAGTGAGTGAGTGGGGTGGGGAGAGGGGCAGAGGGCGAGAGAGAGAGTCCCAAACAGACTCCCCTCTGAGTGCAGAGGCCAACGCAGGGTTCAATCTCATGACCCTGAGATCACATGAGCTGAAACCTAGAGTTGGATGGTTAACCAACTCGGCCACCCAGGCACCCATCAGCTGCATCTTCTTGTAGGCTGTCTACAGCTGCTCTTCCCACCTTGGCTTCACAGTGTTTCTTGTCCTTTTTCTAACCAATATTCACCTTCTAGCACACATCTGAGGTTTATTCACACCAAATATAAATAGCCCAAGTTCACAAGACAGACATTTACTCAGCACCTATTTTACGCCAGGTATAGATCTATACCTGTCTCCAGGGACCAAAAATAACTAAGATAGAGCAGCTGCCCTCAGAGCTGAGAGTCTTAAAGGGAGTCATGATGGAAAACAGATTACAATGCAGTGTGATAAGCTCACAAAGCAGACAACTGTGAAAAAGGATGGTCAGTTCTATAGGGAAAGGGCAAGGGGTTAAGGAATGCTTCCAGGAGAAAGTGACACCCAACCTAGGTTTCAAAGGAAGCTAAAGTGTTCACTGTGGGCAACACAGCAAAGAAGAGGCCATGGGGGTGTGGGGAAACACTCTGGGCTTCAGGAGCTCTGGAGCTTTCAGTGGGATGGGCCAGTAAGAGGAAATGTGACAGAGTCCAGGCTGCCTATGAGCATCAGCTAGTTAGGAGAGGTGCCTGTAATTTTCCAAAAAGAAGTGTTGGGGTGCTGGATTCATGCTAATGGAGATGAAAAGAAGGAGATGGGCTTGAGGGTATTCAGGATATGGAATTAATATAACTTGCTGATTGAGTAGCCATGCAGCAGAAGCAAGAAGACAGAGCTGAGAGAGCATAGTCTCTGGATTCAGGCACACAGTATTAGACCCTCAGAAATATCTCCATTTTAATAGAGTCAGATCCATAAGCTAAAGGAAAATTGTATCAGTACTTTAGTCATTAAAGGAGCATAGAGTCTATTGGATATAAAGAAGCCAAATTTCTATTGCTAAAAATATTTTTCAGAAAAAATGTGGTGGATGGGGCAAATGAGATGTGAAAGTGTTTATAACTATTGTAGGTGTGTTAGTCTAAAAAGTCGTTGTCAGATTTGATTTATTTATTTGAGAGAGAGAGGAGGGGGAGGAGGAGAGGGAGATAGAATCTCAAGCAGACTCTCTGTTGAGTGCAGAGCCTGATGTGGAGCTTCATCTCATGACCCTGAGATCATGACTTGAGCTGAAATCAAGAGTCAGACACTCAACCTATTGAGCCACCCAGGAGCCCCAGTATTTATCAGATTTCTAAAGCTAGCCACTTGTGTAATCCAAGGAGGTAAATAGGTGACTTCCATTTTCATCAAGGTAATGATTATAATGAATATCTAAAAATGCAGAATGAACTCGACAAGTTTATGCACTATGCAATGCTCACCACAAGTGTAGCTACCATCTGTCACTACAGTGCTAGTAGAATATCACTGATGTAATACTTATGCTGTGCCTTTTACTCCTGTGACTTACTCATTTTGTAAATTGAAGCCTGTATCTCACTCCCCTTTACCCATTTTGCTCATCCTCCCACATGCCTCCCTCTGGCAACCATCAGTTTGCTCTCTGATTCTGCTTTTTGTTTGTTTCTTTCTTTTTTAGATTCCACATGTGAATCAAATAGCATGTCAAGTAACTGCTGTACACCTGAAATTAACGTAACATTGTGTGTCAGGTACGCTCAAAAAACAATTTAAAAATAATTATATGGAAAATTTGGAAAAAATGTGGGATCGAGCCCCACATCAGGCTCCCTGCTCAGTGGGAAGCCTGCTCCTCCCTCTCCCACTCCTCCTGCTTGTGTTCCCTCTCTCGTTGTCTCTCTGTCAAATAAATAAATAAAAATCTTAAAAAAAAAAGCTAGAACTAAGGAAGGGTTATGCTCCCAAGAAAGGATTAACAAGAAGGAAAAATGTTCTCTCTACAAAGGCAAACAACAAGGAAATTTGTATCAGTGATATCCTTAGGCACTTGGAAGAAGCAACACTTATTCTCTGAGAGAAGTGTCCCTTAACCTGCACTTCTGATAATTCTCACAGATAAAGTGACAATAAATTTGGTGAACTTTACAAAAAGCAAACAATATTCTGTTCCACTGATCTATGTGTCTGTTTTTGTGCCAATACCATGCTGTCTTGATGACCACAGCTTTGTAATGTAGCTTGAAGTCAGGTATTGTGATGCCACCAGCTTTGGTTTTCTTTTTCAATAATCCCCTGGCGATTCAGGGTCTTTTCTGGTTCCATATAAATTTTAGGATTATTTGTTCAAGCTCTGTGAAAAATGTCAATGGTATTTTGATAGGGATTGTATTGGAAGTGTAGATTGCTCTGGGCAACACAGACATTTTCACAATGTTTATCCTTCCAATCCATGAGCATGAGATGTTTTTCCATCTCTTTGTGTCTTCCTCAGTTTCTTTTATAAATGTTCTGTAGTTTCTAGAGTATAGATCCTTTACCTCTTCGGTTAGGTTTATTCCTAGGTATGGTTTTTGGTGCTATTGTAAATGGAATTGATTCCTCAATTTCTCTTTCTTCAGTCACATTGTTAGTGTATAGAAATGCAACTGATTTCTGTGCATTGATTTTGTATCCTGCCATGTTGCTGAATTGCTGTATGTGACTTCCATTTTCATCTTTCATTTTCATGTGACTTCCATTTCAACTTTCATTTTCTAGTAATTTGGGAGTGGAGTCTTTTGGGTTTTCCACATAAAGTATCATGTTGTCTGCGAAGAGAGAGAGTTTGACTTCTTCTTTGCCAATCGGAATGCCTTTTATTTCTTTTTGTTGTCTGATTGCTGTTGCTAGGACTTCTAGTACTATGTTGAACAAAAGTGGTGAGAGTGGGCATAAACCTGTCGTGTTCCTGACTGTAAGGGAAAAGCTTTCAGTTTTTCCCCATTGAGAATGATATTCACTGTGGGCTTTTTGTAGATGGCTTTTATGATATTGAGGTATATTTCCTTTATCCCTATATTTTGAAGAGTTTTAATCAGGAAAGGATGCTGTATTTTGTCAAATGCTTTTTCTGCATCAATTGAGAGGATCATATGGTTCTTGTCTCTTCTTTTGTTAATGTGATCTATCATGTTGATTGATTTGCAAATGTTGAACAGAAACCCCAGAAATGGACCCTCAACTCTATAGTCAACTAATCTTCAACAAAGTGGGAAAGAATATCCAATGGAAAAAAAAAAACAGTCTCTTCGATAAATGGTGCTAGGAAAATTGGACAGCCACATGCAGAAGAATGAAACTAGACCATTCTCTCACACCATATACAAAGATAAAATCAAAATGGATGAAAGACCTAAATGTGAGACAGGAATCCATGAAAATCATAAAGGAGAACACAGGCAGCAACCTCTTTGACATTGGACAAAGCAAATTCTTGCAAGGTACATCTCTAAAAGCAAGGGAAACAAAAGCAAAAGTGAATTATTGGGACTTCGTCAAGATAAAGAGCTTCTGCACAGCAAAGGAAACAATGAACAAAACTAAAAGGCAACTTCTGGAATAAGAGAAGATATTTGCAAATGACATAACAGATAAGGGGCTGGTATCCAAGATCTATAAAGAACTTCTCAAACTCAACATGCAAAAAACAAATAATCTGGTAAAGAAATGGGCAGAAGACATGAACAGACACTTCTCCAAAGAAGACATATAAATGGCTAACAGATACATGAAAAAATGCTCAACATCACTAGCCTTCAGGGAAATACAAATCAAAACCACAATGAAATACCACCTTACACCAGTTAGAATGGCAAAAATTAACAAGACAGGAAATAACAAGTGTTGGCGAGGATGTGGAGAAAGGGGAACCCTCTTACACTGTTGGTGGGAATGCAAGCTGGTGCAGCCACTCTGGAAAACAGTATGGAGGTTCCTCAAAAAGTTAACAATAGACCCTGGGACACTATGACCCAGCAATTGCTCTACTAGATATTTACCCCAAAGATACAGGTGTAGTGAAAAGAAGGGGCACATGCACCCCAATATTCATAGCAGTGATATCCACAATAGCCAAACTGTGGAGGGAGCCGAGATGCCCTTCAACAGATGAATGGATAAAGAAGATGTGGTTCATATATACAATGGAATATTATTCAGCCATCAGAAAGGATGAATACCCACCATTTGCATGGACATGGATGGAACTGGAGGCGATTATGCTAATAAGTAAAATAAGTCAAGCAGAGAAAGACAATTATCATGTGGTCTCACTCATATGTGGAACATAAGGAATAGCTCGGAGGACCACAGGGGAAGGGAGGGAAAACTGAATGGGAAGAAATCAGAGAGGGAGTCAAACCATGAGAGACTCTGGACTCTGGGAACCAAACTGAGAGTTACAGAAGGGAGGGGGCAGGGGGATGTGATAACAGGGTGATGGGTATTAGGGAGGCACGTGTTGTGATGAACACTGGGTGTTCACGCAACTAATGAATCTTTGAACGCTACATCAAAAACTAATGATGTACTATATGCTGGCTAATTGAACATAATAATAATAATAAAAGCAAACAATAGAAACAGACCAACTAAGACCTCAGATACTAAATGATCAGACACAGAGTATAAATTAAGAATGTTCAACACATTAAAAGAAATGAAAGATATAAAAGCAAGAGAAAGGAGCAAGAAATGCCCCAATATGATAAAGTATGTTGGAAAAGAACCAAATAGCACTTAGAGAAAATAATTAAAAAAAAAATTTAACAGTGTTTAAATCTTCCTGAATCCCCACATCCAAATAGACATCTTGGATAGCAAAATGAAATCAAGGTGTTCTTATGAGCTCCAAAATACAGGCATGTGGAGACAAATCACTATCATCCATAAGATCCATGTGGTGCCAATGTCTATACAGAAGGAAGATGGAGGAGGCTATGAGGCAATGGCTGATGACCTAAGAACAGTACAATCTCCAAATAGCTAAGTTGTTAGTAGAAATCACAGTGGGGCCAATGTGAGAACAGTCCCTGGGTTTTGCCCAATCCAGTAGCATGACACCCTATGAATTCTCAAAACTGACCCACCTCTACACTTTGAGTGCTATTCTAGCCTAGGGGTCCACAGTGAAGAGAAATTTCTGGGAGGATAATCAAAATTGATCAAGACGGACAGGGCAGAGACAAAAGAAAGAGAAGGTCAAGATCAGGAATGGGCCAATTTCTTTTGTGAAGGACCAAATTGTAAGTATCTTGGGCTTTGAGGACCAGAGTCTGTTGCAACTATGCAGCTTTACATTTATAACATGAAAGCAGCCTTAGGCAGTATGAAAATGCATGGATGTGGCTATGTTCCAATAACTTTACTTATAGACACTAATGTATAAACTTCATATAATTTTCATTATTTTCAAGAAGGTAGTAGGAAGGGAAAAACAAAGGGGGGGGGAAATCGGAGGGGGAGACGAACCATGAGAGACTATCGACTCTGAAAAACAAACTGAGGGTTCTAGAAGGGAGGGGGCTGGGGGGATGGGTTAGCCTGGTGATAGGTATTAAAGAGGGCACGTTCTGCGTGGAACACTGGGTGTTATATGCAAACAATGAATCATGGAACACTACATCAAAAACTAATGATGCAATGTATGGTGATTAACATAACATAATAAAAAAAGAAAAATTTTTTCATTATTTTCACAAAATAATATTATTTTTGTTTTGCTGCTGTTGTTTAAAAGTGTAGAAACCATTCTTAATTCATAAGACATACAAAAAGTTATGTGAGCCAGATTTAGTTTTCCAAGCCCTGGTATCAAAGTAGGGAAGAAGACAAAACAAGAAAGTTCAGATGGTGAACATCACTAGTCGTCAGGGAAATGAAAATTAAACCACAAAGAGGTATTGATTCACATCTTTAGGATGACTTTTATCAAAAAGAGATAACAAATGTTGGCAGGGATGTGGAGAAAAGGGAACCATTGTACACTATTGGGAATATAAAATGATATAGTCACTATGGAAAACAGTGTCTTACAAAATCAAAATTGAACTATCATACGATCCTGCAATCCTACTCCCGGGTATATATCTGAAGGAACTGAATCAGTATCTCAAAGGGATATCTACATTCTCATGTTCTAAGCAACATTATTCACAAGAGCCAAGATACAGAAAAAAACCTAAGTATATGTCAAAGTATGAATGGATATGGAAGTTGTAGTGTAAAGAAATGTAAGGAAGAAAGCTTCCTTTGATAAGGCCCCATTACACTCATACCAAAACCAGATAAAGACACTACAAAAAAAGAGAACTACAAGCCAAAATCTCTGACAAACACAGATAAAAAAAAAGTCAACAAAACAGTAGCAAGCTGTATCCAACAATACATTAAGAAAAATATCATTCACCATGATCAGGTGGGATTTATTCTTGGGATGTTAGGGTGGTTCAATATTTGCAATTCAATCAGTTGGATACACCACATCAATAAGAGAAAGGATAAAAACCATATGACCATTTCAATAGATAAAATGTTTGACAAAATATAACACCCATTCATAATTTTTAAAAAGCTCTCGTGGTGCCTGGTTGGCTCACTCAGTTAAGTACCCAACTCTTGACTTCAGCTCAAGTCATGATCCCAGAGTTGTGACATCAAGCGCTGTGTCAGGCTCTAGACTGGGCATGGAGCATGCTTAAGATTCTCTCTCTCCTTATGCCTTTGCCCCCATCTCCTTCTCTGGGAAAAAAAAAAAAAAGCCCTCAACAAAGTGGGTTTAGAGAGAACATATCTCAACACAATAAAGACCACATAGGAAAAACCTACAGCTGACATCATACTCAATGGTGAAAAACTGAGAGGTTTTCCACTATGACCAAGAGTAATACAAGGATGTCCACTCTCACTTTTATTCAACTTAAAACTGGAAGTCTTAGCCACAGCAATCAGATAAGAGAAAGGAATAAAAGGCATCCAAATTGGTAAAGAAGAAGTAAAACTTTCACTATTTGCAAATGACATGATATTATACATAGAAAACCCTAAAGTCTCCACCAAAAATACTACTAGAATTGATAAATAAATTTGGTAAGTTTACAGGATGCAAAATTCAGTACAAAAACCTGTTGCATCTCTATACACTAATAATGAAGCAGCATGGAGAGATTAAGAAAACAATTCTATTTATAATTGCACCAAAAATAATAAATTTAACCAAGGAGGCAAAAGACCTGTATTCTGTAAATTATAAAACACTGATGAAAGAAATTGAAGATGACACAAAGAAATGGAAATATATTTCATGCTCATAAATTGGAAGAACATTTTTAAAATGTCCATATTACCCAAAGCAACCTACAGATTTAATGCAATTCCTTTCAAAATACAACAGCATTTTTTCACAGAAATAAATAATCCTAAAATTTATGTGGAACCACAAAAGACCTTGAAGAGCCAAAGCAATCTTGAAAAAGAATAAAAGTGAAGGTATAACAATCCCCGATATCATGATATACTACAAAGCTGTAGTAATCAAAGCAGTATAGTACTGGCACAAAAACAGACACAGATCAATAGAACAGAATAGAAAGCCCAGAAACAAACCTACAATTATATGGTAAATTAATCTTTGACAAAGGAGTTAAGATTACATAATGGGAAAAGATGGTCTCTTCAACAAATAGTGTTGGCAAAATGGGACAACTACATGCAAAAAAATGAAACTGGACCACTTTCTTTCACCATACACAAAAATAAACTCAAAATGCTTTAAAGACCTAAATATGAGACCTGAAACCATAAAAATCCTAGAAAAGAACACAGGCAGTAATCTCTCTGACATCAGTCATAAGAACATTTTTCTAGAGATGGCTCCTGCAGCAAAGGAAACAAAATAAATAATAAACTACTGTGACTTTATCAAAATAAAAAGCTTCTGCACCACAAAGGAAACAATCAACAAAACTAAAAGACACCCTACAGAATGGAAGAAGATATTTGCAAAGGACATATCTGATAAAGGGTTAGTATCCAAAAGATATAAAGAACTTATATAACCCAATACCAAAAGAAAATAATAATACAATTAAAAACTGGGCAGAAGACATGAATAGACATTTCTCCAAAGAAGACATCCAAATGACCAACAGACACATGAAAAGAGTCTCAACATCACTTATCATTAGGGAAATGCAAATCAAAATTACGATGAGATATCACCTCACACCTGTCAGAATTGCTAAAATAAAAAACCCAAGAAACAACAACTGTTGACAAGGATGTGGAGAAAAAGGAATCCTTGTGCATTGTTGGTGAGAAGGTAAACTGGTGAAGCCACTGTGGAAAACAGTATGGAGGTTCCTCAAAAGATTAAAACTTGAATTGACATATGATCCAGTAACTCCACTACTGGCTATTTACCCAAAGAATATGAAAATACTAATTCAAAAAAAATTTATGCCCACCTATGTTTACTGTAGCACTATTTATAATAGCCAAATTATAGAAGCAACCTAAGTTTTCATCAA
Source organism: Eumetopias jubatus (assembly GCF_037043125.1). Classification (NCBI taxonomy): domain Eukaryota; kingdom Metazoa; phylum Chordata; class Mammalia; order Carnivora; family Otariidae; genus Eumetopias; species Eumetopias jubatus. Next base: position 7,131,177 of record NW_028274808.1, read on the forward strand.
TAGATGAATGAAGAAAAAGTGCTATGTGTATAGAATGGAATATTACTCAGCCATAAAAAAGAATGAAATCTTGTCATTTGCAACATCATAGGTGGATCTATATATTATGCTAAGCAAAATAAGTCAGTCAGAGAAAGGCAAATGCCATATTATTATTTCACTCATATGTGGAATTTAAGAAACAAAACTAAGAAAAAAAGAGGCAACCTCCCCCCCAAAAAAAAACAGATTCTTAATTGCAGAAAACAAACTAATGTTTACCAGAGGGCAAGTGAGTTGGGAGGTATGGGTGAAATAAGTGAAGGGGATTAAGAGTACACTTATCTTCTTGCCATTTGCAATGGCATGGATGGAGCTAGATTGTGTTATGCTAAGCGAAGTAAGTCAAAGAAAGACAAATACCATATGGTTTCACTCATGTTTGGGATTTAAGAAACAAAGCATATGAACATATGGAAAGGGGAAAAAAAGAGAGGGAGGCAAACCATAAAAGACTCTTAACAATAGAGAACAAACTGAGGGCACTTGTTATGATGAGCCCTTGGCGTTATATGTAAGTGTTGAATCACTAATTTCTACTCCTGAAAGCAATATTACACTACATGTTAACTAACTAGAATTAAAAAAAAAAAAAACTCAAAAAGAAAAAGAATACACTTACCTTCATGTGTACTGAATAATATATGGAATTGTCAAGACACTATATTGTACACCTGAAACCAATATAAAACTTATGTTAACTATACTGGAATTAAAATTTAAAAAAAGAAAATGAAAGAAAAAACAAAAACAGGGATGCAACAACCTGGATGGACTTTGAAGGCATCATAATAAGTGGAATAAACCAGAGAAAGACAAATACTGCATGGTGACACTTACATGCAGAATTTTAAAAGAAGAGAGTGGAATGATGGGTACCAAGGGCTGAGAGGACTGGGCAAATGTGTTTTAAGGGTACAAATTTGCAACTAGTTAATATAGTCTGGGGATCTAATGTACAGCATAATGATTATGGTCAACAATGTTATATCATAAACTTCTAAGTTTCTAACAGACTAGATGTTAATTTTTTTCACCACAAAAAAATAAGTGATAAAACATGTGACATGATAGAAGTGTTAGCAAACACTACACTGGTAACCGTATTGCGATATGTAAATGTACCAAACACATGTACACATTAAACTTATACAATATTATGTCAATTATATCTCAATAAATAAATAAATTTAAAAGAAAAAATCTCAGGAAGCAAGTTACTTTATTTTTTAATATTACCAAAAAAGAGCAGAAGAGGGAGTTTTGTGGCATTAGAAAAGCCACCCTCAACTATGCTTTATACTAAAAGTTCAGATAAGCAAATTTCACATAAAAATAAGAAACAGAAAGGGGCACCTGCATAGCTTAGTCCCTTAACCATCCAACTCTTGGTTTTGGCTCATATGACGACTTCATGGACATACAGTGGAGCCCTGTGTTGGGCTCTGTGCTTGGAGGGGAGTCTGCTCAAAAGATTCTCTCCCTCTGCCCCTCTTAAGTAAATAAATAAACCTTTAAAAAATAAGCAACAGAAAATTATCAAGGTCAATTCTATACAAATTTATTGTTAGAAAAGAGTAAGGGGTAGACTAATATTGTACAGACAATGAAAGCATGGCTACAAAACAGAACACAACCTATTTCAAAAAAAGCAAGATGACTTTAATTATATAAGATAAGAAATAACAAGAAAGACAATTAGAAAAACTCACCAATAGGCAACAGAATTCAACAAGAATTAAAAGTGAAAGAATAATTCATTTCAGAAGCAAAGACCAAAGTAGAAAGAACACAACAATAAACACATAAAATCCTTAAAAAATACAGAAAGTAAAAATGAACAAGGTTTTAAAAATGAAAATGAAGAAAGACTTGAAAAATATGTCAGAGAAAGTAGCAAATATTAAAGGTAAGCATAGGAGATTGGAATAGGAGTTCCTGAAAAAGAAACCAAAGAAGAAAAAGCCCTGAATTCTAAAAACTACAGTTCAAGAACTTTTTTTCTGAATAACAATAAAAAAGATTGAAGTCAAATATATTGAAGCAGTCCCTGAGAATATCAACCCAGAATGATAAAAGTACTAAACTTAAAAAAAAAAAAAGGAAAAAAATCATTTGGACATCCAAAAAGAAAGAAAAATAGAGCATATGACTGTTGAGGAAAAAAAAAATTATCTAAGTTCTTGAAAGGAAAAAAAATAGTTATCTAAGTTCTTGACAGCAATGCTTTATGAAAAATAATGAAGTAACATATTTAAGATACTCAAGGAAGAAATTCATGAGATGAGAATTTTGTCTCCAGCAAAACTGAACTTTTAAGTGTAAAAGGCACATACTGTTATCAACAAGCTAGAACTTAGAAAATATTATTCCCATGAGTCTATACTGAGAAATTTACCAGAGATCAAGCTTCAGATAATCAAGATGACTAAAGAGCTGTTGACTTACATACTGCTGGTGAGATCTAGAGAGAATATATACACATAGATGAGGATTAAGAGAGAATATGTAATGGCTATAGTCTCTGACAATGTAGATATAGTACAACCATTTAAAAATGGTGGGGAGAGAAAAAATAAAGGGAGAATGGGAGCACAAATGCCTCCCAAAAGTAATGTTTTCAGGAAACATGGGGTAGCAGTATTGGTATTATTATTATGAGACTGCTGTATATGTAATATAGCATAAAACCATTGAGTTTTTATGGGATATTATAATTCTAATGTCTCCTGTGTCTCTGAGAACTAGGTTCTTGGGTATGGAAGTTACAAGGCGCAGATGGAATTATGACTAGGTTAAGCTGTATAGACTCTGAATTGAACTCATGGGGTATTTTACTTTTAATACGTATTTATGTTTATATATATTTGCTCTACCCACTAAGCATCCCTTAATGACAAACTTGTGATACCTTTTCTCACTGAAAGATATCAAGGCTTTTGGAGAAATGGCTGATTTTATGTCTGCAAAAACAAAAGAATGAGAGAATTATGGAACCTCTTGCTATACCAAATAGCAAGCAAGCCCTCAAAGACTATTAAGGTGGTGTCAAGAAAACCTAGAAGCAAACTAGAAGAGGCTCCTACGGGACACAGTGAAAAACTTGAGCTTTAACAGTAATATTTGCAATGGATTAAAATCCCTCTAACATGAGTTCTTAATGCTATTGAAAATGGCAGGAATAAAAAGAAACCAATTCATTCCCTTGAAAACTCATTAACAAAGGGAAGCAATCAAGCACTTATCCTGCCTCTCCTTTATAAACTGTAACACTTAGTGAACAAGTAGTAGATGAGTAGTAGATGAAGGCAAGTGTATCTTTATAAAAGTATTCCAACCAATAAGTGAAAAAGAAATGATAATCCTTTTAATGTACTGTTGGATCATACTGGCTAGTATTTTGGCGAGAATTTTTGCATCCATGTTCATCAGGGATATTGGTCTGTAATTCTCCTTTTTGATGGGGTCTTTGTCTGGTTTTGGGATCAAGGTAATGGTGGCCTCATAAAGCGAGTTTGGAAGTTTTCCTTCCATTTCTATTTTTTGGAACAGTTTCAGAAGAATAGGTATTAATTCTTCTTTAAATGTTTGGTAGAATTCCCCTGGGAAGCCATCTGGCCCTGGGCTCTTGTTTGTTGGGAGATTTTTTATTACTTCTTCAATTTCCTTAATGGTTATAGGTCTGTTCAGGTTTTCTGGTTCAGTTTTGGTAGTTTATTCAACCACAACAAGTGGGATTTATTCCTGGGCTGCAAGGTTGGTTCAACATCCACAAATCAATCAGTGTGATACAATACATCAATAAAAGAAAGAACAAGAACCATATGATCCTCTCAATAGATGCAGAAAAAGCATTTGACAAAGTACAGCATCCTTTCTTGATTAAAACTCTTCAAAGTATAGGGATAGAGGGTACATACCTCAATATCATAAAAGCCATCTATGAAAAGCCCACAGCCAATATCATTCTCAATGGGGAAAAACTGAGAGCTTTCCTCCTAAGGTCAGGAACATGGCAGGGATGTCCACTATCACCACTGCTATTCAACATAGTAGTAGAAGTCCTAGCCACCACAATGAGACAACAAAAAGAAATAAAAGGCATCCAAATTGGCAAAGAAGAAGTCAAACTCTCACTCTTTGCAGATGATATGATACTTTATGTGGAAAACCCAAAAGACTCCACCCCCAAACTGCTAGAACTCATACAGGAATTCAGTAAAGTGGCAGGATATAAAATCAGTGCACAGAAATCAGTGGCATTCCCATACACCAACAAGAAGACAGAAGAAAGAGAAATTAAGTAGTCGATCCCATTTACAACTGCACCCAAAGCCATAAGATACCTGGGAATAAATCTAACCCAAAGAGGCAAAAAATCCAGACTCAGAAAACTATAAAATACTCATGAAAGATATTGAGGAAGACACAAAGAAATGGAAAACGTTCCATGCTCATGGATTGGAAGAACAAATATTGTGAAGATGTCAATGCTCCCTAGAGCAATCTACACATTGAATGCAATCCCCATTAAATACCATCCACTTTTTTCAAAGAAGTGGAACAAATAATCCTAAAATTTGTATGGAACCAGAAAAGACCCCGAATAGCTAGAGGAATGTTGAAAAAGAAAAGCAAAGCTGGTGGCATCACAATTCCGGACTTCCAGTTCTATTACAAAGCTGTCATCATCAAGACAGTATGGTACTGGCACAAAAACAGACACATAGATCAATGGAACAGAATCGAGAGCCCAGAAATGGACCCTCAACTCTATGGTCAACTCATCTTCAACAAAGCAGGAAAGAATGTCCAATGGAAAAAAGACAGTCTCTTCAACAAATGGTGTTGGGAACATTGGACAGCGACATGCAGAAGAATGAAACTGGACCATTTCCTTACACCACACACAAAAATAGACTCCAAATGGTTGAAAGACCTCAATGTGAGACAGGAGTCAATCAAAATCCTAAAGGAGAACACAGGCAGCAACCTCTTTGACCTCAGCTGCAGCAACTTCTTCCTAAAAACATCACCAAAGGCAAGGGAAGCAAGGGCAAAATGAATTATTGGGACTTCATCAAGATAAAAAGCTTTTGCACAGCAAAAGAAACAGTCAATAAAACCAAAAGACAACCAACAGAATGGGAGAAGATATTTGCAAATGACATATCAGATAAAGGGCTAGTATCCAAAATCTATAAAGAACTTATCAAACTCAACACCCAAAGAACAAATGATCCAATCAAGAAATGGGCAGAAGACATGAACAGACATTTTTCCAAAGAAGACATCCAAATGGCCAGCAGACACATGAAAAAGTGCTCAACGTTGCTCGGCATTAGGGAAATCCAAATCAAAGCCTTAATGAGAGGGGCGCCTGGGTGGCTCAGTTGGTTAAGTGACTGCCTTCGGCTCAGGTCATGATCCTGGAGTCCCGGGATCGAATCCCACATCAGGCTCCCTGCTGAGCAGGGAGCCTGCTTCTCCCTCTGACCCTCCCCCCTCTCATGCTCTCTCTCTCTCTCATTCTCTCTCTCAAATAAATAAATAAAATCTTTAAAAAAATAAAAATAAAAACAAAACCTCAATGAGATACCACCTCACACCAGTCAGAATGGCTAAAACTAACAAGTCAGGAAACGACAGATGTTGGCGGGGATGTGGAGAAAGGGGAACCCTCCTACACTGTTGGTGGGAATGCAAGCTGGTGCAGCCACTCTGGAAAACAGTATGGAATTTCCTCAAAAAGTTGAAAATCGAGCTACCATACAATCCAGCAATTGCACTACTGGGTATTTACCCCAAAGATACAAATGTAGGGATCCGAAGGGGTACATGCACCCCGATGTTTATAGCAGCAATGTCCACAATAGCCAAACTATGGAAAAAGCCAAGATGTCCATCTACAGATGAATGGATAAAGAAGAAGTGGTATACACACACACACACACACACACACACACACACACACACACACACACACACACACACAATGGAATATTATGCAGCCATCAAAAGGAATGAGATCTTGCCATTTGCAATGATGTGGATGGAACTGGAGGGTATTATGCTGAGTGAAATAATTCAATCAGAGAAAGACATGTATCATATGATCTCACTGATATGAGGAATTCTTAATCTCAGGAAACAAACTGAGGGTTGCTGGAGTGGTGGGGGGTGGGAGGGATGGGGTGGCTGGGTGATAGATATTGGGGAGGGTATGTGCTATGGTGAGTGCTGTGAATTGTGTAATACTGTTGAATCATAGACCTGTACCTCTGAAACAAATAATACATTATATGTTAAAAAAAAAAAAAGATAGTAGGAAGGGAAAAATGAAGGGGGGGAAATTGGAGGGGGAGATGAACCATGAGAGACTATGAACTCTGAGAAACAAACTGAGGGTTCTGGGGGCATGGGGGGATGGGTTAGCCTGGTGATGGGTATTAAAGAGGGCACGTGTTGAATGCAGTACTGGGTATTATACGCAAACAATGAATCATGGAACACTACATCAAAAACTAATGGTGTAATATATGGTGATTAACATAACATAATAAAATTAAAAAAAAAAAGAAAAAGAAATGAAAGAAGACTGTCCTCCTTTGTAACACTCCATCAATGGAAATAGACATAAAGTGTCAGTATTAGTGACTCCTAAGGTAACAAAATGAAGAGACAACCTGACATAATCTTCCAAAAGGCTTGATAAAGGCATTGAGTCAGAGCGTGATCCAATCAGTGGTTTCAGCCACCAATTAGCAGAGGACAGAGGAACATGCTGAACATGCTGAATTGTATCATGAGCATACAATCACCAAAATCTACATGGTGGGAAATTATAGATCAAATAACTTGGGTTCTTCAAGAGATAAATTGGATACATTATGAGGGAGTGAAGGGGTAGAGGAGGAACACAGAGATTTTTAAAAGATTTAAAAGCACATCCAAAAATGCCCAAGGGGGAAGAAAAAATATTTAATGGAAATATAATGTACAAATTAAACACAACTTAAGAGAAAATTGGTAAACTGGGAAATCTATCCAAAGAAATTGCTCAAAATGTATTACACCTTTTAAATCCACTCATCTATCAATGGACACTGAAGTTGTTTCCATACCTTGACTAGTGTAAATAATGCTACAATGAACTTAGGGGTGCATATATCTCTTCAAATTAGTATTTTTGTTGTCTTTGAATAAGTACCCAGAAGTGGAATTGCTGGATCAAGTGGTAGTTCTTTTTTAATTTTTTGAGGAAAATCCATACCATTTCCTATAGCAGCTGCACCAATTTATATTTCCACCAACATCCTCATGAATACTTGTTATTTCCTGTCTTTTTGATACTAGCTCTTCTAACTGGTGTGGAGTGATATCTTATTGTGGTTTTAAATTGCACTTCCCTGATTAGTGATGTTGAGCATCTTTTCATGTGTCTTTTGGTCATTAGAATGAATCACAAAAGGACAAATAGAAAATAGAAAAGTGAAATAAACAATAAAATGAGGTAGTCCAATATATGTCCATTTCAAATTTCAGAATAAAGTGGTAGAATAATGGAAGGACAGAGATCTTTAAAGAATATTTAAAAGATTACAGACCTTCCTCTACCTACAGTGGACCATGTCCCAATAAACCCTTAAGTTGAAAACATTATTAGTTGAAAATGTATTTAATACACTTAACCTACCAAACATCATAGCTTAGCCTAGCCTAACTTAAACATTTTCAGAACACTTATGTTAGCCTACAGTTAGACAATATCATCTAACACAAAGCATATTTTATAATAAAGTGTTGAATATCTCATGTAATTTATTGAATTCTGCATTGAAAATGAAAAACAGAATGGTTGTACAGGTACAGAATGGTTGTCAGTGTGTCAATTATTTAACACTGTGTTTGCATGATTGATTGTTCCCACTTCCCAGCAGCATGAAAGAATTTTATATTGCATGTTGTTAGCCCATGAAAAGATCTAAATTCAAAGTACAGTTTCTCCTGAATGCATATTACTTTCATACCATCATAAAGTAAAAAAATTGTTAAGTTGACCATTGTAAGTCAGGGATGGTTTGTGCTTCAAAGATAATCACCAAGAATTTTCCAGGACTGGAAAATTGTTATAATATACAAAGCAAATAAATATAAATTTATGCATAGACACCTCAGTCATGCTGTATACTAAAGACAAAATTATAAAAGCAACCAGATTATTTGCAAAAGAATATCACTTAGACTGACTACAGTCTTAATAGCAACAATGGAAGCCAGACGAAAGTGGAATATCTGCAATGTTCTAGAAAATAATTATAGATCCAGAATTACAAATCTAGTGAAATTAACTTCCAAAAATGAGGTGACATAAAGACACTTTCAGGTAGATAGAAATCAAGACTATTTAACCACCAAAAAACTCCGTAAAGTCACATCTACAGGATATGCTTCAGGAAGAATGAGACAATCCCAGAAAGCCCGAAATATTTGGTAAGTAAACAAAAATGGTAAACATATGGATAACCTTAAATACACATTAAGTTAATAATAACAGTGACAATCTGTGAGGTTAAAAACAGATACATGAAGGCAAGAAATAATGAATGATGGAGAGGTTGTGGAGAAAGGGGACCCTCTTTCACTCTTGGTGGGAATGCAAGTTGGTACAGCCACTTTGGAAAACAGTGTGGAGATTCCTCAAAAAATTAAAAATAAAGCTACCCTATGACCCAGCCATTGCAATCCTGGGTATTTACCCCAAAGACACAGATGTAGTGAAAAGAAGGGCCATATGCATCCCAATGTTCATAGCAGCAATGTCTGCAATAGCCAAACTGTGGAAAGAGCCGAGATGCCCTTCAAAGGATGAATGGTTAAAGAAGATATGGTGACTAATATAATAAAATTAAATTAAATTAAAAAAACCCAGAAATATGAAAATAATTCAAAATATGGTATATCAGGAGTGTATAAACTGGAAGTTAGGGTCAATGGAGCAAAAAGCATCCTAAAATCTTTGTATTATCTAGGAGAATGATAAAATAGTCATTAACTTTATGTCATGAAGTGTATATACACAATTTCAAAGGTAACCATTAAAAGAATAGAGATAGGCATATATCCACTAAATCTGCAAAGAGAAATAAATGGAATGAAAAATCAAATGGAAAACTAAAGCAGAAAACTGCTTTGAGCAGAGAGAGTTTAGAATTTGTAAATCAACAAGCCTCTTAAGTTTTCCCATGGGAGCTTAGGATAGTATCAGATCATTCAGAAAAAGAAAGTGGCCACCTTTTTGATAGGCTAAGATGAAAATGAAGGAATAATTCTTCCATGCTTTTCTACTTGGCTCTATAATTTATGAATATTGGATACATTCCCTAGTTACTGCAATGTTTTTCATGAATTTGAAAATCTGCACCCAATGTAAAAACTCCAGGGGTAGCTGCAGGAGGAAAAACAGGCTTTATTCAGATGGCGACATCTTCCTCCACTGCAGTCTTCTCAGAAGAGCAGGGGTACTCCCGTCCGCTCAATACCCACTGCCCCCTTTGCTACCGGACCAGTGCCACTGCGAGGACCTGGTGGCTGTTGAGGACAGGGTCTTGTGCTGGGGAACAGGCTCTGCTCCTGTGGCTCAGCTCCAGCATTTGCTTCAGATGCTGCAGGGTGACTGCTTAGGCCTTGTAATGCTGAGAAAAAGATATTTTGTGATTGGAATTTCATGAAGATGGTGCCAGAAAAGCTTCCTTTCCTTTGGTTCAAAGCACCGGCTGTCACAATCAATCCACTATTCCAATGAAGCTGATTCTTTTGTAGCTTTTTTTTTTTTTAACTTCAACCAATTTAGCTGTTGTATTTTTTCAGTATTACATTGTAATTTTGGCAATTTGTTTTTAACTCCTGGACCAGGGGGTTTTACCAAGGGGTTCTTATTTCTTGAGTTCTAGAGAGCAACCATAGAACATTACAAATCTTTGACTCTTTCTGACCAGTGGAATGCTCCAGCTGATAGTACCTCTAGGTGACTTCTAGAAGTGAAAGTAATTCAGAAGAAATCACTTGTATCTGCATCTTACTAGTTACAAAATACCAACCATCCCCAGATTCTAGTGTAGAGATAAGTCTGTTAGCAAGGTGTTTAGAACTCCACAGAAACAGTCTTGGCTGGCACTTGCTTCCTGGTCTGACCCTTATTAACTGAGTTACTATACATTTGAAATAAGCAGAAAATAATTCTATAGATTATCCATTTTTCTCAAACATCTTAATACAGACATTGTCCTCAGTGCCCCAGACAACTAACCTAGTCTTGGGCTCTGCCGCCTCCATTTTTCTTTTCAGGTCATTTGGACTTTGTCCTAACCTGACCACTGGCCCAAAAGAAGGGTGTGGGAATGGTAGCACTTGCTCCCAAGGAGGCAGACACGGTCTGCCGTGGGGAGGAGGTCTGGGGTCTCCACCCAAGGAAGGGGAGCTTATCTCTGGAGCTCTGCCCCACCATTTAAAAGGGGTGGGTACAGGAGGACAAGGGCAAGGGGACTCGACTGGCCTGCTGGGCAGCCAGCCAGTGGGCAGACAAAGGGAGCTGCTGTGGGCCAGGCCCTCACTTCCTGGATCAGGAAGGAGTGAAGTCAATTCCCACAGGACAACTGCTAGAACTCCAAGGATCTCAGGATTGGGAGTCACCTAGCATTTCAATCAGTCCAATCACCCTTCCCTCCCCGTCTGTGGTTCAAACTTGTCTTCAGTTTTAGCTTAAACACTCCCTGTGTCAGGGGGACTCCTCTCTGTGGCACCGCTGGGGTGACATGGCTTAAGGGGATTAAGACCTGGGAGAGGGGAAGGGTTAAGAAATGAAGTCAGGCCATGACAGCTAAGGGAAAAGGCGAGGGCAGAGGAAAACACACATGTGGGAGGATCAGGACTTCTGCAGCCACGTAAGTGGGAAAACATTTCAGACTTGGGGGCGTCCCTGGCCCCGGGGTGACAATGGGCAGGCTGTGGGTAATGAGGCTGACTTGGGCCAGGGAGAGCTGTGGGCCTCAGGATCCCAGGCCTACTTTATAGGTCTCGGGACACCTTCACACTGTTTTCTAGGCTAGCCTGTAGCACCTCAGAGTCTCTCCATCCCTTCCATAGATCAAATGAGGCTTACATGGCAACTGTATTGTGCTGGGGCCAAAAGTCCCAAGGAACAACATGGCTGTGATGGGTGGTGCCAGGCTCAGCTCTGCCAGGACATCCCCTTCCATAACTGGCCATCTGAGGCTAACAGAAGGCTCCCAGAGGGACCCTAGTGCCTCAGGCCTGGGAAGAGAAGTGTCAGGGCTATTGATCCAGAGCCTCTAAGAACCCCCATTGCTGGGCCAATGATGGTCCATGGCAAACCTCCAGTCAGCTTAGCTTTGAGACCCCCAACTTCCAGCTCTGTCAACTATGGAGTTTCTTCCTCAGAAAAGAGCTCCAGGACTTCTGGAGTAGCTCCAAGTGGGTGGTGGAGGCAAAGAAGGAAAATGAGTCCCCTGCTTCTAGTAAGTCCTGGAAAAGTAGTGACCGGTCTGTCAGATATGCCCCCAACTCTGTGATTCCAGGACTATGGTCTAAACATCTAGTTTGGGCCTCTATCCTTTTCTCTGCATATGTGTTTGTTCATGCAGCCCAGGCATTAACATGCATTTGTTTAGTTATTGTCACCCAAATTGCCAATACTTAGGAAATCCAAGAGTGGTGAGAAGCTCCACGTCAGCTCAGATTAATATTCCTTGCCCTTTTTCTTTTTGAGGCTTGAGTTAATGAAGAAGGTCACAGCGTGAGCATCTGTGTTTTTTCATACAGTGTTCTCAGCCTCGCATCCTAGCTTTATACCAGCTTTTGTCAGAGAAGCAGGCAAATCCCCTGTGCCCAGTGCACTGCAATGTACTGTGCAGATAAAACAGGGGGGAGAGATATTGGAGCCGCAAGGAAAAACTTGGCTCTCCTCTCATCTTCTCCCTCCCACTGGAAGAAAAGGCTTGGATGAAGAAGATCAGAACAGTCTGGAGAGGGGGAGATTGGCCGCATGATTTCTGGTTCTCCTCCCGCCGTCCTGGCGGCCTTAAGCACTTGCTTTACCCAGTGAGGCTACCTGCAAGTACGTGCCCAGTCAAAACTGCAAAGCCAGCCTTGTTTTCCAGTCCCCCCTTCATCTCCCTTTGTGACCCTCCTCCTGCCACCGTTCCCGGGCAGCCCGGTAGAACTCTCTGGGGTCTAAAGTTTTCACCCTATTTAAGTAGGCTGACTTAAGTTAGCCCATAAAGAAACCAGATTTCTATTCCCAGTTCAGAACTTGCATTCCTTGACAGTGATCTGAGCAAGGCTGAAAAGTCAACTGCCTTTTAAGATATTGCTAACACAGATTAAAGGGATTAATGTAATAGAAGAAATGGCTACTGTTGAGGGTTAAGTCACTTGCCAAGGTCACCCACTTCTTTTTTTTTTAAGATTTTATTTATTTATTTGGCAGAGAGAGACACAGCGAGAGAGGGAACACAAGCAGGGGGAGTGGGAGAGGGAGAAGCAGGCTTCCGGCCAAGCAGGGGGCCCGATGCGGGGCTTGATCCCAGGACCCTGGGATCATGACCTGAGCTGAAGGCAGATGCTTAACAACTGAGCCACCCAGGCGCCCCAAGGTCACCCACTTCTAAGTGGCAGGAAGGAGATTCAAATTCTAACCATCTGATTCCAAAACCTTTTTTTCCAAATAAATTTCCAAAAGACTGAAAATGTGAGAGAAATTTTTCCTTGGAAAGGCTCTTTATGTATCAGTTACTCTGTGTTCATAGTGCTTTGCCTCCTTTTCCCTCTCCTCTCCAGTGAAATAAATGCATGGGGTTCTTATTGCAGCCACATAGGACACCCTCACCCCCAGGGAAACTGCTAGAACAGAGGCATTACTGGAGGAGGGAACGTGGGTTGGCACAAGATAAACACAGTCGCAAATCACAAATGTGCCAGGCCTGAGCGGTTGCTGCAACAAGGATGGCATGCTATTTCCCCCTTTTGGAGTACTTACTTGCCAGCAGGTAAAAATTAAGCCATAATAACTAACAACAGCTTCTAAAGAAAAGAGGGAAAGGGGAGGATTTAAATCAATTCAACACATTTAGTTGTTACACCGTGTGAATGTTCTCAAACCACAGTGCCAATTTTGAGATTATTTAGAATTAACCAATAATGTAATGCTACCTCCTCCCAACAAGATAAATTGTCCCCTGGGGATAAAAATAGCAAATGAGTTCAGGACAATGGCAGCATACTTCTCGTGAAATGGATGAGCGTCTCAAAGTCAAGAGTACAGACAATAACAAAAAAATCATACGTAAGTTAAAATGATGTAAAGAATCAAATATGTCATCTAATTGAATTATGTTAATACAGTAAAACTAAGCTGGGGACTTGGTGAAGAAAGTGGAGATTAGACTTTTAGGTTCACAAATGGAACTCTACAGCCTGCTAAGCAATATGTCACATTATTTACTGCTTTCAAATTTAATAATCCTTCAGCTAACCATGATATTCAGAGACAGGAATGTGGTACTACTCTGAATTCCCTGGTAAGTATGGTTAACCAGAAACCCTTTCTGAGTTCAATCTTTCTTTCTGAAAATCTTTCAAAAATGTTTGTTTTCTTGTCCTAATAAGTACAATGTACTCACCAGAGAATCTTTATTCCAGTACCTTAGAATCACTGACCATGCAAGATTTGTGGAAAGTCTGAGACTGGGCTGAATTTGTAACAACCCTGGAAAAACAGTCTTTTGCTCTTTAAAGTATCAATAGGAATTCATGGAGTTGTAAGTAAACTCTTCCAAGTGAAAGAGTGAGAAGTAAAGCCAAAGGATCTATTTGAAGTTTCAGGGAGTTCTAGTTCAATAAATAAAGTCACTTCCAGTTTCCCAGTTTGAACAAACATACACTTTTTTTTTCCCAAACATGCACCTGTTTGACATGGAGGTTTCAAAAAATAGCTATAATCCTTGCATCTGGGAAGCCCATTGACTAGGATAAAGAAAGAGATGTACTTGAGTCTATCACATGGAGGTATATTTACACTACCACGAAGATAAGAATTAAATTGGCTGAGGGATGCAGAGGAAGGAAGAGGAGAATGTTAGGGAAGTTGGCACCTGAATTTGCCTCCAAAAATGTGTATGGGATTTCTGGGTAGAGAGAAGGTGGTGAAGAGGCCATTCAGGAAGGAAACCGTACTGATAAAAACATATAGATGTAACTATATGACACTTATACAGAGCAGTAATTTATCCATCTGTATAGACTAGTGCATATGGTTTGAGATGCGGAGAGGGTGGCTATGATGCCAGAAATGGAGACTGGAACAAGTTAGTGAAAAGCAGGGAGTTTCATGCAAAGACAGTTTGCCTTAATTTAGAAAGCACTGGAAAGCCACTAGAAGTTTTTAAGCAGGAAAAAGGTGTGATGGAATTTGTGGTTGGGGAATGTCATTCTGATGAGAGTGTAGTGGATGACTTGGTGGGGCAAGACTGGAGGTAAAAGGACCTGTGAGGTTATTGCACGAGACAGAGAAAGGTTATGAGGATCTGGGCCAGGGCCGTGACAGTGAGGGTGGAAAGTAGGGGAAAGATTTGGGAGTCTTTCTCAAGTACAATCAGTAGGACCTGTTGATTGCCTTAGATTACAGAGATTATAGGCCGATAGGAGGATAGTTTACTTCCATAAAATAGGGATAATAGAAGGATAAAGAGCCTTAGAAGAATGAACATAGATTTGAATACACACTAAGTAAATCCAAGGAGCTTGTAGCATGTCCAAATGAAAATCTCTAAGGGTCAATTGGATGGATCCTTGCATTATTGAATCCCAGCAAGAGCATCTTAATCCATGTAGCTTCATGACTAACCCTAAATAATACAAATGTTTGATATTTAACCTGGAGTCTGTGAATACAGAAGGGCCACATAAACCATTTGTAACACTCAATGAGAAGTCTGGAGATGTGTGCTGTGTTGTGTTTATAATTCAGCCCTCAGTTTTCCCACTATATCAGGGCTGTACTGAACCTCTAAGATGGCCACAAAAGAACCCCATAAAACAACTACCGTTGTTGGTTCCCATGGGCTTCCCAGCAGGTGCTCTAATTTGTTTATTCTTCAACAGGTTGTCCTTTCTGATTCAATGAAAAATACAGTGGATAAGTTATCTTATTCTTTTTAGTAGATGCCCTCTTTCTCTCCTCTATTCTCATGTGCTGACCATGTATAGTTCCTCAGGCAATTCTTCAAAGCCTCCAGCCGCACAGCCTTCAACCATATTCCTTTCTATACTACATGGTGGAATACAGGAAGATTCCATGTGCCATGCAAATCATCCACTGTACGAGCTAAGAGTTCAGTTCCAACTCTATCCCAGGCTTCCACTGTCACTACCAATGACCACATAGCTGTACTGGTTGGTTGTTAGCTCAAGAAAAATAGCCACTTTCTTATCTGAGAACACAAAGAGTTTATCACAAATATTTAAGCACCATGTAGAGTTAATTTTCCCATATAAAATTGGGAGGTTAGTTTCATGATTGCTTTGATTGTACTGTTAAACACTTTGATCTGAGGTATAATAAAGAAATGTGATTCCTTAAATGATTCTGCCAAAGTAGCCACCAGGGTAGAACACATAAAAAAATAAAATCAGTCCAGTATGAAACAAGATTTGCTGGGAGATTGAATACAAATGAGGCCAAAGATGGAAGGTAGAGAGTTGAGTCATTTGTTTTCTTCTCATGATTCTAATGCAGTGGATTTCAACCCCAGCTGTGGATTGGAGCCACATGAGGGGATTATTTTTTCCCCCACAAAAGCACTGTGCCTGGGCCCTAGGCCCAGAATTTCAGTACAGCCCTTCATGTATACTTTTAAAATAATTCATTCTTCTAATGTGTCTTTTATTCATGACACATAAAAACTAATGAACTTTCAGAAGAAACTGAAAATGGCCATCAGCGTGCATTTATTTAGCCAAAGTATGCATACCCAGGGTATACCAGGACTGGAGGGAGTGGAATAAGGCCTGTACAAAAAGGTGTGTGCCTCAGAGTATCTACCAGCATGTTTCTGAGAGACAACTCATACTCCCCAAGATTTCCCTGAGTGTTTCTGCATTTGGGATCAGCCTTAGATCATGTGACTTAAACACACATTAGCCCAACCTCCCTTTTCCCCGACAAATATTACCAGATCTGCTCAAAGACACTAGTCATCCTGGAAGAAGGGAGGTGGGAGGTAGACATCCCCAACCCTGAGCTAATGGATTAGAGAGTCACTAAAGTAGGTTAGGGGAGGGTGCAACAATGCCAGGAAGGATTAACAGTAACAAAGAGGACTCTGTTTGGTCATCAGGTATCCATCTCTTTCCTCACTCAAAGTTCTGTCATGGACAATCATGACCTTGGCTGGCAAGCCCTCGTAGCTGGGTGCTATGACTCCTAGGCCATTACCAGTGAGCACAGCTGGGGTCCAGAAGGAAAGGGAAGCAGCTCTCGGATCTCAGCTCGGATGATCCCAGATCCTGCACTGACTGCCACTAGTCTGCCTCCAATCCAACTCTACTTCCGATTCCTGCCAATTGGCAATCTGGACTCAGCCCCACTGTTACTGAGAACCATCCCACCAGCAGCCCTGCAGAAGGGCATCCTGCATCCTGACAGGACTAGGCAAAGTCAAGCAGACATGAGTGGCCAAGATTCAAGGACCAAGCTCAGAAAGGGAGAGTTGTATTCCACATTCTGATCATCACAGCTGCATCTACTGAGGTCCCGTCCCATGACACCCTCAGGCTAAATGTATTATGTCCATTTACTCATGCAAATACGGAAAGCAGTTCCAGTATACAACAAGGCCACATCCACTGTGGAAGTGGCTATTTCTGTAAAGTCTCAGGTACCCTTACGCCCATAAGGGAGCTTTGGAATAGGAGTTGCCATCTTTTCATTACCCTGCTTGGACTCCCTTCACAATACTGTTAGATTTTGGTGGTGGGGATGGGTAAGGTTGCAGATATTACCTACAAGTCTGGTGACAGGTTGTAAGTGGGATGACCTACAGGTCCTTGGCATTTAGTACAGATCAGCCAGGGGTCAGAGGGGAGGGAATGAAGCCATGTGGATCCAGAAGGACCTTAGAGATGACCTGGCCCAATCTTTCACTTCAGATCAGAGGAATTAGAGTCTTACAGAGCTTAGGTGGTTGTCCAGAATTACTCAGAATGTTGATGGCAGAGATAGGGTGAGACTTCTAGGGCTCTAACCTGTCACCCCACACTTCCTGTGGTGAATGCAGCACATGTCGTTTCCAAAGAAATCAGCCAGGTCCTCAACAAGAGAAAACCAGGGGGTTGAGGAGAGGTTCCAGTGATGCACGCAGATGAACCATAAAGGCCACAGGAAACAAGTGCTCAAGTGGGGCCGTGACAGGAACAAAATAGAAAGGACAATGGCGTCAGCGGTGGCGTAAGGCCACATGTAATTAAGTGATAAATGCACGCCCTCAGCAACTAGTGCTGTGGAAATTGAAAAGACATCACTGGCATAGGTGGATGGAAAGGAAGTAATTGGTTAAATTTTATCCTTCAGCTTAAAAGGCATGAATATGTCAGGTTCAGGAGGAGGATTAGGTTATGCCCTTAGGTGATACTAGGATAGGCTACCCAGGCAACAGAATGGGACTTAATAAAAAGAAATGGCAGTGGTGGATCATGTACTTCAGTGCATTGTGCATACATAATTGCATGTGGAGGCCTGATTTTTCTGTCCAAGCTGACTGGAATAAAAGCATGTGGGATTTGTATTAGTGATGATTATTAAATTCTAGTTAGGTGGGATTTTGTGTGAGATGTATGCAAAGGAAGTTGAAGCAGCAACATAATATTTTTGTTTATACATCACCATTTATTCTTTCTTAATTATCTCTACATTTTTATATATAGCCAAAAATAACATTATGTCTATAGCAAAATTTTCCCTTTGGTTGGAAGAGTTCATTCTTAACAATTACCACCTCAACAAGGCCAACCGATTATACTCCTAAAGACTCACAGCATGTCCCTTCCCTCCAGTATCATGGCCTCTGCCCCAAGCCAAACTCTTTTAAGCTCTGAACTTCTTTTTTTTATTTTTTTATTTTTTTAAAGATTTTATTTATTTATTTGAGAGAGATAGAATGAGGGGGGGGGTCAGAGGGAGAAGCAGACTTCCCCGCCGAGCAGGGAGCCCGATGCGGGACTCGATCCCGGGACTCCAGGATCATGACCTGAGCCGAAGGCAGTCGCTTAACCGACTGAGCCACCCAGGCGCCCAAGCTCTGAACTTCTATTGCAATAACCTCCTAACTTGTCTTTTTTCCTCCAGAAAAATGTAGTAAGAAAATAACACAAATTCCTAAGGGTCGATAGATTATATAGTCCATACATCTTAAGTGCAAATGCTGTGTTACATGTTAAAGGCCATAGGAAAATTTCTGTTATAGTCTGATGGAATTTTCAGAAATTGGTGTTTCTGAGTGGGATGTTTCAAGTCTGTTTAGAAGCCTGGTAATTTTACCTGGCTTTCTTTTTATTCAGATTCAATCAACCAGTTAGCCCAACCACAAAGTTTTTGAACTTACTCTCTTTCCCACTTTTCATTAGATAGCTTACATGTTACAAACAGAATCCAACTTGCAGTTAACCTGAAAACCCAAGAAAACCAAGTAAGAATCACTTAATCAGGACAAACACTGGTCCTTTAGACTTAATTGTTTTTTTTCCCTTAGCCAAGAAATATCTATTGCCATTTCCAGAATTACTCTCATAAGTATCTGGTTATCATAACCACAAAAGACAGCTTATTAGTTTCAACTGCTGGGTAAAACCACACTGCATTTTCAAGATTTCTGGTTTCACCCTTTTAACCCAAAGAATAACTATAAATAGATGGTAAAGTCTGGGATTTCCACAGCTAAGTGCTGCTATAAATAGTTTAAACATTTTCCCACTTCATGCTTTCTAAAAGAACATTCTCCACTTCCTTTCTTGGATAACCTCTGGGAATAAAGCATAATCGCATTCAGAATTTAACTGAGAGAGTTTAACAAAACTCCTAATGAACCTATTAGCAATTCAAAACATTCCTCAGATACTGAAAAATCTGAAAATAAGCTGATTTTACAAATTAATTGATTTAAATGGATATTTCTGAGAAATATAACTTTTAAATGATGTTTTAAATATCTTTATTGTCTTCATTACTGGAAATTTTCTTTGAAAAAAAAAAAAGCCAAAACCTGGATCATTTACTTAACAGTTATTTAACATAAATGAAATTTGTTCCAATTTTCTTGAGAACTTTGCTAGATTGGGAACTCTGGTGGCTACAAAGTGAAATAAATATATTTATTTTAACTCTCCTCACACATTAACATCCAGAAAAACAGATACGAATTCACTTCAGTGGTCAGTTGTCCAGACTATTTATCTTCTGCCTTCAAGAATTTCACAAATCACCCTGTAGAATACACACATTCAAATTTCTTTGAAAAAATCCCTACCATTAAATGCTTTCCCATGGTGCATGCCTGTGACAGAGCAAAGACAGAGCAGTGCAGAATTCCCTCATCTCTCTAGAGAGAGATGCTTGCACTCTAGCAACCTCTGCTGGTGGTTATTTTTGACTGGGAAGAAACCAAAATAACCAGTCTTCTAAATGGCAGGAAAAAAAAGTAAGACAACAATGAAAAGAGGTAATGTCAGTAAAATTTATGTTCCTGTTTTATATTTTGGTTAAAGGGGGGGCAATGAGAGGTTATAAAAAATTTTTAATTAAAATTTTATGCAATGAGGAAATAAAAAATACATGGAAATAAGTGAGTATGGAAACACAGTGTTCCAAAAATCTTTGGGATACAGCAAAGGCAGTTTTAAGATGGAAGTTTATAGTGATACAGGCCTACCTCAAGAAACAAGAAAAACTTCAAACAACCTAACCTTATACCTAAGTGACTTGAAGAACAAAGCCCAAAGTTAGAAGAAAAAAATAAAGATCAGAGCAAAATAAAGACTAAAATGGAAAGATCAATAAAAAAATAAGAGCTGGTTCTTTAAAAAGATAAAATTGATAAACTTTTCACGAAATTTGTCAAAAAAGGACTCAAAATCAGATATGAAAGAAAAGAAATAACAACCGACAACAAAGAGTACAAATGATTATAAAAATACTATAAAAAATTATATGCCAACAAATTGGACAACTTAGAAGAAATAAATTTCTCCAAACATACAATTGTCCAAAATTGAGTCAGGAAGTAGAAAATCTGACTGATTACTAGTAATGAAATTGAACTGGTAATCAAAAATTTCCCTAAAAAACAAAAGTCTAAGACCAAATGACTTCACAGGTGAATTCTACCAAATATTTAAAGAAGAGTTAATACCTATTCTCCTCAAACTATTTCAAAACATAGAAGAGGAAGAAAAGAAGATAGAGGAAAGCTTCCAAGTTCATTTTACAAGACCAGCATTACCTGGATAATAAAACCAGACAAAAATATTACAATAAAAGGAAAACTACAGGCCGCTGTTCCTGATAAACATAAAAGTAAAAAGTCCTCTGCAAAATATTAGCAAACCAAATTCAACATATATTAATGGATTCATTCAGTACAATTAGTGAAATTTATTCCAAGGATGCAAAGATGGTTCAATATTCACAATCACCCCATTAACAAGAAGGATAAAAATCGTGTGATCATATCAAGAGATGCAGAAAAAGCATTTGATAAAATTCAACATTTGTTTATGATAACAACTCTCAACAAAGTACATTTAAAGGAACATACCTCAAAATAACAAAGGCCATATGTGGAAAAACCCACAATTAACGTACTTAATAGTGAAAAATTAAAACCTTTTCCTCTAAGATCAGGAACAAGACAAAGATATCGACTCTCCCCAGTTTTATTCAACATAGTACTGGATGTTCTAGCTTCAGCAACCAGACAAGAAATAAAAGGCATCCGTATTGTTAAGGAAATAGTAAAACTGTCACTATTTGCACAGCACATGATACTATATACAGAAAACCTTAAAGACTCCATAAGAAAACTATTAGAACTGATATATGAATTCATTAAAGTTGTAGGATACAAAAATTAGTATACAGAAATCTGCTGCATTTCTATACACTAATAATGAAATAGCAAAAAGAGAAATTAAGAAAACAATCCCACTTATAATTGCATCAAAAAGAATAAAATACATAGGAATAAATTGAACCAAAGAAGTGAAAGACCTATACTCTGAAAGCCATAGGACATTGATAAAAGAAATTAAGGATGACGCAAATGAAAAGATATACCATGCTCATGGATTGGAAGAATATTATTGAATCGTCCATACTAACCGAAGCTATCCACAGATTCAATACAATCCCTATCAAATACCAACAGCGTTTTCCCCATTACTGAAAGAAATAATTATAAAATTTCTATGGCACCACAAAAGATCCTGAATAGCCAAAGCAATCTCGAGAAAGAAGAACAAAGCTGAACTATCACAATCCCAGATTTCATGACTTACTACAGAGCTACAGTGATCAAAACAGTATGGTACTGGCACAAAAATAGACATACAGATCAATGGAACAGGATAGAGAACTCAAAAATAAACTCACATCAAATGGTAAATTAATCGACAACAAAGGAGCACGAATATAAAATGAGGAAAAGTCTTTTTGGTACATGGTAAAGGCAAAACTGGACAGCTATGTGCAAAAGAATGAAACTGGACCATTTTCTTACAATGTACACAAAAATAAATTCAAAATGGATTAAAGACCTAAATGTGAGACCAGAAGCCATATAACTCCCACAAGAAAACACATGCAGTAATTTCTTGGACATCATGCTTAGCAACTTATTTATGAATAAGCCTCCTCAGGCAGGTAAGACAAAAGCAAAAATAAACTATTGGGACTACACCAAAATAAAAAGATTTTTCATAGCAAAGAAAAAACCATCAGCAACACAAAAAGGCAAAGCAGTGGATGGAAGAAGATATTTGCAAAGGATATATCTGATGAGTGGCTAATATCCAAAATATATAAAGAACATATACAACTCAACACCAAAAAAGCCAAACAATCTGTTAAAAAAAAAATAGGCAGAAGACCTGAGTAGACATTTTTTCCAAAAAAGACCTACAGATGGCTAACACACATATTTTGAAAAGATGCTCAACGCCACTAGTCAATAAGGAAATGCAAATCAAAACCACGAGAAATCACTACACACCTGTCAGAATGGCTACCATCAAAAAGACAAGAAATAAGTGTTGGAAAGGGTGTAGAGAAAAAAGAACCCTTGTGCGCTGTTGATAGAAATGCAAATTTGTGTGACTATTGTGGAAAACAGTATGGAGGTTCCCCAAAACTCAAAAATAGAAACACCATATGATCCAGTAATTCCACTACTGGATTCCACTACTGGGAATTTACACAAAGAAAATGAAAACACTAATTTGAAAAGATATATGCACTCCTATGATTGCTACAGAATTGTTTACAATGCCCAAGATATGGAAGCAATTCAAGTAACTATTGATAGATGAATGGATAAACAAAAATTGTTTTATACATACACATGTGTATTAGTCAGCCATAAAAAAAAGATTAAGATCTTGCCATTTGTGACAACATGGATGGTCCTACAGGATATTCTGAGAAAAGAAGTCAGACAGAGAAAGACAAATACTACATGATTTCACTTAAATATGGAATCTAAAAAAACAAATGATCAAACAAAATTTACGCATAGGTCTTTGACCTGTTTTGAGTTCGTATTTGTATATAGTGTAAGGTAAGTGTCCAACTTCATTTTTTTTGCATAAGGATATCCGGTTTTAATGGCAGTTTTAATGAAAAGACTGTCCTTTCCCTGTTAAATAAATAGTCTTGGCATCCTTGTCAAAAAGGTATGAAGAATTCTCCATATGTACAACACTTTATTTCTGGGATTTCTAGTGTATTCCATTTGTTTAAATGTCTGCCAGTACCACACTGTTTTGGTTCCTGGAACTTTGGAATCAGGAACTTTAAGTCTCCCAACTTTGTTCTTTTTTGAAATTGCTTTGGCTATTCAGGGTCCTTGAGATTCCCCATGAATTTTAGGATGGGCTTTTCTGTTTGTCCGTTTGTTTTTAGATGCCATTGGATTTTGAGAAATGTTACATTGAATATATAGATCACTTTGGGAAGTATTGTCATCTTAGCAATATTCAGTCTTCCAATTCATGAACATGTGCTCTCTTTCCATTTATTTGTGTCTTTAATTTTCTTTTTTGGTTTCAGTGTACAAGTCCTTTGCTTTACTGCTTAAATTTATTAGGTATTTTTATTCTATCATAAATGGAATTTTCTTAATTTCCTTTTTTCACTTTTACTGTATAAAAATGCAACCAATTTTTTATGTTGTTGACATATCCTGCTACTTTGCTGAATTTATTAGCTCTTAAGTATTTTTTTGTTGACTCTTTAGTGTAATTCTATCAGATTTTCCTTCATATACTTTGATACTCTGTTAGGTCTTCTTGAATTGACCATTTATCATTATGTAACTCATTTTTAGTTGCGGTAAGTTTTCCACTTCTGACATCTACTTTTTATAGATTAATAAAGCCACTCAAGCTTTTTTTCAATTAGTGCTTGCATATTACATTTCCCATACATTTAACTTACCACTACCACTATATTTAAACTGAGTTTCTTGTAGACAGCACATAATAAAGTCTTGTTTTCAAATCCAGTCTGAGTTACCATACAGTACATCAAATCCAGTCTGAGTTACCATACAGTACATCATTAGTTTTTGATATAGAGTTCCATGATTCATTGTTTTCGTATAACACCCAGTGCTCCATGCAATACATGCCCTCCTTAATACTCATCACTGGGCTAACCATATGGTGACTAACATATCATAATAAAATTAAATTTTAAAAAGTTTAAAAAATAAAATCCAGTCTGAGCTATATAATGGAATTTTACTCAGCCATCAAAAAGGAGATCTTGCCATTTGCAATGACGTGGTTAGAACTGGAAGGTATTATGCTAAGCAAAATAAGTCATTCAAAGAAAGACAAATACCATATGATTTCACTCATATGTGGATGTTAAGCAAAACAGATGAACATAGGGGAAGGGAGGAAAAAATAAAAATAAGATGAAAATTAAGAGGGAGGCAAACTAAACTATAAGAGATGCTGAACTCTAGGTTGCTGGAGGGGAGGGGGTGTGAGAGATGGGGTAACTGGGTGATGGGCATTAAGGAGGGCACATGATATAATGAGCACTGAGTGTTATATGCAACTGATTAATCACAAAATTCTACTCTGAAACTAATAAAAACATGGAAAAAATAAAAAATCCAGTCTGAAAATTTGTCTTTTGCTGGGTATGCTTAGACTACTCACATTTAATGCTATTGATACGGTTGATTTTAGGCTGACCATTTTGTTTCTATTTGCCCTGTTTGTTATTTTTGTTGTTTTTCCTGACTTTTAAAAATGTTTTACTTGAATATTCATTACTCTTTTATTAATTTTTTTTACTATCTTTCATTGAATTTATTTTTACTGGTAGCTCGAAGTATTACATTAATATGTTCCTTTATAGTCCTGTTACAGTTAATTTCTCCTTTTAAGCAAAACATGAAAGATTTACAACCATTCAGTTTCCTGAATGGCTCCCTTTATTTCTACATTGGCATATGTATTATAAGTACATACATATTGATAACCTCACTATATAATGGTATATTGCTTGCTTTCAACCATCATATGTATTTTTAAGCAGCTAAAAGGAGAAAAGTAGTTTATATTTATCTAGATATTTATAATTTCTCCTGCTCTTTATTTCTAAAGTTCCAAGTTTCTCTTAGTTTGAACAATCTCCCTTAGGCTGTCTTCTAGAGCAGGTGTGCTGGTGTCATATTCTCAGTTTTCTTTCATTTAAAAGTATATTTTGTCTTTATTTCTGAAGGACATTTTTGATACATATAGAATTCTGTGTTGATAGTTTTGTTTTTCTTTCAGTACTTTAAAGATGTTCCACTGTCTTCTGGCCGTGATGGTTTTAGACGAGAAATCTGCAATAATTCACATTTTTCTTCTGTAACATGTTGCCTTTATTTACTGCTTTCAAAGTCTTTTTTACCTTATATTCTTTCTCAGTCTGCCTGTTTCTCTCTTTGTCTCCCCCCACCTCACTCCTCCTCTCCTCCCCTCTCCTCCTTCTTCCTTTGGCAACTTGATTATGTGTCTTGTCATGGTTTTCTTTGAGTTTATCCTGATTGAACTTTACTGAGGTTTATGTTTTCCCCCCAGTTGGTAAGGTTTAAGCATGCCATCTTTTTTTTCCTCAAAAGTTTTTCTGCACTAATCTTTCTCTTCTTCTGGAACTCTGACGACATAAGTGTTAGAACTTCTGACATCATCCCCTAGGTCCCTGAGGCTCTGTTAATTTTGTTTCAAATCTTTGTTCTTTCTATAATTCATGTTGGATAATTCATATTGATCATTTCCTATAGTTTTCCGCTGTCTCCATTCTGCTATGGAGCCCATCCAGTTAGTTCTTAAATATTTTTTGTATTACATTGTATTTTTCAGTCCTAAAATATTTTATTCGGTTTTAAAATAGAAACTATTTCTCTGTTGAGACTTATTTCTTTTTGTGTATTTCACGCATAGTTATAATAGCTCCTTAAAGATTTTGCCTGTTAATGCCAATATCTGAGTCATCTCATTGTTGCCATTTGTTGATTGTCCTTCCCTTGAGAAATGGTCATATTTTCCTGGTTCTTTTAGTAACAAGTAATTCTTTATTATATCCTGGACATATTAAGAATTGTGTTATGAAACTCTGGGTACTGTTTAAGTCTTTTAGGATGCTAATTTCTTATTGTCTCTTTCAGCAGGCAATCAGACTGTTTAGGTTGAGACTTCAAGCTCCTTTGCCTTCTGGGTCATGTTTCCTACCACAGAATTTAGTTTTCCAAGACTTTTCTATTCTTGGGGTCTGTTTTTATGCATTTACAGATCTCAGTGAACTTTAGACTTGTGCAAATTCACACTCATATTTAGGAGATGCCTTTTTCCAGTCTCTTTTCTCTCGGATTTCCCTGAAGTTGTTAGACTCTCCAGGGCTTTTTCTCCCTCACTTCTCCTGACCATAAAGATAATTTCTCTTGGATTTTAGGTGCTTATGTCACCACTGCAAGACTGTATTTCTGCAAGTGACCTGCCCACATGCTGGGCCAGGAGAGGAAAAAAAGATCTAAGAAAATGACAGATTTCCAATCCCCTGCACCCTGTAGCTCACAGGGGTAACTTTTCTTGGTTCTTTGGCCAGAAAAGCAGGGTTTCTCATAGAGATCTTGCTCTTTTGCATCCATTGTATAGTTCTGCAACACAAGTTGCCAGACCACTCTTAGGTGAAAGTCAGGAGATTTAAAAAAAAATTCCTGGACACTCACTTGTAGTGCTTTGAAGTTTTTATTTCTCTCCCCATTTTCCTACTGTTGTTTACTTTTCAATCTTTGGTTGTTATTTGTTTTCTCTTCAGAGATGTTAGCTATAATCTACAAGACAGATCTTAACAAATGCTTATTGAATAAATAAGTCTGGTCTGTCTCTCTTACTGGGATGTCAGCTTCATGAAGACATGGATTGTGTGTCTTCTCCAGTGTGATGTTACTGGTGTCTTGTCCAGTGTGGTACATGTTAAGGTCAAAATAACTATGGACTCTGAGAAACAAACTGAGGGTTCTAGAGGGGAGGGGGGTGGGGGATGGGTTAGCCTGGTGATGGGTATTAAAGAGGGCATGTTCTACGTGGAGCACTGTGTGTTATATGCAAACAATGAATCATGGCACACTACATCAAAAACTAATGATGTAATGTATGGTATTAACATCACATAATAAAATAAAAAAATAAATTCTAATACAGAAAAAAGAAAATTAAAAAAAATAATTATTGAATTCAATGATATTGGGCAAAGAATGAACAAGAAAATATTGAAGTGATTAAGAAAAAGAGAATTTAACCTAGAATATATATAGGGCACTTAAATGTGAGATGATGTTGTAAGAATGACGTATCTTCTGCCTAAAAGATGAGATTAATGCCAAGACTGTAGAAATGCCAGATTTGGGAAGATATAAATGAAGGAACTTTGCAGTTGTAATATTAAATAATAAATACAGTAATAAGGTTCTTGGCAGACAGAACAAGTCTGAAAGTAATATATTATTCAGAAAACAATAGAAATTGGCATGGATTTCCAAAAGAGAAAAAAAAACACAATCATTTAACAATCTACGCTTTGAGTTTTGATATGAAAAATAGTAATACTTTGTGGTATAGAAAAAGAAGGAAGAGAGGAAGCTTATTGTTCCCTCTGAACAATACATAATGAAAGGCTTGAAAGCCAGAGACAATGGGAACTATCCTTTCTAACTGTTCCATAAGGGATCAGTATTTGTCCAAATGAAGCTATCAGAAAGACACTCAGAAGCAGGATAATAAAATGGTCACAGGTCAAGACAAGTGACACTTATCTAGGGTCATCAGTACAGAAGGAATGGCCTTATATAGAATGGCTGTTGACATCTCTTGGCAGATGAGGAGGGGAATTATCATGGGGATTCTCTAGTAGAACAGAAGACTGATTGATGTTCAGTCACAAATAGCCATAGCTCATTCAAAAGCTCCATCTCCAGTGACAGTATGTTCATTACAGAAATGAAAGGAACACTACCAAAATGCATATCATGACAGAAAAAGAACAATGTGTTTAAATGACAGAAATTATTGGACTAGAGATTAGAGAAATGGCAAGGTTGAATCTTAAGTCTTATTTCAGAACTTTTTAAGTGATTTACGAGGAAAAATGTCTGAAAAATAATTTATTTTCAACATTTGCTTTAGAACATGAAAGTCCTCAAAAACTGAATACAACAATACTGTCACCAATTCTGCCAATTTGAGCATTATCAGGTTATAGACATAAAGAAAAATAGGTCCAGAGTGGGAAAAGTGAAGAGGGAGATGAACCACTGGTGACAATAGTAATAAACTGTAAACAATTGCCAGTTACTCCTAAAGTCTAGATTTTAGTTCAGAGCAATGCACTAGAGTTAATTTATTAATTTTGACAAATGTACCATGATCATAAAAGGTGAAACTTCATCAAGTGTATACAAGGGTGATTTGTATTATATTTACAATTTTAAAAATCCAAAGTTATTCCAAAATGAAAGCACTTATTTTTTAAGAAGTCTTGAGGAAAAAAAATTTATAAAAGAAGTTCATCTTGGAGGCAGTCCAACATGCTGATATAAGAATATCCTGAACTTCCTCTTCCCATGAGCACATCGAATCTATAGTTACATATGGAATGATTCTTACCTGAAAAACACTTGAAAAGTAGTGGAACAGCTCCTTCACATTGGCAACCTCAAAAAGGTCCACATCATGGTGGTTGAAGAAGCTGAAATCTTAAACCCCACCATGAACCCCATAAGCCCCAACCCTGGTATGGTGATCCACAATCAGGAGGGAACTCACAAACCGAGAGCTCCTCCCTAAGGAGAAAAAAGTGTTTTACCCCATATCAGACAACTCAATTTATAAGACCTGCCCCTGCGAGAGGCCCCCATAAAATCTGCCTTTGAAAACCAACGAGTCTTGCATCCCCAAAACTCAAAGGCTCTAATGAACTGAGAAACTCTTTTTACAGGGCTTTACTCAGACTCACTTATCCTTGGACTCAGTACAAAAGCAGACATTTGAAAAGCCCCCAGAATACATGTGGAAGAGATTATTTTTGCTCAACTTAAAGCATCAGCCAGAGGAGCAGGGGCCCTATTAGGATACTCCACCAGGGATGAAAGTGCGGGCAGGCACTATCTTTGTCCTCTCCCTTGCTACAACAACACTTTCTTTTTCTTGCAATCTTTACCCTCCAGGTGATGAGCACCATATTTATGCTCTCCCTCTGCCTTGCTAATGCTGACAAGTGTGATTTTATCAGGTGACAGTTCTTACATCTGGTGCCATTGCTCTTGCAGCTGCAGCCCAAGAGACACCCACTGATTACCTGGCTCTGGAGCCCAATGGGGCTGGGATAATTTGTGTTCCTGAGACACATGGAACTGTAACAATCAGAGATGGTTCTTGGCAGACTATCCTGCCAAGGACACTGCAGAGATGGCAGATGGAAACACACCTCAGTCTTTCTTAGAAAGAGTTGCTTGTCCAGGAGCTTTGGTCTGAAGGGCAGGCTTCTGGTCTGGAACACGTACAGGGGCCCGCAGAGTTGCTCTCAGGAAATGGACACTGGTAGACATTATCTTTGTGATCTCCCTCTGCCTCCCTCCAGCTTGAAAGTATCTCCCAGAAAGGAGTTTCTACCCTTGTCTGGTACTCCAACTTTTGCAGCCTGCTGCCAGGGAATACTTCTACATCACCAGGCCCCAGTGGCACTTAGGCTCACAGGTCCCATAGGACTACGACCAATGTAGAAAGATTTCTTAAACCTCTGCCACACTTAGAGCATGGCAAGAGGCAACAAACCCAGGAACTCATTCTTCCTGTGAAAGAGGCCTGTTAGCTTATCAAGCAGAAGACTGTGGGGCAGGATTCTAATTAAACACACATCTTAGTGCTCACTGTAAACCTTTCCAGAGAACTCAGAAGGTAGGCAGTATTTTCTTACTCTTTTTCTGCCATACAAGTATCTCTTCAAGGGAAACACTTTTATATGTTTGGGTCCCTAGTTTTTATGCCTGGTGCTCTGCTTTTGTGGCTGCCACCCAGGGGATGCCCCATGACTGCCTGGGTCTGTTGGCCAAGGGAGCTCATGTTCCTGGGTCCCTAATGACTGTAACAGAGAGAGTTCTTGGCTGTCCACCACCCCCAGAGAGTACTACATGGAGAATGGATAGAACCTGTCCCCTACCCCAGCCTTTCTGTGAAGGAGACCTTTTTTCTTATCTTGGAGCTTCAGCTAAAGGGACAGGCTTCAGGTCTGCCATATGTCTAGAGTCTAGAGTTCTTATCAGGGAGCATGAGCTAGGGGATACCATCTTTGTGCTTTCCATCTCCCTCACTGCAGATTTCTGGTATCTCCCTGAAGGGGGCTTATACACTCAACCAGAGCCCCAATTTTTGCAACTGTTAACCAGGGGATACTTCTAGATCACCTGGTCTAGAGGCCACAAGGACTTAAAGTTGTACTGCCAAAGAACTGCATATATTTTCATACTTTAAAAGCTGCTGCCTATACTGTTAAATAACAGTGGTGAGAGTAGACATCCCTGCCTTGCTCCTGACCATAGAGGAAAAGCTCTCACTTTTTCCCCATTAAGAATGTTATTAGCTGTGGGTTTTTCATATATGGCCTTTATTATGTTGAGGTGTGTTCCCTCTAAACCTACTATATTGAAGGGTTTTTTCATCATAAATGGATGTTGTACGTTTCAAGTGCTTTTTCTGCATCTATTGAAATGATCATATGATTCCTAACCTTTCTTTTATTAATGTGGTTTATCTTGTTGATTTGCAAATATTGAGCCACCTTGCAACCCAGGAATAAAACCCACTTGATTGTAGTGAATGATTTTTTTAAATGTATTGTTGCATTCAGTTTGCTAGTATTTTATTGAGAATTTTTCCATCCATGTTCATCAGGGAGATTGGCCTGTGGTTCTTTTTTAGTGGAGTCTTTGGTTTTGGTATCAGAGTGATGCTGGCCTTATAGAATGAATTTGGAAATTTTCTATTTCTATTTTTGGAATAGTTTGAGAAGAATAGGTATTAACTCTTTTTAAATGTTTGGTAGAATTCATCTGTGAAGCCATCTAGTCCTTGACTTTTGTTTTTTGGGAGGTTTTTGATTACTGATTCAATGTCTTTGCAGATTATCATTCTGTTCAAGTTTTCTACTTCTTCCTGTTTCAGTAGTTTATATGTTTCTAGGAATTTATCCATTTCTTCCAGGTTGTCCAATTTGTTGGCATATAGTTTTTCATAGCAATCAGTCAACAACAACAAAAAAATTAAATTAAAGACATCCAAATTGGTAGGGAAGAAGTCAAACTTTCACTATTCACAGATGACATGATACTCTATATAAAAGTGAAAGACTCCACCAGGAAACTGCTCTGGCACAAAAACAGGAACATTAATTAATTGAACAGACTAGAGAGCCAAGAAATACCCCACACTTGTAGAGTCACTTAATCTACAGTGATGAAGGTAATAATGTACCATGGGGAAAGACAGACTCCTCAATAAATGGTGCAGGAACTGGACAACTACATGTGAAAGAATGAAGGTAGACCACCTTCTTATACCACATGTAAAAATGAAATCATAATGGATTGAAGACCTAAACATAAGACCTGAAACCATAAAACTCCCAAAAGAAAACACAGGCAGTAAATGATGCATGGACTTCTGTCTTAGCAATTGTTTGGATGTCTTTGAGGCAAGGACAACAAAGACAAAAACAAGCAACTTGTACTACACCAAAAGAAAAGCTTTTGCAGAGAGGAAACCATTAACCAAATGAAAAGGCAATCTACTGAATGAGAAAATGTATTTGCAAATGATATATGTGATAAGGGGTTAATATGAAAAATATATGAAGGATTCATACAACTGATAAACAAATTCAGTACAGTTGCGAGATACAAAATCAACATACAGAAATCTGTTGCATTTCTATACACAAATAATGAAGCAGCAGAAAGAGAAATTAAGGAACCAATCTTATTTACAATTGCACCAAAAAGAAAAAAAAGATATCTTGGAATAAACCTAACCAGAGGGGTGAAAGACCTGTACTCTGAAAACTATAAAACACTGAAGAAAGAAATTAAAGATGACACAACAAATGGAAAAATATTCTATGCTCATGGATTAGAAGAACAAATATTATTAAAATGTCTATGCTACTCAAAACAGTCTACATATTTAATTAAATTCCTATAAAAATACCAACAGCATTTTTCACAGAGATAGAACAATCCTAAAATTTGTATGGAAACATAAAATATCCCAAACAGACAAAGCAACTTTAAAAAAGAAAAACAAAGCTGGAGGCATCACAATTCCTGACTTCAAGTTATATTACAAAGCTGTTGTGATCAAAACAGTTTGGTACTTGCACAAAAATAGACACATAGATCAATAGAACAAAATAGAAAACCCGGCAATGAATCCACAACTGTATGGTCAATTAAACTTCAACAAAATAGGAAAGAATACCCAGTGGGAAAAAGACAGTTTCTTCAAAAAATGGTGTTGGGAAGACTGGACAGCTACAGGCAAAAGAATGAAACTGGACCACTTTCATATGCCATACACAAAAATAAATTTAAAATGGATCAAAGATCTAAATGCAAGACAGGAAACCATAAAAATCCTAGAGGAGAACACAGGCAGTAGTCTCTTTGACATTGGCTATAAGAACTTCTTTCTACATATGTCTCCTGAAGGAAAGGAAAAAAAAACAAAAATAAACCACTGGGACTACATCAAAATAAAAAGCTTCTGAACAACAAAGGAAACAATCAACAAAACTAAAAGGCAACCTACAGAAGGGGAGAAGATATTTGCAAATGACATATCTGATAAAGAGTATCCAAAATAGCACTTATAAAACTCAACACCCCCCAAAATGAATAATCCAATTAAAAATAAGCAGAAACATGAATAGATACTCTCCCAAAGAAGACATCCAGATGGTTAACAGACACATGAAACGATGCTCAACATCACTGATCAGCAGGAAAATACAAATCAAAACTACAGGGACAGTCATCTCACACCTGTCAGAATGGCTAAAATCAACACAAGAAACAACAGGTGTTGGCAAGGATGTGGAGAAAGGCGAACGTTCTTGTATGTTAGTGGGAATGCATACTGGTGCAGTCACTGTGGAAAACAGACTGTGGGTTCCTCAAAAAGTTAAAAATAGAGCTACCCTATGATCCGGCAATTGCACTACTGGGTATTTACCCAAAGAATACAAAAATACTAATTTGGGGGATACATACAAACCAATGTTTATAGCAGCATTATCTATAAAAGCCAAACTATAGAAGCAGCCCTAGTATCCACTGGCTGATAAATGGATAAAGAAGATGTGAGATATATGTCTATATATCTCACACAATGGAATATTACTCATTGATTAAAAAAAGAATGAAAGCTTGCCATTTGCAACACGATGGCTGGGGCCAGAGAGTATTATGCTAAGCAAAATAAATAAGAGAAAGACAAATACCATATGATTTCACTGGCTTTGAAAATCCGTGATAGTCACCTCAAGGAGCTCCAAAAATCAACAAGGCTCAACACCAGGAGAGCCAGAGTGCTATAGAAATGGAGACTCTGCTCTTAAAGTGCATGTACATGAACCAACTTACTCCTAGACTTAGTACAGAGGCAGCAGTTTGAAAAGCACCTGGGACACATGTGAAGATTATTGACTAATTTTAGGTTGTGTGCTAGAGGAACAGAAATCTGTAAGAACTTTATCCAGATATGAAAGTGCAGGCAGGTACCATTTTTCTTGACTTCTTTCTGGCTAGCTGGCCTGATGCTGGTGGGTACCAGTTCTGACACCCTCCATCTACATTGCTAGCAACTCTTACCCTACCACTATATTCCTCTGTGGACACATCCCACACAACCTGCCCACTCCAGAAGGAGCCCTGCCAAAATGACTCCCTAATGGTGGCCTCAGCCAGTACTGACAGCCCCTTCCCCCCTCCTTTGGATCCTCTCTGTCAAACCTGATGCATGAACTCAGATAGCACCAACACCCCACAAAGTGGCTACTGTTGTGTCACATCCAGTAGGCAGACTCAGCTGTAAACTGCATCCCTCCAAAGGAGCCCTTGCCATTCACAGGACAACACTCACCTACCAGCATGCTTGCAAACATTCACAACTGTGTCTAACAGCCAGCCAAACTTAGGTCAGCCCTGTGCAACAGTATAGCCCCAGCAGATGTAGACAGTCCTCTCAGCCAGCTGATCCAGGAGGCAGCCGCATCCACCAGTTTGCCTGAGCAGCCACACTGCAGCTGTAAGAGAAAGGTGCCCAGAGGGGATACTTGTGGGGTGCCTGGTTCTGGTAACTAGGGAAGATTGTGCTTCTGGGTGCCACAGGATGCATTTGACATAAGACCACTTTTTTAAGAATAGGCAACATAGCTGATCTACCTAACACATAGAAACAAAATCAGATAGACAAAATGGGGAGACAGAGAAATATATTCCAAATTAAAGAAGAAGACAGAAACTCAGAAAAAGAGCTAAATGAAATGGAGATAAACAATGGACCTGATAAAGAGTTCAAAGCAAAGGTCATAAAGGTGCTCATTGAACCTGAGAATGGATGAATACAGTGAGAACTTTGACAAAAAGATAGAAAATATAAAAAAAGAAACAATCAGTGTGGAAGAATAACAGTAATGAAAAATGCAGTCTCAAAGATCTGGTGGTAGAAATCATCCAAGCTGAACAGCAAAAAGAAAAAAAAAATTTAAATGGTAACAATTTAAGGGACCCCCGGGATAACATCAAGAATACTAATATTTGCATTATATGAATTTCAGAAGGCCAAAAAAGGGGAAGAAAACTTAAAGAAATAATTTCTGAAAACTTCTCTAACCTGGGGAATAAAACAGACATTCAGGTCCAGGAAATTGAGAGATCCCCAAACAAAAGAAACCCAAAGAAACCCACACTAAGACATATAGAAACTAAAATTTCCAAAACTTAAAGATAGAGAATCTTAAAAGCAGCAAAAGAAAAACAACTATACAAGGTAATACCCATAAAACTTCAGGCCAGAAGGGAATTGCAAAATATATTCAAAGAGTAAAAAGGAAAATACCTAAAACCAAGAATTTTCTACTTGGCAAGGTTATCATTCAGAATTGATATTGGCTAATTGAACATAATAATAAAAAATAAAACCTCCAAAAAAAAAAAAAGAGAGAGAGAGAGAGAGATCAAGATTTTCCCAAACAAAAGTTAAGTGAGTTCATCACCACCACTAAACTGGTTTTCTTACAAGAAATGCTAGAGTCTTCTTTAGCAGAAAAGGCCATAAGTAGAAGAAAATTATAAAAGAAAAAATACCTTTCTTTAGTATATAAAATAGGTAACAAATCATTATAATACTAAATATATGGGAAGGTAGCAAAAGAAAGTGCTTTTAGAATATATTGGACATTAAGCATTTATCAACTTAAAGTAGACTGCTATCTACATTGTGTATTATATTTAATCCTCATGGTAACCACAAACAAAAACCCTATAACAGATACTCAAAGAGAGAGGAATACTAACACTAAATTTCTCAAATCACAAAATAAGAGAGCAAGACAAGAAAGGAACAGAGAAGAACTGCAAAAACAACCAAAAAACAGTGTCAAAATAGTCATGAGTACATACCTATCAATAATTAAAGGTAAATCAAGTAAATGCTCCAATCAAAGATATAAGGAGACTGAATGGATAAAAAACAAGTCCCATCTATATATTACCTACAAAAAACTCACATAAGAACTAAAAACACATCTAGTTTGGAAGTGAAAAATCAAATAAGATTACATGCAGATGAAATTTTTAAAAGCTGAGGTAGCAATACTTATATCAGGGAAAAGACTTTAGAACAAAAACTGTAGCAAGAGACAAAAAAGGGCATTACATAATAAAAGGGTCAATTCCACAAGAATATATAGCAATTGTAAATATCTATATACCCAGCATAGGAGCACCTAAATATGTAAAGCAAATATTAACCAATAAATTTACAGTAATCCAGTAATAGTAGGGAACTTCAACATTCTACTTACTTCAATGGATAGTTGATCCACCAAAAAAAAAAAAGTCAATAAGAAAGCATTGGCCTTAAACAACACACTAGACCACATGGAATTCACACAGATATACACAGAACATTCCATCCAAACAATGCAAAATATATATACATTTCAAGTATACATAGAATATTCTCCAGGATAGACCACATTTTAGGCCACCAAACAGGTCTCAATAAATTAAAGAAATTTAAGTGATACCAAGCATCTTTTCTGACCAAAATGGTATGAAACTAGAAATCAATTACTGGGGAAAAAACTGGAAAAACATAAAGAGACTACTTTATTTTAAAGATTTTTTCCCTTTAAATTTTTTATTGTTATGTTAATCACCATACATTACATCATTAGTTTTTGTTGTAGTGTTCCATGATTCATTGTTTGTGTATAACACCCAGTGCTCCACGCAGAACGTGCCCTCTTTAATACCCATCACCAGGCTAACCCATCCCCCCACCACCCCTAGAACCCTCAGTTTGTTTTTCAGAGTCCATCGTTAAAGATTTATTTATTTATTTGAGAAAGAGAGAGTGCACAAAAGAACGAGAGTACTAGAGCAGGGGAAAAGCCCTCCAACAATCTAACCTTATACCTAAAGGAATTAGAAAAAGCAGCAAAGTCCAAAGTTAGTAGAAGGAAAGAAATAATAAAGATCAGAGTGGAAATCAATAACATAGTGAATAAAAAGACAACATAAAAGACTGCAAGAACTAAACTCATTCTTTGAAAAACAAACAAAACTGATAAAACTTTACCTAGAAAAAAAAAGAGAGGACTCAAAATCAGAAATAAAACAACAGAAGTTACAACCAACACCAAGAAAATACAAAGGATTATAAGAGACTACAACAAACAAATAATAAATGAGTCACAAAAAGGAATTGGATACATTTCTACAAACATACAATCTTCCAAGACTGAATCAGGGAAAAAAATCTAAACAGACTGATTACTTATAATAAAGTTGAATCAGGAACCAAAAAACTCCCAATAAACCAAAGTCTAGGACCAGACATCACCATAGATAAATTATACTAAACATTTTAAGAAGAGTTAATACCTATTTTTCTCAAATTATTCCAAAAAAAAAATGAAGAGAACACTCCCAATTTCATTCTACAAGACCAGCCCTGATACCAAAACCAGCCATTAAAACTACAAAAATGTTACAGTCCAATATCCATCATGAACATAGATACAAAAATCTTTACAAAATATTAGCAAACTGAATTCAACAATATACTAAAAGGATCACACACCACAATCAAGTGATCTTTAATCCAGGGGAACAAAGATGGTTCAATATCCACAAATCAGCATAATACATTGGATTAACAAAATGAAAGATAAAATATATCAACATTTCAATATATGCAGAAAAAGCATTTGACAAAATGCAGCATCCATTCATGATAAAACTCTCAACATATATACAAAGGGATATATACAGGGGCATATAAAGGGAATATACCCCAACACAGTAAGGCCATATGTAGCAAACCTGCAGCTGCCATAATACTTCATAGTAAAAAGTTGAAAGCTTTTCCTCTAAAACCTGGAACAATACAAGAATGCCTACTGTTGCAATTCAACATAGTACCAGCAGTCCTACCAACAGCAGTCAGGCAAGATTAAGACATAAATACATCTGAATTGGTGAGGAAGAATTAAATTTGTCACTATTTTCAGATGACACGAAACTATACAAAAAAAAAAAAAAAACCTAAAGACTCCACAAAAAAACTCTTAGAATAAATAAGAAAATTTTCAGGATTCAAAATTAATATACAGAAACCTGTTGCTTTTCTATATACTAATAATAAATTATCAAAAAGAGAAATTAAGTGAACAATCCCATTTACAACTGCATCAAAAAGAATAAAATACCTAGAAATAAATTTAACAAAGGAAGTTAAAGACCTGTATACCAAAATGTACAAGACACTGATGAAAGAAATTGAAGCAAATAAAAATAAACAGAAAGTCCATGGTCACAAAATGGAAGAGTTAATATTGTTAAAATGTCAAATTATGCAAATAACTATGGGTATCCCTGCTTTCTGAAAGTTTGTATTACCATATATTCATCTCAATAGATGCAGAAAAAACATTTGACAAAATAACACATTCATTCTTGATAAAAACCCTCAACAATGTGAGTTTAGAGGGAACGTACCTCAACATAATAAAGGCCATATATGAAATGCCCACAGCTAACATCATACTCAATGGTGAAAAACTAGCACTTTCCCTCTAAGATCAGGAACAGTGTAAAAATTTCACTATCTCCATTTTTATTCAACATGTACTGGAAGTGCTAGCCACAGCAATAAGACAAGAAATAGACATCCAAATGATAAGGAACAAGTAAAACTTCACTATTTGCAGTTGATATGATACTATATGTTTAGGCACCCTAAAGACTCCACCAGATAACTGTTAGAACTAATAAATTCAATAAAGTTTGAGAATACAAAATTAATATACAAAAATCAGTTGTGTTTTTATATGCTAATGACCAAGTGTCAGAAAGAGAAACTAAAAAAACTATCCCATTTACAACTGCATCAAAAAGAATAAAATACCTAGAAATATATTTAACCAAAGGAGTAAAAGACCTGTACTCTGAAAACTACAATGCATTGATGAAAGAAACTGAAGACAATGCAAACAAATGGAAAATATGCAATGCTCATGGATTGGAAGAATTAATGTTAAAATGTCCATGTTACCCAAAGCAATCTACAGACTGAATGCAATCTCTATAAAATACCAATAACATTTTTTACAGAAGTGAAACTAACAATTCTAAAATTTGCATGGATCCATGAAAGACCCTGAATATAGCTGAAGGAATCTTAAGAATAACAAAGCTGGAGGTATCATGGTCCAGATTTCAAACTATACTACCAAGCTATAGTAATCAAAATAGTACATACTGGCACAAAAACAGGAACATTAATTAACTGAACAGACTAGAGAGCCAAGAAATACCCCACACTTGTAGAGTCACTTAATCTACAGTGACGAAGGTAATAATGTACCATGGGGAAAGACAGACTCCTCAATAAATGGTGCAGGAACTGGACAACTACATGTGAAAGAATGAAGGTAGACCACCTTCTTATACCACATGTAAAAATGAAATCATAATGGATTGAAGACCTAAACATAAGACCTGAAACCATAAAACTCCCAAAAGAAAACACAGGCAGTAAATGATGCATGGACTTCTGTCTTAGCAATTGTTTGGATGTCTTTGAGGCAAGGACAACAAAGACAAAAACAAGCAACTTGTACTACACCAAAAGAAAAGCTTTTGCAGAGAGGAAACCATTAACCAAATGAAAAGGCAATCTACTGAATGAGAAAATGTATTTGCAAATGATATATGTGATAAGGGGTTAATATGAAAAATATATGAAAGATTCATACAACTCAACACCAAAAGAGCAAAAATCCAATTTAAAAATAGGCAGAAAACTTGAATAGACATTTCTCCAAAGATGACATATAGATAGCAAACAGACACATGAAAAGATGTTCAACATCACTAATCATCAAGGAAATGCAAATCAAAGCCACAAGATATCACCTCACACCTGCCAGAATGACTAGTATCATCAAAGTGATAAGATTTAACAAGTGTTGCCCAGGATGCGGAGGAAAGAAAACCATCATGCACTGTTGGTGGGATTGCAAATTAGTGCAGCCACTATGGAAAACAGTATCACCGTTCCTCAAAAAATTAAAAATAGAAATACCATACCACCTAGAAGTTCTACTTCCAGGTATAGAAAGAAAATGAAAACATTAATTTAAAAAGATATGTATGACCCTATGTTCACTGAATCGTTTTTTATAATAACCAAAATATGAAAGCAACTTAAGTATCCACTGATAGATGAATGGATAAAGATGTGGTATATACATACAATTGAATTTTACTCAGACATAAAAAGAATGTAATTTTGTTATTTGCAGCAACATGGATGGACCTAGAGGGTATAATGTTAGTAAAATAAGTCAGACAGAAAATACCTTGTGATTTCACATATATGTGGAATCTAAAAACAAAACAAACAAATAAAACAAAAACAGAAACAGACTCATAAACAAAGAGAATAAACCAGTGGTTGCCAAAGTGGATGGAGACAGGAGCTTGGTCAAAATATTTCAAGGGGATTGAGAGGTACAAACTTTTAGCTATAAAATAAATAAGCCACAGGGATGTACACTACAGGGAATATAGTCAATAGGATTATAATAGTGATGTATAGTGACAGATGGGAACCGGACTTACTGTGATCATTTCATAAGGTATATAAATGTCAAATCACTATGTTGTATACCTTAAATTAATATGTTGCATGCCAACCATACTTTAATAAAAAATATCACCTCAACATCTGCAGAAAAAAAATGTGAGCAATTCAACACCCATTCACAATAAAAATTCCCAACAAAGTGGGTATAGAGGGGACATATTTCAACATAATAGAAAGGCCATGTATGACAAGCACATAGCTAGTATTATACTGAATGGTGAAAAGTTGAAAGTTTTCCCCCAAGATCACTTATAAGACAAGGACCAACTCTTGCCATTTTTATTCAGTGTATTACTAGAAGTCATAGCCAGAGCAATTGGGCAAAAAATATATAAATAAAATACACTCAAATTAGAATGGAAGAAGTAAAATTGTCAGCATTTTCTGATGACATGATATTATATATAGAAAACTAAGTACTCTACCAAATAAATACTTGAATGAAAAAACAAATTCAGTAGAGTTGCAGGATACTAAATCAACAAAACTGCCTTGCATTTATATACACTAATAACATACTATCAGAAAGAAACTGAGAAAACAATCCCACTTCTAATTGCATCAAGAAGAAGAAAATATCTAAGAATAAATTTAATCAAGGGAGTGAAAGGCCTGTACATTGATAACTATACAATATTAATGAAAGAAATTAAAGACACAAATAAATGTAAAGATATTCCTTACTCACGAACTGGAAGAATTAACAATCAACAGATATAGGTCTAACTAATTCTATCAGAATTCCAAAGGCAATTTTCACAGAAATAGAAAAAAATCCTAAAATTTGTATGAAAGCACAAACAACCCCAAACAGTCAAAACAATCTTGACCAAAAAACAAAGCTGGAGGCATTACCTGCCCTGATTTCAAACACTATTACAAAGCTATAGTAATCAAAACAGTATGGTGTTGGCATAAGAAGACATGCAAAGACCAATGAAATAATTGAGAGCCAAGAAATAAACTCACACATGTGCAGGCAATTAACTTACAACAAAGGAGCCAACAATATAAATGGGAAAACAATCTCTTTAATAAATGGTGTGGGGAAAACTGAATAGCCACATACAGAAGAATAAAACTAGACCACGATATTAGTTTATAGACAAAAATTCAAAATGGATTGATGGCTTGAATATAAGACTTGAAACTATAAAACTCCTAAAACAAAACCTGGGGGTAAGCTCTGGAACATCATTCTTGGCAATGAATTTTTTGGAGTTGACAACAAAAGCAAAGGCAACAAAAGGAAAAACCTATATCAAACTAAAAATCTTCTGCACAGTAAAGGAAACTATCGACAAAGTGAAAAAGCACTCTACAGAATGAGAGAAATATTTGCAAGTCATATCACATAAGAGGTTAATATTTAAGATATATAAAGAATTTGTACAACTCAATAGCAAAAAAAATCAAACGCTATGATTATGAAAATGTGCAGAGGAACTAGATATTTTTTCTAAAGATATACAGAAGACCAACAAACATGAAAAGATGCACAACATCACTAACCATCAGGGAAATGCAAACCAAAACCACAGTAAGCTATCACTTCATTAATGGATATTATTGAAAACCAACAGCTAATCACCTGTTAGAATGATTATTAAAAACAAACAAGAGATAACAAGTGTAGGCAAGGATGTGGAGTAAAGGGAATGTTTTGCACTGTTGGTAGAAATGTAAATTGTTGTAGTCACAATGAAAAATAACATTGAAATTTTTCAATAAATTACAAATTGAACTACAATATGATCTAGCAATTCCAATTCTGGGTATTTACCCAATGAAAATGAAAACACTAACTTGAAAAGATATATGCACTTTCATGTTCATTGCAGCGTTTATAATAGCCATGATATGGGAGGAAAGACTATATCCACTGACTGATGAATGGACAAAGAAAAAGTGGTGTGTTTGTGTGTATGTATAATGGATATTATTCAGTCACAAAAAAATTAAATCTTGCCATGTGTGACAATATGGATGACCTTGAGGGCACTACACTCATGAAATAAGTCAGACAGAGACAGATTCTGTATGAGCACACTTATATGTGGTATCTAAAAACAAAAAGAATTCAACTCAGAACAGATTGGTGGTTGTCAGAAATGGAGAGCAGATGGTGGGAGAAACAGGTGAAGTGGTACAAACTTTGAGTTATTAAAGTAAGTTATGGGGATTTAATGGACAACATGAGGACTATAGTTAATAGTATTGTATTGCAAACTTGAATGCTGCTAAGTGAGGAGAGCTTTTTCTCAGCACAAGAAAAAAATTACGTAAGGTGATAGATGTTAAATGGACTTATTGTGGTGGCAATTTTACAATGTGTACAAATATCAAATCATTATATTGTATACATGAAATACCTGGGAATAAATTTAACCAAGGAGGTGAAAGACCTGTATTCTAAAAACCACAATACATTGATGTAAAAAAAACTGAAGATGACACAAATAAATGGAATAAATACAACGCTCATAGATTGGAGGAATTTGTACTGGTAAATGCACTTACTACCCAAAGCTATTTACAGATTCAGTTCAATCCTTATCAAAATTTCAATGACATTTTTTCACAGAAGTATAATGAACAATCCTAAAATTTGTGTGAAATCACAAAAGACCCCAAACAGCTGAAGTAGTCTTATGAAAAAAGAGGAAAGCTGGAGGCATCATGTTTCTTGATTTGAAACCGCAAAGTTATAATCAAAATGGTGTGGTATTGGTATAAAAATGGATCTATCAATGGAAGAGAATATACAGAGTCCAGAAATAAACCCATGCATATATTGTTAAGTTATGACCAAGGAGTCAAAAATATAAAATGGGGAAAGGATAGTCTCCAATAAATGGTGTTGGGAAAACTGGACAGCCATATGCAAAAAAATAAATCTGGAACACTATATTGCTTTAATTCAAATTAATTCAAAATGGATTAATAGCTTGAATGTAAGACCTGAAACTATGAAACTCCTAGAAGAAAATATAAGGCTAAGCAACTTGACATAAACCTTGGCAATGATTTTTCAGACATGACATTAAAAACAACAAAAGCAAAACTAAGCAGTGGGACTACAGCAAATGAAAAAGCTTCTACACTGTGAAAAAAAAATCAACAAAATGAAAAAGCAACCTACTGAATGGGAGAAAATATTTGCAAACCATATCTCATTAGGGGTTAATATCCAAAATATATAATGAACTCCTACAACTCAGCAGCCAAAAAAAAATCTGATTAAAATGGACAGAATATATGAATAAACATTTTTTTTCACAGAAGATGTGCAAATGGCCAATAGGTAACATGAACAGATGTTCACCACCATAATCATCAGGGAAATACAAATCAAAGCCACACTGAAATATTATCTCACAACTGTTAGAATGGTTATTTTCAAAAAGAAGAAATAACAAATGTTGGTGAGGATATGGAGTTAAGAATCCCTTGTGCACTCTTGGTGGGACTACAAATTGGTGCAGCCACCTTGGAAAACAATATGGAGGTTCCTCAAAAAAAAAAAAATTAAAAATAGAACTACCATAATTATCCAGCTATTCCCCTTCTGGGTATTTCTCTAAAGAAAAAGGAAACACTAACTTAAAAAAGATGTATGTGCCCCCATGTTCATTGTAGCATTAATAAGTAGCCAAGATATGAAAACAACCTGCGTCCACTGATGGATGAATGGGTACAGAAAATGTACGATGTATACACAATGTAATATTATTCAGCCATAAAAAGAATTTCTCCTAGATGGATTTTGAGGGCATTGCACTAAGTGAAATAAGTCAGATTTAGACAAATAATGTATGATCTTACAGAATCTAAAAAATACAACAAACAAAGACAAACTCAGATACAGAAAACAGATTAGTGACTGCTTGAGGCACATGGTGGGGTTTGGATAAAATGTGTGAAGGGGGTTAAAAGGTATAATCTTGGTGACTATAATTAATAACATACTGCATATTTGAAAGCTGCGAAGAGGGTTAATCTTGAAATTTATCAGACTAAAAAAAATTTTCTACATACGCCGACACGTTAACTAGACTTACTATGATAGTTTTTCAATATATACAAATCAAATTATTGTATTGTATATCTGCAACTAATGTTATATGTCAATCATACTTCAATAAAGAAGATAAAAGAAATATTACATAGGGCGCCTGGGTGGCTCAGTTGGTTAAGCGACTGCCTTCGGCTCAGGTCATGATCCTGGAGTCCTGGGATCGAGTCCTACATCGGGCTCCCAGCTGAGCAGGGAGTCTGCTTCTCCCTCTGAACCTCTTCCCTCTCATGCTATCTCTCATTCTCTCTCTCAAATCTCTATCTCTCATTCTCTCTCTCTCAAATAAATAAATAAATAAATAAATAAATAAATATTACA
The DNA here is from genome assembly GCF_037043125.1 of Eumetopias jubatus. Lineage (NCBI taxonomy): Eukaryota > Metazoa > Chordata > Mammalia > Carnivora > Otariidae > Eumetopias > Eumetopias jubatus. The sequence continues at coordinate 7,175,944 of NW_028274808.1, forward strand.
TAACTCCAGATTTCCTGCATGGTATCTCCAGAATGGCCCCAGGGTCAGTGAATCTAGTGCCTTTTAAATGCACCCCACCTTATATTTCCTACTATTTCTTTTTCAAGTAATGATTTGTGAATTGGAGAGAACTGTTATTGTTACAAACTTTTTTCCCTTAAAAATACATTCCTCAGGGTGCCTGGGTGGATCAGTCTGCTGAGTGTCTGACTCACTCAGTGATTTCGACTCGGGACGTGATCTCAGGGTCATGAGATGGAACCCTGTATCAGTCTCCGAGCTGGGTGTCTCTGTCTCTCCCTCCATCTCTAGCTCGCTCTTTCTCTCTCAAATAAATATTTTTAAAAAATACATTCTTCGTTGTAATTACATTAGTAAACTAAATGTTTGCCCCTCCAGCCTACACAGATCTGAAAAAGATTTCTTGACTTTCTCTATTTGCATGTAAGGTCCTACTTTAAACCTTTATAGGACCAGGAGAGATGATGGACTCTGAAAAACAAACTGAGGTTTCTAGAGGGGAGGAGGGTAGGGGGATGGGTTAGCCTGGTGATGGGTATTAAAGAGGGCACATTCTGCATGGAGCACTGGGTGTTATGAACAAACAGTGAATCATGGAACACTACACCAAAACAAATGATGTAATATATGGTGATTAACATAACAATAAAAAAAGTTTAAAAAAAAAAACCTTTATAGGAAATTCAAGTAGTAAGTGGAATGAGAGTCTGACTTTAGATAGAATAGTTTTGAACTCATGAACTTTGTTTTTTTTTTTTTAAAGAGTTTATTTATTTATTTGAGAGAGAGAATGAGAGAGAGAGAAAGCACATGGGGGGGGAGGGTCAGAGGGAGAAGCAGACTCCCTGCTGAGCAGGGAGCCTGATGCGGGACTCAATCCAGGAACTGAAGGATCATGACCTGAGCCGAAGGCAGTCGCTCAACCAACTGAGCCACCCAGGCGCCCACCGAACTCATGAACTTTGTTAATCTGTAATTTGCACCATGGACTTTCCTGATGTTCGTTATATAACTGAGCTTCATTCTCCCCTGTGGGGGTGGTAAATATGTGCTTAATGTATTTTTCCTATAGTGACTTTATGACATGTGGCAGAAAATTAATTTCCACCAGTGTATTTGGGTATCTATCTGCATGGAGTGGGGGCAGGGAGGAGTGGTTCTTCCATTGTACCTTATCAGATGACTATCCAGGCATTAAATAATGTATAAACAATGACAAATAGGAAAATACATTGTCACTTAGATTGCCAATCACCCAAACCCAGGTACACTCAGACAGCCTCTTTATCAGTATCCTGATAGGACCTTAGCTCATGGCTGTTAGGTACACATATTTTAAAGCAATGATATAAGATACCAAGTGATCATTGAAAATTAAATTCAGATGTTTATCTGTGATTTAGAGCTAGTTTTCTTTCTGTGTTGATTTTATTAGAATCACTTGAGACTTTTATCCATATTGTAAGGCCCAGTGTGTTTCTAGAATCAAGGATTTCAAATAAGTAGGTAATGTGTCATCTCAAAAAAAAAATTGCAAGATGGAAGACTAAACATCCCAATTCAAAGACAGCTGTTAGAGGGGAAATTTTTAAGACCCAACTGTGTTATTTACTCTAAATATAAGGTTACAGTTTGAAATGAAAAGATAGAAGATCAGCAAACATGAAGCAAAAAAATAATAAACAAAAAAACAAACTGCCATGGTTTTATTAATATTAGACAAAATAGACTTAAGTCAAGCATTCCTAGAGATACAGATGTGTCATAATAAGTAAATTCAATGGGAAAATACAACAGTTTAAATGTAACTAATGCAATAATATAGCTTCAAAATATATGAATCAAAAAGTAATGAAATCAAAGAAAAAATAGATACATCTGCAATCATAATTGGATATTATCTCTATTGCCTTTTTTTACATTTCATTTTTTTCAATTTTTTATTTAAATTCTAGTTAGTTAACATAGAGTGCAATATTGGCTTCAGGAGAATTTAGTGATTCATCACATATAACACTCAGTTCTCATCACAAGTGCCCTCTTTAATACCCATCACTCATTTAGCCCATCCCTCACCCACCTCCCTCCATCAACCCTCAGTTTGTTCTCTAAATTGCCTTTTATTAGCTTTCTTGAATACAAACTTTTTGGAAGTATATGCAGATTTAAAAAAACAAACCAACAAACAACCTTGATCAAAAGAGATCCTTTAATCCAGGGAAGTGCCTTTCTTTCCCCCCGCTTCCTTTTTAAAAAAGTATTTATTTATATTACAGTTAGTTAATAGTGTAATATTAGTTTTGGATGTACAATATAGTGATTCAACAATTCCATACAACACCGAGTATTCATCACAACAGGTGCACTCCTTAATCCCCATCACCGATTTCACCCATCCCCCCATACCCTCCTCCTGTCTGGTAACTGTCAATTTGTTCTCTATAGCTAAGAATCTGTTTCTTGGTTTGCCTCTCTCTTTTTTACCCCCTTTATCCCTTCATTTCTTAAATTCCACATATGAGTGAAATCATATGGTATTTTTCTCTAACTTACTTCACTTAGCATAATACTCTCTAGCTCCATCCGTGTTGTTGCAAATGGCAAGATTTCATTCTTTTTTATCGATGAGTAATAATAGTCCATTGCGTATACACACACACACACACACACACACACACACACACACACACACACACACACACCATATCTTCTTTATCCATCCATCAGTTGATGGACCCTTGGGCTGTTTCCATAGTTTGGCTACTGTAAATTATGCTGCTATAAACATCAGGGTTCATGTATCCCCTTGAATTAGTACTTTTGTATTTTTTAAAAGATTTTATTTATTTATTTGAGAGAGAGAGAGAGAAAGGGCATGAGAAGGGGGGAGGGTCAGAGGGAGAGGAAGGCTTCCCGCTGAGTAGGGAGCTGGACGTGGGACTTGATCCTGGGACTCCAGGATTATGACCTGAGCCAAAGGCAGTTGCCCAACTGAGCCACCCAGGCACCCATTATTTTTGTATTCTTTGGTAAATATTTAATAGTGTGATTACGGGATTGGAAGGTAGTTCTGTTTTTAACTTTTGGAGAAATCTCCGTACTGTTTTCCAGAGCGGCTGCACCAATTTGCATTCCTACCAACATGCAAAAGGGTTCCCTTTTCTCCACATCCTCGCCAACACCTGTTATTTCTTTTGTTGTTGATTTTAGCCATTATGACAGGTGTGAAATAATCTCATTGTATTTCTGATTTGCAATTCCTTGTTGATCAGTGATGCTGAGCATCTTTTCATGTGTCTTATTGGTCATTTGGAGAAATGTCCACTCATGTCTGCTGCCCATTTTAATTGGACTATTCATTTTTGGGGTGTTGAGTTTTATAAGTTCTTTATATATTCTGGATACTAACCCATTATCAGATATGTCATCTGTAGTATCTTCTCCCATTCTGTAGGTTGCCTTTTAGTTTTGTTGATTGTTTCCTTTGCTGTGCAGGAGCTTTTTATCATGATAAAGTCCCAATCATTTATTTTTGCTTTTGTTTCTCTTGCCTCAGGAGACATATCTAGAAAGAAGTTGCTATGGCTGATATCAAAGATGCTACTGTCTGTGTTCTCCTCTAAGATTTTTATGGTTTCCTATCTCATATATAGGTCTTTGATCCATTTTGAATTTATTTTTGTGTATGGCAATGAAAGTGTTCCAGTTTCATCCTTTTGCATGTAGCTGCCCAGTCTTCCCAACACCATTTATTGAAGAGATAACAAATATATCTCACTGGATATTCTTTCCTGATTTGTCAAAAATTAATTGACCATATAGTTGTGGGTTTATTTCTGAGATTTCTATTCTGTTCCATTGATCTATGTGTCTATTTTTGAGCCTCTACCATACTGTTTTGATCACTACAACTTTGTAATATAGCTTGAAGTCAGGAATTGTGATGCTTCCAGTTTTGTCTTTTTTTAATATTGCTTTGTCTATTTGGGGTCTTTAGTGGTTCCATATAAATTTTAGGATTGTTTGTTCTAGCTCTGTGAAAATGCTGTTGGTATTTTGATAGGGATTGCATTAAATGTGTAGATTGTTTGGGGTAGTATAGACATTTTAACAATATTTGTTCCTCCAGTCCATGGGCATGGAATATCTTTCCATTTGGTTGTGTCATCTTCAATTTGTTTCATCGGTGTTTTATAGTTTTCAGAGTACAGATCTTTCACCTCTTTGATTAGGTTTATTCCAAGGTATCTCACTCTTTTTGGTACAATTGTAAATGGGATTGATTCCTTAATTTCTCTTTCTGCTGCTTCATTATTTGTGTGTAGAAATGAAACAGAATTCTGTATGTTGATTTTGTATCCTGCACTGTACTAAATTTGTTTATCAGTTCTAGCAGTTTTTTGGCAGAATCTGTCAGGTTTTCTATATTAAGTATCATGTCACCTACAAATAGTGAAAATTTTACTTCTTCCTTGCTTTGTTGCCTGATGGCTAAAGTTAGGACTTTCAGTACTATGTTGAGTAACAGTGGTTAGAGTGGACATCCCGTCTTGTTTCTGACTGTAGAAGAAAAGCTCTCCCAGTTTTTCCCCATTGAAGATGATATTAGCTGTGGGTTTTTCATATATGGCCTTTATTATGTTGAGGTGTGTTCCTTCTAAACCTACTTTGTTGAGGGCTTTGACCATGAATGGATATTGTACTTTGTCAAATTTTTTCCTACATCTATTCAAATGATTATATGGTTCTTATCCTTTCTTTTCTTACTGTGATATATCACATTGACTGGTTTGCAAATTTTGAACCACCCTTGAAACCCAGGAATAAATCTCACTTGATTGTGGTGCTTGGTTTTTTAATGTATTGTGGGATTCCATCTGCTAGTACTTTATTGAGAATTTTTCCATCCATGTTCATCATTGGCTTGCAGTTCTCTTTTTTTAGTGGTATCTTGATCATGTTTTGGTATCAGGGTAATACTGGCCTCATAGAATGAATTTGGAAATTTTCCTTCTCTTTCTATTTTTTGGAATAGTTTGAGAAGAATAGGTATTAACTTTTCTTTAGTTGTTTGGTAGAGCTTATCTGTTGAAACCACCTAGTCCTGGACTTTTGTTTGTTGGGAGTTTGATTACTGATCCAATGTCTTTGCTGGTTATCATTCTGTTCAAGTTTTCTATTTATTCCTGTTTCAGTAGTTTCTGTTTCTAGGAATTTATGCATTTCTTCCAGGTTGTCCAATTTGTAGGCATGTACTTTTTCAAAATAATCTTTTATAATTATTTGTATTTCTGCAAGGTTGTTATTACTCCTCTCTCATTTGTGATTACTTTGGTCCCTTTTCTTTCTTTTTGATAAGTCTGGCTAGAGGTTTATCAATTTTATTAATTTTTTCAAAGAACCAGCTCCTGGTTTTATTCATCTGTTCCATTATTCTTTTAGTTTCTGTATCACTTATTTCTGCTCTAATGTTTATGATTTCTTTCCTTCTGCTGGCTTTAGATTCATCTGTTGTTCTTTTTTTAGCTCCTTTAGGTGTAATGCTTGGTTCAGATTTTTCTTGCTACTTGAGGTAGGCCTGTATTGCTACATTCTTCCCTCTTAGAGAATGTTTTGGACTGTTATGTTTTCATTTTCATTTGTGTCCATGTGTTTTGTTTGTTTGTTTGTTTCTTCTTTGGATTTTCTGGTTGGCCCATTCATTGTTTTATAGCATGTTGTTTTACCTTCATATATTTGTGATCTTTCCAGATTTCTTCTTGTGTTTCACTTCTAGTTTCATAGTGTTGTGGTCAGAAAAGGTGCATGGTATGATTCCAGTCTTTTTGTATATGCTGAGGCCTGTTTTGTGACCCAATATGTGATCTATTCTGGAGAATGGTCAGTGTGCACTTGAAAGAATGTGTATTCTGCTCTTTTAGGATGGAATATTCTGAATATATCTGATAAGTCCATCTGTGTGTCGTTTAGTCATTGTTTCCTTGTTTATTTTCTGTTTAGATGATCTGTCCATTGATATAATTGGGGTTTTAAAGGTCACTACTATTATTATCAATTAGTTCCTTTATATTTGTTATTCTTTTATATATTTGGGTGCTCCCATGTTGGGTGTCTAAACATTTACAATTATTGTATCTTCTTGTTGAATTGTCCCCTTTATTATTATATAGTGCCTTTCTTTGTCTATTACAGTCTTTGTTTTAAAGTCTAGTTTGTCCAATATAAGTATAGTTACTCTGGCTTTCTTTTTGATAAATATTTCTCCATCCTCTCACTTTCAGTCTGCAGGTATCTTTGGGTCTAAAATGAGTCTCTTGAGGTGCCTGGGTGGCTCAGACAGTTAAGCGTCTGCCTTCGGCTCAGGTCATGATCTCAGGGTCCTGGGATCGAGTCCACATCAGGCTCCTTGCTTAGCAAGGACCCCGCTTCTCTCTCTGCCTGCCACTCCCTCTGCTTGTACTCTCTCTCTCTCTCTCTCTGGCAAATAAATAAATGAAATCTTAAAAAAAAATAAAATAAAGTGAGTCTCTTGTAGGTAGCATATGCATGGGTCTCCTTTTTTTTTAATCCATTCTGTCACCCTGTGTCTTTTGATTGGAGTGTTTAGTCCATTTACATTCAATTTAATTATTGATAGGTATGTAGTTATTGCAATTTTGTTGCTTGTGTTATGACTCTCTTTTTTTTAAGATTTATTTATTTATTTGAGAGAGCGAGAATGAGAGAGAGTACACGAGATGGGGGAGGGTCAGAGGGAGAAGCAGACTCTCTGCCGAGCAGGGAGCCTGATGTGGGACTCCATCCCGGGACTCCAGGATCATGACCTGAGCCGAAGGCAGTTGCCCAACCAACTGAGCCACCCAGGCGCCTTTGTGTTATGACTCTTAATGGAGATTTTCTCTGATCCTTTGTCTTTCCCTCTTTCATGTTTTGCTGATTTTCTTTAGTGATATATTTGGGTTTCTTCTCCTAACTGTTTGCATGTTTATTATTGATTTCTTTTGTAGGATTAGCATTAGGTTTGTATATAACCTCTTCTGAAAGTAGTCTGTATTAAGTTGATGGTCATTCAAGTTTAAACCCATTCTTTTCTCCTAACTTTCCCATGTGTTTTATATGTTATTATATTTTATATCCTTTTTTGCTGTGAGTTCCTTGGCTGATTTTTACAGAAATCTTCATTATTACTTCTTTTATGTTTCCTTTCTTTATACTGTCACTTTTGATCTCCTTTCCACTCAAACAGTCTCCTTTAATATTTCTCGCAGTGTGGGTTTAGTGGTAACAAAATCCTTCAGTTTTTTGTTTGGGAAACTCTTTATCTGTCCTTATATTCTGAATCTGATAGCCTTGCTAGAGTATTCTTGGCTGCTGATTTTTTCCATTCAGCTCTTTGGATGTATCATGCCACTCTCTTTTGGCCTGCCAAATTTCTGTTGAACAGTCTAGAGCTAGGCTTGTGGGTTTTCCCTTGTAAGTTAAGGACTTCTTTTGTCTTGCTGCCTTTAAGATTTTTTCTTTATCACTATATTTTGGAAAACTCAATTACAAAAGCAGGTATTGGCTGACTTTTGTTGATTTTGATGGGAGTTCTCTGTGTCTCCTGGATCTAGATGACTGTTTCCTTCCCCAGATTAGGAAAGTTTTCAACTCCTGTTACTTTTTTATATTTTTAATTTCTTATAAATAGGCTCCATGCCTAGTGTGGAGCCCAACATGGGGCTTTAACTCACAACCCTGAGCTCAAGACCTGAGCTGAGATCAAGAGTCGGATGCTTAACTGACTGAGCCACCCAGGCGCCCCTCAGCTATTATTTCTTCAAATAAATTTTCTGCCCCTTTTCTCTCTTCTTCTCCTTCTGGAACTTCTATAATGTGAATGTTATTATGTTGGATGGAGTCACTGAATTCCTTAAGTCTACTCTCACTTTGCATAACTGTTTCTTTTGTTTGGCTTCATTGGCTCCATTATTTTTTCTTCTAGGCCATTAATTCATTCCTTGGCTTCTTCCAGACACTGTTCATTGCATCAGTATGTTTCTAATGTCATTTATTGCATTCTTCATCTCTGATTAATTTTTTTATCTCTATAGTAAGAGTCTCAGTGAGGTCTTCTATTCTTTTCTCAAGCCCAGTGAGTATCCTTTTAAATGTTGCTTTAAATTCTCCATGAGGTATGTTACTCATATTAGTTTTGCTCAGATCCTGGCAGTGGCCTTATCGTGTTCTTTCATTTGGGATAAATTTCTCCATCTTGTCATATTTGTCTAAGTCTCTGCCTTCTTCTGTTTGTTAGAAAAGCCAGTTATGTCTCCTGCTCCTGAAAGTAATGGCCTTAGAAGAGGTCATGTTGTGCCCAGGGCTTGGTACTTCAGGGAGTGTCTCTGGTGTGTGCTGTGTGCACTCTGCTGTTGTGTTTCGGCTGCTCTGTCCTTCAGATGATTCATGTGGAGGGGCTCTCCTTGGCTGCTGTGGCCAGTGTTTGGTCCCTGGCCTGAATGTGGCAAGTTTTAACTAGGTATGCTCTGGTCTCTTTATGAAATGAGACCTGACACCAACTCTACCAGAACTGAGGCCCTGCAAAACTCTGGTTGGGAGACCTGGTGTGGGCAGGGGTTTGTGCTGATCTGGGGGAGGGCCCCACCATGCTGAGACTGAGGCAAGCATGATTGAAACGGGCAGTTGCATTGGAGTGCAGGAGGGGTGTGGGGTTTGGTATAAGCAAATTAGGCAGCCAGTGTAGGAGCTGTACTGCTTCCTGCAGGTGGCTCTATGTTTTTGCTGAAGTGGTGGGGGGAAGGGGAGGGAAATGGCACCAGCCAGCTCCTTTGTTCCTGGAGAGGTATCTCAGTGAATGCTGCCTCTCAGGCACATGCTCCAAGGAGAGCAAATACTCTCCCCACTGTGTGCCCTTGGTACTCTTTGGTTTTCTGGTTCCATGCTATCTGCCCAGTGGTTGTTTGTCTGCCTTTGGTCTAGGAGCAGTGCAGTGCCCTCCAGGCTCTATCCAAGCCAGGCCCACTGACCTTTAAAACTCCAGGCTTTAAGCACTGCTGGTTGCAAGAACTCATGAAATTCAGCCCCTCTTGATTTCCAAGCCTATGGCTTTGGAGAAATGTTCTCCTTATGCTTCTCCTTGTGCATTCCCCTGTGTGTTCCAGTTTCTCTCTCTCTCTCTCTCTCTCTCTCTCTCTCTCTCTCTCTCTCTCTCTTTCTCTCCCTTCTCCAACATCCATGGCTCCCTCCTTTCCACAGCAGCCATCATCCGTTTCTCATCTAAACCACATCTCCGCACTTCCTGCCTTCTTCAATGCGGCCACTTCTCTCCTTTTAGTTGTGGAGTTTGTTCTTTCAGGCTTCAGGTCAATTTCTTGGATATTTAGGATGATTTGATAGTTATCTAGTTGTATTCATGGGATGAGGTGAGTCTTGGGTCCTTCTACACTGACAGGTACCTTCCTGTCTGCATAATTGGAGATTTTAACACACATCATTTAGTAAAAACTAGATTAAGGATGCAAAAGAATCAGTATGGATGTAAAATAACTGACCGGATAGCCTACTTAATCTAATCAACATATAGAAACATTATACTCAACAATTACAAGAAATACATTATATTTGTCATTACTTGGAATACTTATCTAAATAGATGATGTGTTACACCACAAAGCAAACCACAACAAATTCAAAAGATATCATATAGAATATTTTATGTGATATGGTATTTAAATTTGAAGTCAACTAAAGAAAATAGCTAGAAAATTCTAAATGTTTGAAAATTAAGTAACAACTCCAAATTACACTTGGTGAGGAGTGACATCACAAAAATGGCAAAGTACAAGACTCCAACCTTCGTCCTCCCACAAAGAGCAATTAGACAATATCTACAAATAAAAATAGCTCTGGTAGAACTTGAGAATCCATTTTTGAAACTTCAATCAATATTCTAGAGTAAAAATATTGAGAATAACTGCACAAAAAGGGTAGGAAGAATAGTCTCATTTTGCCTGCATCATCCTATCCCTCAGGCCGTCATTTCTCAATGCCAAAAAACAATCTACCAGCACAAAACATTTCACCTCTTTGGGAAAGGGAAAGCTGGATTCCACATAATGGAGCTGCTTCAGGGTCACCACCCATAGACTGGCATGTCTAAGATGTCTAGATATGGCTAGGAGCAAGGAAGAAGAAAGGGGGCAATGTGCTATGATCTACTGGTTCCAAATGTACTGCTCTGCAATGAAACCGGCAGCTTTTACCAATGAGGTAACCAATGGCTAGCTCAGCTGCTATGGACCTCCTGAATATTTCACTGTTGTGGGCTTCAGAGGTCACTCCAGCTGTCTGAGTCTTTCCTGCCAGACCTGACCTGGCTAGACCCACTAAGGACATTTGGTTCCTGAATCCAAGACAGCAGGCAGCCTTGGATGCACACCAGTCTAGTCTCTTGTGGCCAACCCTTACTGCCATACACACATCCACTGCTGGGTGAATACCCCAAGTCAACCTATACTCCTATCACCAAACTGCACCATGTATACATGCACATAGCAAGTTCATGCAGTCACTGATTTATAAGACAACAGCTGTGACTGTCACAGGCACCCACTATGGTGCATACATCCAGAACTAGCCTTGAAGCTGAGTGAATACTGATAGCCCAGGCCCCAGCAACTGCTTGTGCACCTGGATGCAGCTTGGAATCCTGTCACTGGCCTGTACTGTCATGTGTGCCCACAGTTAGCTCTTATAGTTGTAAGAATTGAAGGGCAGATAACCATTCCCAGACAAACAAAAGCTGAAGGAGCTCACCATCACTAGACCTAACTTAAAATGCTAAAGGGTGTTCTTCAAACTGGAAAAAAAAAAGACACTAACTAGTAAGATGAAAGTGTAAACTCACTCATGAAGGTAAATATATAGTCACATTCATAATACAGTAATATTGTAAAGATGGCTTGTAAATCACTAATAACACTAGCATAAAGGTTAAAAGAGTCAAGAATTAAAAATGACTGTACTACTATCATTTGTTAATGGATATAATCTGAAAAAAGAAAAATTGTGACATCAAAACATAAAATGTGGGGAAGGGAAGTAAAGTGTTGAGGGGTTTTATGTGAACAATGTTAAGTTGTTATGGGCTTAAAATAGATTATTGTAACTATAAAATGTTTTGCATAAGCCCCATGGCAATCACAAAGCACAAAACTATAGTAGTTACACAACAGACAAAGGAATGGAAACAAAGCATTCCACTACAGAAAATGATCAAAACACAAAGGAAGACAGGAAGAGAGGGGCAAAAGAGCAAAGAAACTATACAACAGCTAGGAAACAATCAAGAAGATAGCATGAGCAAATCCTTTACCTATCAATAATTAAATATAAATGAACCAAATTCTTCAATTAAAAGACAGAGTGGTAGATGAATGGGTAACAAGACCCAACAACATGCTTCCTAAAAAAGACTCACTACCACTATATGGACACACATAGTCTCAAAGTGAAGAGATGGCAAATGATATTCCATGTTAATAGAAGTCAAAAGAGAACAGGAGTTGCTATACCTGCATCAGACAAAATAACTTCAGTCAAAAACTGTAATAGGAGACATTTTTTGTATAAGGGAGTCAATTCATCAAGAAGAAATAACAATAATAAATATATATGCACCCATCAGCAGAGCACCTAAAAATATAAAGCAAATATTAACATACCTGACAGAAGAAATAGACAGCAATACAAAATAGCTGAATTCAATACCTCACTTTCAATAATGGACAGATCATCCACACAAGATAAATAAGGAAACACTGGACCTGAACTACAAGACTAAATTGACTTAAATGACATATACAGAATATTCTAACAGTAGCCAAATACACAACCTTCTCAACTATGCAAGGATATTCTCCAGGATAAAACATACATACAATAGACCATAAAACAAGATTCAATAAACGGAGGATTGAAATCATATCCAGTATCTTTCCCAACCACAATGTGTTATGAAACTACAAATTAGTAAAAAGAGAAAAGCTAGAAAACTTCCCAATAAATGCATACTGAACAAACTGGTCCTGAACAACCCATGGGTCAAAAAAGAAGAAATCAAAAGAGAAACAAAAATGTACCTGAAACACATAAAATGGAATGGCAACATAACAAGACTTATCGGATGCTACAAGAACAGTTTCAACTGGGAAACATAGCGATAAAAGCCTATATTAAAATAAAACAAATTCAGATAAACTGGACTCTACAGCTTAAGAGACTAGAAAAGAACAAGTGAAATCCAAAGTTAGCAGAAAGGAAATGAAGATCAGAGCAGGAATACATGAAATAAAGAACTCCCCCCCCCCAAAAAAAACCAATTTAACATATTAATGAAACTAAAAGCTGGGTTTTTAAAAAGATAAACAAAATTGACAAACCAAGAGGTAGACTAAGCAAAAAAGAGAAAAGTCTCAAATAAATAAAGTGAGAAAATAAAGAAGAGACATTACAATTGATAGCACAGAAATACAAAGAATCATAAAGGACTGCTATGAATAACTGTACAATAATCAATAACCTAGAAGAGATGGATTAATTCCTAGAAACATATTATACTGAAACTGAATCATAAAGAAATAAAATATTTGAATAGATCAATAATGAGTAAGGAGAAGAATCAGTCATCAAAAACTTCCCAACAAAGACCAAGACCAGACAGATTCACTGTTGAATCATACCATGCATTTAAGGAAGAATTAATGCCAATTTTTCTCATCCTCTTCCCAAAAACTGACAAGGAGGGGAGGGAACACTTCCAAACTGATTTTAAAAGGCTAACAGTACCCTGATACTAAAACCAAAGGCATTACATGAAAAGAAAATTACAGGCCTGTATCTCTGATGAACATACATGCAAAAAATCCTCAACAGAATATTGGCAAATGGAATTCAACGGCACATTAAAATGACTATACACCATAATTGAGTGGGATTTATTCTAGAGATCCAAGGATGTTTTAACATCTGCAAATCAATAAATGGTATACACAGCATTAACAAAGTGATAAACATATTATCTCAAAAGATGCAGAAAAACCACATGACAAAAACCAAACATAGTATCATGATAAAAACAAAAAATTAGGTATAAAAGAAATGTAGCTCATTATAAAAGCCATATATGACAAGCCCATACCATATTTAACAGTGAAAGGGTGAAAGCTAAGATCCGAAGTAAGACACAGATGACATAATCTTATATACAGAAAAATCTTAAAGGCTCTACCAAAATACCATTAAAACTAATGAGTTCAGTAAAATTGCAGGAAACAAAATCAACATACAAAAATAAGCTGCATTCATGACACTAATAAAAAGTTATCCAAAAGAGACATTAAGAAAAATTCTATTTATAATAGCAGCAAAAATAATTAAAAATAAATTTAACCAAGGATATGAAAGACCTATACACTGAAAACTGTAAAACACTGATAAAAGATACCAAAGATAACACAAATCAATCAAAAGATAAGTAATGCTCGTGAACTGCAAGAATTTTGTTAAAATGTCAATTCCACCCCCAAGTGATCCACAGATACAATGCAATCCCTACTGTAATACCACTAGCACTGAAAATAGAAAAAAAAAACCTAAAATTTTTCTGGAAGGACAAAAGACCCTTAATAAAGCAATCTTGCCTAAGAAAGGTAAAGCTGTGATTTTCCTGAGTTCAAACTATACTATAAAGCTGTAATAATCAAAAACAGTGTCATACAGGCATACACACATACACACACACATACACCAATGAAACAGAAAAGAGAATGTAGAATTAAACAAAGCAATACAAATAACTTGAGAACTCTGCCTAGAATGTACAAAAAGGACACTCTCTTTAATAAATGATGTTGTTCAATAAATGGATACCACATGCCAAAGAAATTGGACCCTTATATTATAGCATATACAAAAATCAACTCAAAATGAATTAAATACTTAAACATATTAAATATGTATCAAATGTATTTAACAAAAAGTAGATTAAAATGTTGAAACTGCAATACTCCTAGAGGAAAACATTGAAGAAATCTCCTTGATATTAGTCTTGGCAATGGTCTTTTGTAGTTGATACCGAAAGCAAATATATATAAAAGCAAAAACAAACTAGTGGCACTACATCAACCTAAAATGTTTCTATTCTGCAATGGAAACAATAAAATAAAAAATTGGAATGATATCAAGATAGTGATATAAGTTATTCCTGACTTGAATCCCCCTTACAAGATAACAAACTAGCAACTATCCATATAAAAAACATCATTGTAAAAATTCTGGAACACAGGAGTAGGCTAATTTGGTCCTCCCCGAACCAAAGAGACTAAGAAAGAGATTAGAAGAGCAAGGGGAGCAGTTATAATCTGCTCCACCCCCAGGCAATTGCAGTGCTACACCGAGAGAGATCCCTGGGCCCGGTGGGAAAAAGGGGACCCAAGGTGGACATCCTGTTTCCCAGCATTGTGGGTCACTTCCCTGGAACCCCATTCAAGGCAAATTCAACAATACACTAAAAGAAACACTCCATGATGAAGTGGGATATATTCAAGGAATGCAAGAATTACTCCACATTCACAAATCAATGAATGTGATACACCACATTAATAAAATGAAGGATAAACATCATATGACCATATCAATAGCGGCAGAAAAGGATTTGACAAAATTAAACGTCCATTCACAGTAAGAAGACTCAACAAAGGGAATATTGAGGAACCCTAACACAATAAAGGCCATATATGACAACCCACAGCTAACATCATACTCAATGGTGAAAAGCTAAAAGCTTTTCCTCTAAGATCAGAAACAAGAATGTCCACTCTTGCCACTTTTATTCAACATAGTGTTGGAAGTTCTAGCCAAAACAATTAAGCAAAGAAAAGAAATAAAAGGCATCCAAATTGGAAAGGAAGTAAGAAAACTGTCACTATCTGCAGATTACATCTTATATATGAAAAGCCCAAAGACTTCACCAAAACAAACAAACAAACAAAAAAACCCTTTAGAATAAAGGAATTCATTAATGTTGCAGGATACAAAATCAATGCACAAAACTCTCTTGCATTTTTATAAAATAACAGTAAAGTGTCAGAGAATTTTGTAAATTCCCACTTAAAATCACACACACACACACACACACACACACACACACACACACACACACACACACACCTAGGAACAAATTTGACAAAGGAGGTGGAAGATCTGTATGATGAAAACTTTAAGTCATTGATGAAAAAAGTTGAAGACACAAAGAAATGGAAAGATACTCCATGCTCGTAAATTCAAAGAATTAGTATTATTAGAGTGTCCATACTACCCAAAGCAATCTACAGATTCAATGCAATCCCCGTTAAAATTACAATGGCATTTTTTATAGAAATTGAGCAAACAATCCCAAAACTTATGTACACTACAAAAGACCCTAATTAGTCAAAGCAATCTTGAGAACAACAAAACTGGAGGCATCATCCTCCCAGGCACCAAACTATGTTTCAGAGCTATATTAATCAATACAGTATGGCACTGGCATTAAAATAGACACATAGATCAATGGAAGAGAATAGAGAGCCCACAAATAAACTCATGCATGTATGGTCAATTAATTTATGAAAAGGAGCCAAGAACATAAAATGGGGGAAAAGTTTCTTTAATAAATGGTGTTTGGCAAACTGAACAGTCAAAGCAAAAAATAAATAAAACTCAACCAGTATTTTATACCATTACCCAAAGCTAACTCCAATTGGATTAAAGACTTAACTGTAAGATCAGAAACCATAAAACTCCTAGAAGGAGTTTATAAGGGATAAACTTCCAGACATCAGTCTTGGCCATGATTTTTTTGGAATAACACCAAAAGCACAGCAAAAGTAAAAGTAAATAAGTGGAACTACACCAACCCACAAAGCTTCTGCAGAGCAAAGGACACCATCAACAAAATGAAAAGGCAGTGTACTGAATCAATATGTCTGGTAAGACACTAATATCCAAAATATATAAAGAACTCCTACAACTCAATAGCAAGAAAACAAACTGAATAAAAAATGGGCAAAGGATATGAAAAGACATTTTTCCAAAGAAGACATACAGATGGCAAACAGGTACATGAAAAGATGCTCAATGTCACTAATAATCAGAGAATGCAAATAAAAACCACAATTAGGAATCACCTCACACATGTTAGAATGGCTATTGCGGAATTGTAATAATGATGTAAGATCTAAGTGCTGGCAAGGATATATGGAAAAAAGTAGATCCTTTTGCATGTTTGCTTGTGGGCATTCTGGTTGGTATAGCCACTAGGGAAAACAATGTGGTTACTCTTCACACAACTAAAAATAGAATTACTGTATCATCCAGCAATTCCACTTCTGGGTATTTATCCAAAAGAAACAAAAACACTAACTCAAAATGTTATCTGCAACCCCATGTTCACTGAAGCATTATTTACAATAGCCAAAACACAGATGCAACCTATGTGTCCATCAATGAATGAACAGATAAAGATCACACACACACACACACACACACACACACACACACACAGAGGAATACCACTTAGGAACAAAAAAGAATGAAATGTTGCCATTGTGACAACATGGATGGACTTTGAGGGCATTATGCTAAGTGAAATAGATCAGAATAAAACAAATACTGTATGATCTCATTTATTTCTGGAATACGCACACACACACACACACACACACACACACACACACACGCATGCAAAACCCTAAATTTGCAGATACAGAGAAGAGATGAGTGGTTGCCAGAGGCAGGGGTTGGGGTATGAATGAACTGGGTGAAGGGTGTCAAAAGATACAAACTTCCAGTTGTAAGTCTTGAGAATGTAAAATACAGGATGCAGACTATTGATAATACTGTATTACATGTTTCACAGTTGACCGTAAATCTTAAAAATCATCATCACAAAAAATAATTTGTCTGTGGTGATGGATGTTAACTAGACCTATTGGGGTAGTTATTTTACAATATATACAAATATCAAATCATTATGTTGGACACTTGAAACTAGTATGTTTTATGTCAATTATACCTCAATAGAAATTTAAAAGTGTTGTGAAATAAAAAGAAAATATCTTAAAAATTTTTAAAAGACCATCTCCAAGACACATTATAATGAAATATCAAAGTCAATGGCAACGAAAGAAATCTAAAGGCAGCCAAGGGAAAAGACAACGTTATCCACAAAGAAACTCCATTAGCCTTTCAGCAGATTTCTTAGCAGAAAATCTACAGCCCTGGAGAGAGAGTATAAGAACATACTCAAAGAGTTGAAAAATTAAAAATTGCAGCCAAGAATATTCTATCTAGCATAATTATTCTTCAAATGTGTAGGAGCCAGAAAACCTTGCCCAGACAGACAAAAGCTGAGTGAGTTCACCACCACTAGACCTGTCTTGCAAAAAAAAAAAAAAAAAAAATTCTTGAAGGAGTTCTTTAAGTTGAAATAGATGCTAATTAGTAATATTTAAAAACATGAAAGTATGCAGTGCTTGATAAAGAGGTAAAATAGGCAGAATCAAAAAAAACTCTATATTAGAACAGTATGTTAATTACCTCATAGCATAAAAGTTAAAGGAAAAGAGCCTGGATGGCTCAGTTGGTTAAGCATCTGCCTTTGGCTCAGGTCATGATCCTGGGGTCCTAGAATCGAGCCCTGTGTCAGGCTGCTTCTCCTTCTCCCTCTGCTGATCCCCCTGCTTGTGTGCTCTCTCTCTCACTCTCAATAAATAAATAAAATCTTAAAAAAAAAAACTATACCTAGTGTAATAAGTAACAAATGGACAGTATGGATAAGTAAATTGTGACATCAGATATCTGAAAAAACATTAAAAGGCTGAAAACTTCATAGGCAAACTAAGATAAGTTGCTTTCAGCAGAAAAAAGGACTATTTTATATATGTTTTCATGTAAATTTCATGGTAACCATAAAGCAAATATTTAGAGTCGCAAAACATAAAAGGGGATGGAGATGGAGCAAATCACCGTGGAAAATCACCAATTGCCAAAGGTGGAACAGAGGAATACAGAAACAATGGTAATACAAAGCAACCCAAAGGCAAAAGATAAAATGGGAGTAGTAAGTCCTTACATACCTATAATCATTCTAAATGTCAATTAATTTAACTCATAAATAAAATATCAGAGTGGCTGGATTAAAAAAAATTTTTAAAAACCCCAGGATCCAATGATATGCTGCCTATAAGAGACTCATTTCTTTTCTAAAACTCAAAGTGAAGAGATGGAAGACATTCCATGAAAGTAGAAACCAAAAGGAAGTGGGAGTAGCCATACTTCTATCAGAGAATATCAACTTCAAGCTAAAACAGTAACAAAGAAGACCATTATGGAATGATAAAGGGGTCAATACATCAAGAAGTATATATGCACCCAACATCAGAGAACTGAAATATATTAAATAAATACCAATAGATATGAAGGGAGAAATAGACAACAACACAATAATAGTAAGGGATTTCAATCCCTCTCTATCAGCAAAGGATAAGTCATGCAGACAGAAAATGTTGAAATTGAACCACTTCTATACAACAGACCTCTGGAATTAGAACAGACCTCTATAGAACATTCCATCCAAAGACAGAAAAATATCGTTTGTGAAACTCCTTAGTATATCTGGAAAGCATTCTGCCCCTGGAAGTGGTAGCAAGGATCCACAGGAAAAACTAAAACTTGCTGCTGATGAAGATGATGTTGATGATGATGATGATTTTGATGAGGAAGCTGAAGAAAAGACTCCAGTAAAGAAATCTATGATGAGATACTCCAGTCAAATATGCACAGAAATCAAACCAGAATGGAAAAGACTAAAAACCATTAATACCAAGATCAAAGGTCAAGAATTCTTCAAATAACAGGAAAAGACTTCCAAAACACTGAAAGGACCTAAAAGACATTAAAGTGAAAATGCAAGCAAGTATAGAAAAAGGTGGTTCTCTTCCCAAAGTGGGAGCCAAGTTCATCAACTGTATGAAGAATTGTTTCCATATGACCGACCAAAAGGCTATTCAAGATCTCTGGCAGTGGAGGAGGTCTCTTTTAGAAAATAGTTTAAGCAGTTTATTAAAATTTTCCATCTTATTTCATTTCTGTAACTGTTGATATCTGGCTGTCCTTTTTATAATGCACAGGGAGAACTTTCACTCTTATGTCTGATAAATGTTGTCCAGGTTCCACCATCAAGAATGTGCTGTCCAAAATGCTTATTTTTAATGCTAGAACTCCACCCTTTGCTTTAAGTCTGTATGGGATGTTATGATAAGACATAGTAGCAGTGGTGTTCAGACAAATAGAAATGGTGGGAAGACAAAAATATACGTGTGAAATAAACTCAGTATCTTAATTAAAAAATACACATCTTTGAGTGCACAAAGAAAATTATTCAGGATAGATCATACAATGGAACACAAAACAAATCTAAGTAAATTTAAGATTGAAATCATACCAACTATATTTTCTGAGCTCAATGGTATGAAACTAGAATTCAACAAGCTAGAAAATGTTTAAATATGTGGAAATTAACACACTCTGAACCAATGTGTCAAAGAAATAAAAAGTAATATAAAAAATAAAATGAATCCATGAAAATGGGGATACAACATATTAAAACATATGGGATATGACAAAAATACATGCATTAATAAGTTACAAAGCTCTCAAACCACCCAACTCTACACATCAAGGAAGTAGAGAAGAACACACTAAGCATCAAGTTAGAAGTAAAGAAATAAAGATCAGAGCAGAAATAAATGAAATAGAGACCAGAAAAATGGAGAGGATTAATGAAACTAAGAGCAGTATTTTAAAAAGATAAAATTGATGAACTTTTAGCTAGATTAAGGAAGAGAAAAGATTCAAAATTAGAAATAAAAACAGAGACCCTACAACTGATACTACAGAAATACATAGGATCATAAGACTGTTATGAACAATTTCATCAACAAATCAGAGAATGGATCTATTTCTAGAAATACACTATCTACCAAGACTAAATCAGGAAGAAGTAGAAAATCTGAACAAACCAGTAATGAATAAAGAGATTAAATCAGTAATTGAAAATCTCTGAAGCAGAAAATGCAAGGACCAGTTTCACTAGCAAATTCTGACAAAATTTTAAAGAATTAATAGCAATTTTCTCAAACTTTTTCAAAAAATAGAGGCACAGGGAACACTACCAAACTATTATATGAAGCCAGCCTTACCCTGATACCAAAGTCAGATAATGACACCTTAAGGAAACTATAGACCAATATCCCTCATGAATATGGATGCAAAAATTCTCAAAATAATAGCAAACCAAATTCAATAATTCAATAAAAGAGTAATACACTATGACTGAGTGGATTTTACCATTGGGATGCAAGAATGGTTCAACATAAGAAAACTGATAAATGTAACATATCACATTAGTTTAAAAAAATCACATGATCATCCTAAGAGGTGCAGAAAATGCATCTGACAAAATACAACATACTCTTATGATAAAAACACTTTTAGATGGGGTATAGAAAGAACATACCTTATCATAATTAAGGTCAGATATGACAGCCCACAGTGAACATTATACTCAATGAGAAAATTTGAAAGCTCTTCTTCAAAAATCGGGAACAAAACAAGAATGCACACACTACTCCTACTCAATACAGTGCTGGAAGTCCTAGCTAGAGCAATTAGGCGATACAAAGAAAAGTCACCCAAATCAGAAAAGAAGAAAA
Organism: Eumetopias jubatus; assembly: GCF_037043125.1. NCBI lineage: Eukaryota > Metazoa > Chordata > Mammalia > Carnivora > Otariidae > Eumetopias > Eumetopias jubatus. Next base: position 7,196,778 of record NW_028274808.1, read on the forward strand.
ACTCACTTCTTGCAGAGGATATGATTTTACATATAGAAAAACCTCAAAGGAAACAAACAAACAAAAAATGATTGTAATTAATCAGCAATTTTGATAAGTTGCAGAATACAAAAATCAACAAACAGAAATCAGTTGCGTTTCTACACATGAATGACAAAACATCTGAAAGACAAAAACTATGCCATTCCAACAGCATTAAAAACAATAAAGTACTTAGAAATACTTTTAAACAAGTTAAAGATCTGTACAATGAACACTACGAACCTTTCCTTAAAGACATCAAAGAAAACACAAACTAATGACAAGACATCCCATGCTCATGAATTGGAATTAACAGTGTTAAAATATCCATACCACCCAAAGTCATCTACACATTCAATGCAATCCCCATTGAAATACTAATGGCATTCTTCATAGACATAGAAAAACAATCCCAACAGGTGGCTGGTGGCTGTCATTTGTATAAGTGTAAAGAAGAAATAAGCATCTTGTGGTGGGGGGGGGGAGGATGTCAGCGTCTCTACCCATGAAGAAAGCCATGATATTCAAGCTCAAACTCTGTACCACCCATGCCACTGATTCTTATTGCTCACCACCTTCCACCCCCTTATTTCTGGAGTAAATCATATTTGGGTCATTTGATTATTTACTTATCCCCAGTACTGTTTGAACTCTAAATACACTCAAAATGTGATAAAGGCCAGAAGCTAGAGAGGATTAACCCCTCTACATTTTATAGTGATTGTTATATTCACCTTTCAAAAACCCATGCAGCTTCATCCCACAATTTCATCCTGGGAAAAAGTAGAAATGATATTGGATACATTATCAGAAGGGAGTCAGCATATAGTTGCTACTAATCATGAATCACTTCTTCTCTTATAAAAGAAATATTTGGAGTAGGTCAGCATTACTCTGATACCAAAGCCAGATAAGGACACCACAAGAAAAGCCAACTACAATCCAATATCCCTGATGAATACAGATGAAAAATTCTCAACAACACACTAGCAAACCAAACTGGGCAGCACATTAAAAGGATCATACACCATGAGCAAGGAGATTTCATCCCTGGGATGCAAGCATAGTTCTACATACACAAATCAGTGAGTGTGATACATTATATTAATAGAATAAAAGATAAATTATATGCCCATCAACAGAATAGGTAAACTGTAGTCTGTTCTTGTAATGGATTACTTTTTATTTATTTATTTATTTGTTCTTTATTTTTATGTTTATTTTTTTAATTTTTTATTTGTTATGTTAATCACCATACATTACATCATTAGTTCTTGATGTAGTGTTCTATGATTCATTGTTTGTGCTCCACGCAGTGCTCCACGCAGAATGTGCCCTCTTTAATACTCATCACCAGACTAACCCATCCCGCCACCCTTCTCCCCTCTAGAACCCTCAGTTTGTTTTTCAGAGTCCATCGTCTCTCATGGTTCGTCTCCCCCTCCGACTTACTCCCCTTCCTTCTTCCCCTCCTGCTATCTTCTTTTTCTTTTTTCTTAACATATGTTGCATTATTTGTTTCAGAAGTACAGATCTGTGATTCAACAGTCTTGCACAATTCACAGTGCTCGCCATAGCACATACCCTCCCCAATGTCTATCACCCAGCCACCCCATCCCTCCCACCCCCCACCACTCCAGCAACACTCAGTTTGTTTCCTGAGATTAAGAATTTCTCATATCAGTGAGGTCATATGATACATGTCTTTCTCTGATTGACTTATTTCACTCAGCATAACACCCTCCAGTTCCATCCACATCATTGCAAATGGCAAGATCTCATTCCTTTTGATGGCTGCATAATATTCCATTGTGTATAGATACCACTTCTTCTTTATCCATTCATCTGTCAATGGACATCTTGGCTCTTTCCACAGTTTGGCTATTGTGGACATTGCTGCTATAAACATTGGGGTGCATGTACCCCTTCGGATCCCTACATTTGTACCTTTGGGGTAAATACCCAGTAGTGCAATTGCTGGATCGTATGGTAGCTCTATTTTCAACTGTTTGAGGAACCTCCATCCTGCTTTCCAGAGGGTTTGCACCAGCTTGCATTCCCACCAACAGTGTAGGAGGGTTCCCCTTTCTCCACACCCCCGCCAACATCTGTCGTTTCCTGACTTGTTAATTTTAGCCATTCTGACTGGTGTGAGGTGGTATCTCGTTGAGGTTTTGATTTGGATTTCCCTGATGCCGAGCGATGTTGAGCACTTTTTCATGTGTCTGTTGGCCATTTGGATGTCTTCTTTGGAAAAATGTCTGTTCATGTCTTCTGCCCATTTCTTGATTGGATTATTTGTTCTTTGGGTGTTGAGTTTGATAAGTTCTTTATAGATTTTGGATACTAGCCCTTTATCTGATATGTCATTTGCAAATATTTTCTCCCATTCTCTCTGTTGCCTTTTGGTTTTGTGGACTGTTTCTTTTGCTGTGCAAAAGCTTTTTATCTTGATGAAATCCCAAGAGTTCATTTTTGCCCTTGCTTCCCTTGCCTTTGGCGATGTTTCTAGGAAGAAGTTGCTGCGGCTGAGGTCGAAGAGGTTGCTACCTGTGTTCTCCTTTAGGATGTTGATGGACTCCTGTCTCACGTTTAGGTCTTTCAACCATTTGGAGTCTATTTTTGTGTGTGGTGTAAGGAAATGGTCCAGTTTCATTCTTCTGCATGTGGCTGTCTAATTTGCCCAACACCATTTGTTGAAGAGACTGTCTTTTTCCATTGGACATTCTTTCCTGCTTTGTCGAAGATTAGTTGACCATAGAGTTGAGGGTCCATTTCTGGGCTCTTGATTCTGTTCCATTGATCTATGTGTCTGTTTTTGCACCAGTACCATACTGTCTTGATGATGACAGCTTTGTAATAGAGCTGGAAATCCGGAATTGTGATGCCGCCAGCTTTGCTTTTCTTTTTCAGTATTCCTCTGGCTATTCGAGGTCTCTTCTGGTTCCATATAAATTTTAGGATTATTTGTTCCATTTCTTTGAAAAAAGTGGATGGTGTTTTGATGGGGATTGCATTGAATCTGTAGATTGCTCTAGGTAGCATTGACATCTTCACAATATTTGTTCTTCCAATCCAGGAGCATGGAACGTTTTTCCATTTCTTTGTGTCTTCTTCAATTTCTTTCATGAGTATTTTATAGTTTTCTGAGTACATATCCTTTGCCTCTTTGGTTACATTTATTCCTTGGTATCTTGTGGTTTTGGGTGCAATTGTAAACGGGATCGACTCCTTGATTTGTCTCTCTCCTGTCTTGTTGTTGGTGTATAGGAATGCCACTGATTTCTGTGCATTGATTTTGTATCCTGCTAGTTTACTGAATTCCTGTATGAGTTCTAGCAATTTTGGGGTGGAGTCTTTTGGGTTTTCCACATACAGTATCATACCATCTGCAAAGAGTGAGAGTTTGTCTTCCTCTTAGCCGATTTGGATGCCTTTGATTTCTTTTTGTTGTCTGATTGCTGTGGCTAGGACTTCTAATACTATGTTGAATAGCAGTGGTGAGAGTGGACATCCCTGCCGCATTCCTGACCTTAGGGGAAAAGTTCTCAGCTTTTCCCCATTGAGAATGATATTCGCTGTAGGTTTTTCATAGATGGCTTTTATGATGTTGAGTTATGTACCCTCTATCCCTATACCCTGAAGAGTTTTGATCAAGAAAGAATGCTGTACTTTGTCAAATGCTTTTTCTGCATCTATTGAGAGGATCATATGATTCTTGTTCTTTCTTTTGTTATTGTATCACGTTGATTGATTTGCGGATGTTGAACCGGCCTTGCAGTCCAGGGATAAATCCCACTTGGTCGTGGTGAATAATCCTTTTAATGTACTGTTGGATCCTATTGGCTAGTATTTGGGTGAGAAATCTTGCATCCATGTTCATCAAGGATATTGGTCTGTAATTCTCCTTTTTGATGGGGTCTTTGTCTGGTTTTGGGATCAAGGTAATGGTGGCCTCATAAAATGAGTTTGGAAGTTTTCCTTCCATTTCTATTTTTTGGAAGAGTTTCAGGAGAATAGGTATTAATTCTTCTTTAAATGTCTGATAGAATTCCCCTGGGAAGCCATCTGGCCCTGGGCTTTTGTTTGTTGGGAGATTTTTGATGATTGTAATGGATTACTACATGATAGAACTGATTTGTAGAATGAGAACATTCCCACCAGGAGAGCAATAATATCCATATGGCTTTCTTCTCTGGCCACTCCCAATCTGTTAGTTCAGAGAAGGAGTGCAGAGGAGGGTTCTCTCCTAAATCTTCAGCACCATCTCTCAAGAACCAAAAGACCTCTCAATTTGCCCAGAGTTTATTCATTCTCTTATTAAAATGGTTCTTTTAACTTCTAAAGACTCTAAGAACTCAATGTACTCAAAATGCCAGATGGAAAATAGATGCTAAACTGCCCCTCCATCATCCTTGATCTTCTCATGCTTACCCATTGGAAGGCCATGGACTCTAACTTCTAACCATCCTTTTCTCTCAGGATTAACTTTAGCTGCAATTTTCATACACACACACACACACACACACACACACACACACACACACACACACACATCCCCTTGGCAATGGCCCTAGAAGTTCCAAGATCCCAACTCCTTCCAGCTTCCTCTTCTGCCACATAGCCCAAAAGAGCTCTTCAAGCTTTGGCTGTCACTTCTGCATTCCACCAACCAGAAGAGATAAGTAGAAATGAAGGGAGCACTCCTTCTTTTTAAGATGTTTCCCATAGGTCTCAGACAACACCTGTGCTCACATCCCATTGACTGTGGTCAATGTAGTCACGTGGCCATGCTTTGCTAAAAGGGAAGTTAGGGAAACCCTCTAGCTGCATGGGCGTCTTCCCAGCTTCAATTCTCGGTTCTTACCATGAAGAATGGTTGAACGGACATCCACCCTTATCAGTAGAGGTAACCTTGAGCTATGTATACTAAAGGCAATTATCGATGATCTTATTTTCTGATATGAAATATAAATATGACTTGTACTTCTCTTGAGCAACTTTTACAGATGTTTGACTCCAAAAGTAGAAGCCTCCTTCAGGACAAAGCTGTGTCCTCACCTCACCAGAGAAATCTGCATGGCACTGACCTCCTCTTGCCAGGGGAGTACCTACAGATCTCTGATTTTGTTTTCTCATTTCATTACTTGTTTTATTCTGAATGTATCATTGTAAGTTACCATATGGTTCATTTGCAACAAAGTGAAATACACACAAGTTATTACCATATGTCAAGTTTAAATATTTTGGGGAGAGATAGAATTAGAAAGGAAGAGTTGCTTCTGAAGCATGAAGCCAAAAGCATGAGTCATATCTGAAGCAGGCGGCCAGGAGAAACAGGTGGCTGGATATTATTGTCAGTGGGAAGGATTGCCACTTGTGGGACAGGATGAAAGTGGATGTAGGTCAGGCCAGTGTCTCAGTATGGAGCCATCATTGCTCCACTTGAGTGGTGCTTGGCACCACCCCCGAGCCAGCTGGGCTATGTCATGAAAGGCACTAGGAGCCATAAAGAGGTGTGACTCTATCCTTAGAGAAGAGAAGTCATTGAAGAGTTTTCAGAGGAAGAAGGGTAAGATCATATTCATTTTAGAAAAGTGGTGCTGGTGGCAGTGTGGAAAGTGATGGGTGACAGCACGGGCACAGTAGTCGAGCAGAAATAATGTCAAGGGTTCAGTGGAAAAGACAGGGTAAGTCAAAAGGCATTTCTTTAAAAAAGGAATTGGAATAAAGGAACCCCACTAGCCAATTGTATAACATCCAGGGTGTGGTGTGCATGGATGAAGCCGAGGGAAAAGTGGAGGGCTATTTTGAGTTTTAGTAATCAAATGGAGAGGATTCAGGGAAGAGCAGGGTGGTGATGGTGCAGACACTTCCTGCTAAGAACACTTAAAATTCTTGTAGCATTCCCAAGCTCAGATGTCAGGCAGATTTTCAAAAAGGGCCTGTAGCTCAGAAGCAATCTGTAGATTCAAGGGAGATTAGCAAAGAGTGGATTGGCCAAACATGAAGAGGGAAATGGACTCATTCAAGAACATCTGGGGAACTGGAGTGGCTGTGTAGCCAAGACACTTTGGGCAGGCAAAGGCGGATCACAGCCAGCTAGAAAAATGTTGGGTGTGGGACTCAGCATTTGACATATACGAGACAATTGTCTGGATGGAGGCTGCAAAGAGGGAGAGATGGCTTTAAAGCACATTCTCTGCTAAGAGAAACACCAACAAGCATTTCAACAAATTACGATAACTTCGGGTAAGTCCTGTAAAAGAGAAGTGCTCAAGGGACTGCTGAGGGACAAGGGAGTGCCCCACTATCTGGGGAAGAAGAGGGGACGAGGTCTGGGGATATTTTTGGCAGGGAGAAAACTTGAGCTAGGTCCCAATGCAGGAGTTAGGGAGGAAGAACATTCTAGCAGAAGGGAGAACACTTACAAAATACTAAAGTACCAGACAGCACAGCTGTCTTAGAGAACTGAAAGGAGCTTCTGTGAAGGAGCTCAGGTTGGGAGGAGGCAAACAACGGAACAGGGTGTCAGAAAGGTAGGTCGGGACAAGACTGGGAAGGGCTTCAGCTTTATCCTGAAGAGCACATGCCCCAGAGACATCCAAGGAGGTCTTAGCCTGGATTGTTCCGATACAGGGAATACAAACCTATTCAAAGCAGATTAGGTAAAAGGGAATCTACAATGAAGAGCCAAAGATTCTTCCCCTCTCACTCCCTTTTTTGTGGGGTATGTGGGCTGTGTGCATGCTGCATTTTTATCCCTGCAGGTTCTTTCACTCCAGTTCTCCCAAAGCAGCAACATGTGCTCGTTTGGGGTTTCCATGATGCCAGTTATGATTGTAATTCTACATGATTTCTATGTCCAACTGCTCAGTTCTCTTGAGCTCAGAATCTCGGTCTCTGATTGTCTGGGACATAATTATCATGGATCCAACACCAGGGGCTGAAAAGTTAGATTCCCTTGTACAACCCTGATTCTACAGATCTCATTTAAGCCGGGACTCTGGGGAGCACCGCTAAAGAAGGGGGCATGAATTAAGAAAGTACCCCATATGTATCTATATAGTGACAGTGTACCAGGGGTATTCAATATGCCCTGGGGGGGGTAACCAAGGCACATCTTCTTGGAATGCAAATTTCCTCTTTAATTCAACAAGTTTTTATTGACTTAATTTATTGTTTGCTAGGCATTGGTCCAGGCTGTAGAAATACGGCAAAGACAAAACAGTCTCACATCTCAAGGAGAATACATTCTAGTTAGCAAAAGACAAAAATCCACGTCACATAGAAGTAAATGAGTTGTTGGCGGTGTCCAGGTGGCTCAGTCAGTTAAGCGTCTGCCTTTGGCTCAGGTCATGATGCCAGGGTCCTGGGATTTACACCCACATCAGTCTCCCTGCTCAGCAGGGAGCCTGCTCCTCCCTCTCACTCTGCCTCTCCCCTCCACTTGTTCTCTCAAATAAAATCTTGTTTAAAAAAGAGAAGAAATGTAATGTAAAGCAGGATAAGGGGTATTATATTAGTTAGGATTAGGTTTGGCTTCAAATACCAAAAAACCAAAACAAGCTTAAACAAGTTAAAGGTTTTTTTTTTTTTTTTTTTTTTTTTGCTTTCATAATATCTGGAAGTGGTAAGTCCAATGCTGGTAGGATACTCCGTGGTGTCAGGAATTCACATTCCTTTTGGAATTGACCTGCCATGTGTGCCTACCAGTTTGGCTGCTGGAACTCCAGCCACAACCTACAACTTCATCTAAAAAGAGAAGGCTACCTAACACAACCCGTACCACACATAGGCTACTTCCTTTTACATTTCACTGGCTCATCGATTGTCTAGGTCCAAGAAAAGCTGGGAAGTGGGTTTTATTTTATGCAGCCACGTGCCTAGGAAAACTAGGGATGTAATTATTGTAAAAGAAGGGGAGTGTAAATATTGGTGGAAATTAGCATCTGCTATAAGGTCAGTAATAACACAAAGGGGGCACAGAGTTCACGCAGGATGGTTATGGGACAGTCTCTCTGGTCACATTTGAAGGAGCCTGGGAAAGAGGGATACCGTGCTCCTAGGTGAGGGAAGAACATGTCAAATTCTGGGAAGACCCTCCTCCTTAATGCACGGGAAGGATATAGCAAAAGATCAGGGTGGTTGGCTCTCCAAAAAGACCAGAGTAACTTCCTGATCAAGCAAGACCACTGCTTATTTACCGCAGTAAGGAAGATCATCGTCTAGATAGTCTTAGAGTCCCAAAAGAGAGAAGAGAGTGCATTTACGGAGTTTTAGGGTCTGGGCTTGAATAGTTTTAAGAAGGTCTTTCGATGTTGGGACCTAGTTGGGTTTGGACAAAGTTAGTGATATAGCAGTTCACAACTGGTAGACACAGCTAGGCAAGGGCTTCTGAGCAAGTCTGACACACCAACGTTCTTTGCTAAGCACCCTGTGGAGTAGTCTGTCCAGAGAAGGCAGTCTATGCAAATGAGCTCTCAGCTGTCCTGAGAAGGGTTTGGGTGAGCAGCCTATTGTCGGTGTCAAAGGGATGCAGGGATTCGTGAAGCAAACAAAAAAGTTACTTACTGGTTTACAGCCTTATCTTCCTGGCAAGAATTTCCTGGAGCAAAGAATAAGGTCATGTTGAGGAGGGTTTAGTTAGGTCACTCCCAGCTGAAGCTCGGAGTCTGAGGCACAGCCATTCTCCACGTGGTCAGGAGATGGCTCCTGGCGGTTGGTGGGCCACAGGCAGGACTTATTTGGATTTTACTTCAAGATGGAGTATCTTGGACAGAGTAGTAACTAAAGGATCACCTTGGCTGCTGCATTTGCTGGGGCCATCAGAACAAAGCATCACAGGCCAGGTAACTTACACAGAAATTTGTTGTGGTACAGTTCTGGATGCTGAAGTCTGCGGGTTTCTTCAGAGGGCCGTAAGGGAAGATCAGACCCAGGCCACTCTCGTTGGCTGAGAGGACCATTTTTACCTACCTGTCTTTTCATGTTCCCTCTGTGCATGGACCTCAATCTCCCCTTCTTATATGGACACCAGTCATAATGAATTAAGGCCCCCTGAAGGGCCTCATTTAAAACTTGACTATCTCTGTAAAGACCCTATCTCCAAATAAGGTCCTATTCTGAGATTCTGAGGGTTAGGACTTCGTTGTATGAATTTTGTGGACACAATTCAAATATAGTGAATAGGATTGTGAGGGGCAAGAATATTAGCGGGGAGACTAAATGAAGGCTATCACAGTTGTATAGGTTAAGAGGGTGGCACCTCCAATGAGGGTGGTCAACGAGAGGTAGAGAGAGGGGATGGGTTCCAGATGTATTTTGATGGTGACGCCAATACAGTTTACTGATAGATTGCATGCAGGATAGGGAAAAAGAATCAAGAAGGAGAGTAAGGATTTAGCCAGTGAGAAATTAAAACTGCTACTTACTCAACTCCTTCCTGCCTCAGGACCTTCGCACTTGCTTTTCCCTCAGCCTGAAATGCTCTCATCTTAGATCTTATAATTCCAGTTGTAACTTAAAGCTCTCCTTGGGGAGGCATTTCCTGCCCTTACCATGTAAAGGTGTCACTTCACAACAATCACATCACGTTATCTTAGCTCACTGCTTGCCCTTATAACTCCTTGACAAGCTATTACACATTTCTTACCACGGACATGGAGGTAACACAAAGACAGGGATCTTATTTGCCTTGGTCATGGCTGTATTACCAGGTCCTACAACACGGCCTTGCACAAAGCATTCAGTAACTGATGGAGTGAATGAATAGTGACCTAGTGCCAACAGTGAGCAACAGAGAAATGTAGCGTAACCTATAGGTTTCTAGTGTGGAGGACTGGGCAGATAACAGATAAGAGAGAAATCCACATCAACCTGGCTTTCATGGAGATTTGTTGGTTCCTATAACCACAGGGTTGAGAGTGGGTTTCATAGCTGGTTTGATTCAGCAGCTACCCGGCCTGTGATGCTTTCTTATGTCAGCCCCAGCAAATGAATGTGGCAGCCAAGGTGATCCTTTTGTTACTACTCTGTCTGAGATACTCCCATCTCAGAGTAAAATCCAAATTAAGTCCTTATCGATTTCTCCGTTGGGTGTCAGCGCCATCCTAAAACTGACTTTCCATGAGATGGCAAAGTGGCTATGCAGATCCAGGTGTCAGCCCAGTCAAGTCACTAAGTGGAAGAGAGAGAGAGGAGCATCTCTTCTGGTAGCTCCTTTAGCGGAGTGGACAGGACTGTTTTCCAGAACACCCCAATTATCTTTGGGTCTCAGAAGCCCTAAGGGTTCATCCCTAAACCAATTTTTGTAGCAACGCAAGTAGGGCTACTTTATAATAGACCAATGGTTCAAGAAATCATTAAACAAAGCTTTAAAAAAATCGAGTTCTACCTATTGATATTTACTGTTTTGGAAATTAAAACGAGAAATTTAAAAATATTTAGTTCCTTTAAAAAACACTTTAAAACTCATTGCATTCTAACAATATTTTCATGAAAAAATAGACTTCCAAAAGTAAATTTAGTAAGAAGACTGGCTACAGTTATACATGGTCTTGCAGGTCTCTTTACTGTGTGGCTTAATTAAATACAGCTAGATTCCCTGCCTGCATTCACAAGTTCTTTTTTGGTGGAGGCAAATGAAGAGAATCCAGTCTCCATCAGATACATGATGAGAAAAAAGGAAGGAGTGTATTAGCCTTTCCAGATAAGAATATGCACATTACTGGAGTAAAACTCAGCAACTGGTAATTTCTTAGAGGTTATTAGCATTTTGGAGCTTAATATAGGAAAGTTTTGCACCCTATTATATTCAAATCCATAGGTCTCTCTTGCACTTTGGAAGAACCCGTTACCCATGCAATGATTTGGACATGGAGCACTGGCTTACAAATTAGTGGTTCACTTATTTCTGCAAATCTTCTAAAATATTGACATACAATACTGAAAAGTCACAATGGCTATTACCACAGAATTTTTAAGAGTCTGAAGTATTGGGAACAGGTCAGACCCCTGGGAGCAAATTTAAGCTTTCCAACATTCTCATTTTCATTTGAAAGCTCAAGTTTTATTACCAGCAACTATGCATTGTTTCTCTTGAAGTGACATTTTGTTCATTTTTGAGAAAATATCTGCCAGAATAACCATAACTTACGTTATTCTTTCACGTAAAAAGGATGTTCCTTTAAAAAAAAAAAAGAAAGAAAAAAAAAGTAGCTAGTTCAGCCTGAAAAATGAGTTTTCCTCCAGAGAGGAAATCACATGTGCTTCATAGATACTCACCATTTACTCACACAATGTTAAAGGGTAAGGATTTAATAAACTTTGTCTTTTTTGTTGTTGTTTCACCAAGGATATTGGCTGAAACGAGTATGTTTTTGCCTCAAGTATGTGGTGATGAACACGTGGGCACTAGGGCACTTTGGTATTTTGGCTTTGATGAATGCTAGAGTGCTAGTAGAGTTACCCAACATCATCACTGAAAATTCAACACAGTCAGAAAGTCAAATCACAATTCATGGACATTAAGAAACATTTCATCTTGGGGCACCTGGACGTCTTGGGGGACTTTCAGGGGCTCAAGTTCTACACTTCAGACACCACTGCCTGATGCTAATCATGTCCCATCCCCAGAGCCCGGATGAAAGCCAACTTCCCCCAATCGGACCTTGGCTGGGGAGGGATGGACATCTGATCCGAACGAAAATTCTCAGGTCAAGAGGCGAACAGGGCCATGGATGTACAAACATCCACTAACAGAAGCACAGGTGAAGAACTAGAATGTTATTACAACTCTAACCTCTAGGCGAGAAAGTTGGAAAGAGACGTTCAGATTTCATCCAATATATATATATATATATATTTTTTTTTTTAAGTATTATTTAGGTCTTTTGGAACAAGGATGCCTGTTTTAGTTTTACAAGTAAAAAATAAAGGCTTGCATGGTAGCTGACCAGTAGAGCCAGAGTACTGGGCTACAATTTGAGGTTGTTGGTGAACAGAAGGTATTCTCGTTTGGGATCTTTCCTGCACTCACACTGACACAAGTGTTTCCCTTTGTTTCTATGGGCATCACATCCAGATCAGCACCCTGTTACCACCTGGACAGTCAATTTACACTACAATTGATCAGGTTACAGCTTTCTTTAATGACACTCCACATTGTAGATTCAATTTGGGTGTTCCTTTAAGGCCCTGAGGGACACCCTAAAATCTCATAGTATTCAGGGTGAATATTCTGTAGTTTGTAGCATTAGACATAATTGTTTACTCAACTGTCAGAGAACCGAAATATATTAAATAAATACTAACAGATATAAAGGGAAAAATAGACAATACAATAGTAGGCGACATGTCATGTTCATTTACCACATTTTTCTAAAACACGGACAGTTGTACTAAACCTTATTTTTTGACTAATTCATTCTTTTTTCTCCGGTTTTAAATGCCACTTTCACCCAAAAAATACAAAATACCCAGTACATGGATTTTTGGGCTCTTCATTTTGCTCCGCTGAATCATCTATTTCCTTCACCAGTGAAGATACTATTACTGTAGCTTTAGAGTAGATTTGGGACCTACTGGAGAACGCCACCCCCCTCCCATCAATGTGTTGTTTCTGTTGCTGCTATAACAAATTACCACATAGTAGCTTAAGTAATATAAATTTGTTATCTCAGTTTTGGAGATCCGAAATCCAAGATGAGCCTCACTGGATTAAAGTCAAGGTGTCAGCAGGGCTGCTTCCTTTGGGGGCTCTGGAAGAGGATCTGTTCTGCAGCCTGCCCCCCATCCTTGGCTCCCAGCTGCCTTCCTCCATCTTTAAAGCCAGCAAACAGGGGTGGAGCCCTTACCTCTCTCTGAGCACCTTCTCTTCCTCCCTCTTCTACTTAAAAGGACCCTGGTGATTACATGGGGCCTACTTGGATAGCCCAGGATTCTCTCAAGGTGAGCTGATTGGTAATCCTAAATTCCATCTGAGTCTCACATTGCCCTTTGCCATGTAAACTTATTCACAAGTTGCAGAAATTTTGTTGGTATCTTCAGATGAACATCATTCTGTCTGCCATTCAGTATTCCTCCTTTAAAAAAATTGCTTGTTTCCCTTCATGAGTTTTAGAACAAATTTGTCAAGGTCCCACTATACTGTTATCCTGGCTCCTTCACACCTCCCCCAACCAAAAAAAAAAAAAAAAAAATCTAGTTAGATTTCTATTGAATATGCATTAAAGTCAGAGGGTGAGGTTGAGTATTTTATACATCCTAACGGTGATAAAAACTAAATTTCCATTTACCACACTGGAGGAAAGATGATTTTTCTTGCCATATGTGGAAAATATAAAATGGTTTTCATAATCGAAAGGTATACTCTACAGATACATGATAGTTACATAATGTTATTTTTCTGAATATTTTATTTTTGTGATCTGCCAGCTAATTCTTTTTCTTGTGATTTTTCTCATTCTAAATAAATATCCACGTTCACATCTACTTTTGTATTTGTAAACTTGTGTTTTTCTTAAAAGGCTCCCACTCCCCCAGCTAAGTTCCACACCCCATACAACCTGTTTCCACTCCATCAGATGAAATTCCACCTCCTTACTCAAGCCTGAGACTTGGAAGGCATTCCTCTCGCCTCCCTTTCTCATTTATCACCACCAGTCAATTAACTCCTGTGGATCACACCTTTCAGCTATCTCTTACTTATCTCTTTGCTTTTTTTTATTTGCCCATCTAATAAGTAAATCCCTCCCCCCCACACACACACACACACAGGCCTCACAAGGGTCATGACCTCAGGGCCTTCATCTGTTCTTTATCTTTGAAACCCAACTGAGCTGGTGGGATATACAACTAGCAGTGGATATAACATCTATTGAACTTTCCTGCCCCACAGATAATAACTGTCACCAGTAGTCTTTTGCATGTAGAAATATTGTTTTAATTAGTTTTTACTGAAATAGGATAGTAGTGCATAGATTATTCAGCAACCTTATTTCACCTAATGTCCTGGAGATCTAAGGCAATACATTTCAATCTATTTGTTTCTTTCCACCTACAGCATAGCATTTCACTTGTCATCTTTGTGAATTCATGTAATTATTCTACTATGGACGCTCATTTAATTAGATCTATTGATTGAAAGGCTATCTGTCCACGTTTGGTGGACACTGTCAAATCTCCCCCCAAAAAGGCCGTACATGAGGAATTGTTCTCCATACAGGGTCACTAACAAAGTCTAAGCCGACATTATCTCTAGTTGTGAGTCTAGCAACATCTCCAACGTGTTCCCGACCTACTTGCCACACTGCCTATTACAATTAAAAGAAAAAAATCCCTCTTTTAAACCTTTCAGTAGCTTTCCAGATCCTTTGGGATAAGGTCTAAAATCATTTGCATGTATCGTAAGTCCCACCGTCATGTGGTTCTTCCCGATCTTTCCTTTCCTGACTCAACCCCTACCATCTTTGTCTCCTTCCCTTGTCCCACTTACTTTCTCCACCGATAGTTTTCAAACTATTCCATGGGGAATCCCTGAAAATATGTAAAGATGTGGTCATGAGTAGTTCTAAAGGACCCGACTTTCAGATGCTTAACTTTCCTGAAACTGATCTGCCTATGAAGACTCCTGGGAGTCCAGGCCCACCTTGCATTTCACAATGGTCCCCACCCACTTGGTCCACCTCAAATCTTAACTACATTGTACTGCACTGCAGAGGTGGAAAGGTGTAATGAACTCGAGGACACCAAAAGATAATTTAAAATTTCTTTTAATTAAGGCATCAAGACAGGTGTTGTCAATAAAACTTTATTTACAATAATTATCAGACTTTGTGATACACACTGATTCACTGTATATTGCTAACAACAGCAAGACCTAATCCAGGAGAAATTTTTACTTTTAGATACTTGATGATAGTCTGAGCAATAAAAGACTTCGAATCATAAAAGGATATTCCATTAAGTTAAATTCTGTGGTACAAGTGGAATGAAATATGTTTTCAAGGAGAAAAAGAAAGGATCAATGTAAACTTCTAATTGGTAAAAAACCTTAAGTATTTAAACAGATGATGATGGGTAATAAAATCGCCATGGTATTCATAATGCAGACCATTTAAAAGATTTCTGTAATCACTTCATTTTTAAAATGTCGTAACTCATCAGAACTTACTTTTGTAACTAAACTTACAATAAGAACAATTTTAGCTATTAACTTAAAAATGTGTGAGGGAAATACAGTTCTTTTAGGGGGCATCCAATTTTTTTTTTTAAAGTGTGGCCCACTCCATGGGGCTCCTGGGTGGCTCATTAGGTTAAGTGTCTGCCTTTGGCTCAGGTCCCGATCTCAGGGTCCTGGGGTGGAGCTGCTCAGCGGGGAGTCTGCTGCTCCCTCTCCCTCTGCCCTCCCCCCACCCCCAGCTTGTAAGCACACTCTCTCAATAAAATTAAAAAAAAAAAAAAAAAGCGTGGCCCATTCCAATGCTCCACACACGGCTTTTCAGTGCTTGGGTACACTGCGCTCTCAGCTTCCGTCCTCAGGATACGTTCTCACTTGGGAGGTTCTTCCTCTTCCTCTAGCTGTCGCCTAGCTAACTCCACCATTAAGTTTCATTTTAAGTGTCACTCTGAGAAGCGTTCTTTGTACCCAGACTAAATGAAATCTCCTTAATACATGTTCCCATAGTACTATGCATTTCCTCTTTCTGTAAAACTTACCCCACGCGTAACCCCTCACCACACCTAAGCACCAGAAAGGCACAAAGAGAAACCAGTCTTTTCACTGTTCTATCCCAGCGCTGGTGTATGCACGCCCCCGGAGCTGTACTTCTCTAAAGAACCATTTTTCTAGAGTGGTAGAAAAGGAAGTCAGATTGCGAGGGATTTAAACAATGTACGAGGTAAGGATGTAGAAACAGAGAATGAGGGTTGATTATAGCTTAAGAAGGGAGTAAGTGAGCAGAGGGGAGAGTGAATCTGCCACTGTTACTAGGAAGAGAGAAGAGCACAGGACTAACCAGGTAGGCAGGGCTGGGTTTGGATATAAATGGGGACAAGAGAAACGTAAGCTCTCAGTGTTTCCACGCCATAGAACTCTACCGTTTGGTGATGAACAGTCACTGGGGCGTAATTCATGGAAAGCAACATATTTCCATACATCACACATATTTATTGATGTCATACAGACTGTAATGTGAACACTGAGCCTGCTTTATCTCTTCATACATTTTCTTTTCTTTAAATTTTTATTGTTATCTTAATCACCATACATTACATCATTAGTTTTTGATGTACTGTTCCATGATTCACTGTTTGTGCATAACACCCTGTGCTCCACGCAGAACGTGCCCTCCTTAATACCCATCACCAGGCTAACCCATCCCCCCACCCCCTCCCCTCTAGAGCCCTCAGTTTGTTTCTCAGAGTCCATCGTCTCTCATGGATCGTCTCCCCCTCCGACTTACTCCCCTTCATTCTTCCCCTCCTGCTAACTTCTTTTTTTTTCTTAACATATGTTGCATTATTTGTTTCAGAAGTACAGATCTGTGATTCAACAGTCTTGCACAATTCACAGCGCTCACCAGAGCACATACCCTCCCCAATGTCTATCACCCAGCCACCCCATCCCTCCCACCCCCACATCACTCCAGCAACCCTCAGTTTGTTTCCTGAGATTAAGAATTCCTCATATCAGTGAGGTCATATGATACATGTCTTTCTCTGATGGACTTATTTCACTCAGCACAACACCCTCCAGTTCCATCCACATCGTTCATGCATTTTCTTCTAACTGTAGGGATGTCCGGTCTCAATCCAAGGAAGCACGAGTGGTACTGGAGATGCACACTAACCACACGCATGACTTTTGCCCTCCAAAAAGAAATCTAGTTTTTCTCACAGGCCATTACTTTCCAGAGAAAGAGAGGGGAAACCCTGTTCAAAGTCTTTCTTTTGTGTAATGCTTCCTGTTGGCAATACACTTGTCCACATACTTGTTCCTTGAGAACTCTATTCACCTGGCTTTGTCTCCTAAGATAACCATCTACCAATCATGTTACATGATGTCAATCACATATAGTCACAGAAAGTGGCCACTGTCCTGGCCCTTATTAGAATTTTCCATTAAATGGCTCCCTGCATAAAGCTACCCCACAGGCTTCTGTTAAGAAAAAAAAATTTTTTTGATGAAAAAGAAATTTTTTTCACTTAAAGCATGTGGCATTCTTTGGAAGTGCAATCGTCCCCAGAAAAGGTTACACGTTAAACCACTTTTCCTGAAGCCAAAGGGCAGTAGAAGGATCCAGAAGGTCTCTGGGTCTGTTCCTACATCAATAAAACAACTGCCCCGCCTTCCTAGATTTTTGTGAAGGTCACAAAAGTATGTCAGTACTTTACATATTCTATATGTACAGTCCTTTTAAGTACTACCCCAAAAATGGGAAGACAGAGACCCAGGCGCTGAGGAAGTGAAGCAAGAGCGAATCCGAAAGGTCTGACAAAGTGTGGAAAGCACCTCGTGAAAGGGCTGTCCAGCTGGGCGCCGACACGCAAGTCCCGTCACTACCGTGAGGGAAGAAGCGGCCCGATCCTGAACCACCCTAGTGGCGGGGGAAGGGAAGGGAAGGGAGCGAGTCCCGCACACTCGCTGGGGAGAAGGGGAAGAAGCGGGGAAGGCGGACCGTGTGGGAGCCACCCAGAGAAGGAGGGGACGCATCTCGCCGAGCCTAGCCTGGGTAGATAACCCGGGGCGGAGCTCTGATAGCGCTTATCACACCCTACCGTACCGGTCCCGGTTTGTCGTTTGGCCTTCCCAAACTAAGCTTGGCAAATATTTGCTGAAGGCGTGAGTCCTCTGACTCGAGACAGCAAAGTCTGCAGCACATCTGAGACACAGGGCATCCCGGGGACCAGGGGCCCACAGAGCGTGCGAGCAGAACGTGGGGCCTGCACTCCAAACACCCCGGGCCCAGAAACCACCTGACGGGACCCAGGACTACCCGGGCCCCCTCCTCCGGCCCGCACGCACCTTCACCCAGGGGGCCTGTCAGTCGCCACCTTCCTTCCCGCGTCTGCAGCGAGACTAAGCTTTGGAGCATGCGCAGCTGACAGACCCTGGCTGGCCGCGCGTCCGGTCGGCAGTTGCGCTTCAACTGTCAGCGCATTCGAGCAATCAGAGGATGTGTTAATTTCATGGAATCCCGCCCCCCACGGGGGACTATGGCAACCGAAGGCCAATCAGGCGGCGTGTTGTTGCCGCGGAGCCCCGCCCCCGTCAGGGGAGCTGGGTGACGGGCGAGGGTCAAGGGGTGTAAACGTTTCTGAGCTGCTGAGCCTCGGAGGGCCGCGGCATCCCCTTGCCCCGCGGCCGCGAGCAGCGCGCCCGACCCCACACTCGTGGGCCCGCCCAGCGTCAGGAGGCGGCGCGGCCCATGCGGCTGGGGGCGGAGGCCGGAGCGGGCACGGGCTGGGCGTCTCAGGTGCAGCTGGCTGCCCGGAGAGGTGAGGGGGCGGCGGCGGGGCCCGGCCCGGCCCCGTGATTGGCCGGTGGCTGAGGGCAGCGGGACGGCCTGGAGGCGTCCCGGGCGGGGAGCAGCCGGCGGAGCCTTCCGCACGCGGCCCCGGCAAGATGCTGCTGTCCCTGGTGCTCCACATGTACTCGATGCGCTGCGTGCTGCCGGCCGCCGTGCTCCTGGGCACTGCCCCCACCTACGTGCTGGCCTGGGGGGCCTGGCGGCTGCTCTCCGCCTTCCTGCCCTCCCGCCTCTACCAGGCGGTGGACGACCGGCTCTACTGCATCTATCAGAGCATGGTGCTCTTCTTCTTCGAGAACTACACCGGCGTGCAGGTGAGGGGCACTGCCCGCCCTCCGCTCCCGTCTGCCGCACCCGCCTCCCCGCTCTCCACCCGGGTCCCGGCTGGGAACCATTCACCCCGCGCCCCGCCCCCCACCCCAGCGTACTTTAGGATCGTTCAGCTCTGCGTGGCAGATCCGCCCCAAGAACACGTGCCATCACCCTGTCCCCCCACGGCGAGGGAAGTTTCACGTTCTTAGGTAGGGTTTGGTCCGATACTTCCTTGCAGGTACCCCAGGATCGCTAGGAAGCTGTGGTTGTGTTGTTCTCAGGCCACAAGTTGGATCATCCGCCCCGCTCTCCCCATCTTTTGTAACTACCTGTCTCGGTGCTTTGCTAAGTAGGTGCAGATGAACACTTAAGTAGGGCAAGCAGTTGACAAGTTTTTGGCGTTTGGTCTCAGAAGATTGGTAATGTTTGAAGTCAAAAGGGAGCTTTTAAAAAATCGGAGACCTCTTGAAACAGATGAATGTTACTATTTGGACAATAAGTACAACTTTGTTTTGCATTCTTCCCCAGTATAAGTGAAAGCTGGATGAGGAAATTAATACATTTGTTACTGTAGAAGCCTTACCGTAGATAAAATTCTTGCCAACTTATACTAGGCTCAAATGTGCGGCTAATTTTTTGTCTGATGACTTTC
The DNA here is from genome assembly GCF_037043125.1 of Eumetopias jubatus. NCBI lineage: Eukaryota > Metazoa > Chordata > Mammalia > Carnivora > Otariidae > Eumetopias > Eumetopias jubatus. The sequence continues at coordinate 7,216,296 of NW_028274808.1, forward strand.
TGTTACTTTTTCTGTAGAGACTGGATCTGCAGATTAAATTTGTTAAAAAAAAAAAGAAAAGAAAAGTAGAAGACCCCCTTTAGTTATTTGAAGTTTCTTTTACAAAAATAACAATTGCGAATTTTCCTTTTATTTCCCAATTTGAATAAAAGAGCTTGACTCTTGGTCATTCCTTATATCCAATTAGTCCTCTTTTTTTTCTTTTTTCTTTTCTTTTCTTAGTCGGGGTTGGGTTGAAGGGAATGGGATGGCATTGGTTTTGTCTTTTTGTCTTTTTTTTTTTTTCCCTCGAGCAGCTGTTTTCACCCTGTTGTCAACCAGCTACTATTTTCAGTTTGCAGTTGCACTGCTGTGGATCCCTGATGACTCTGAGTTTGCCCCAGTTGGAGGTTGTTTGGGGGAAGGGAAGTAGGAGAAGCCAGGGCCTACATTTAAACCGGCGTCTGTAAGTGCTTCCTAGAAAAGAAAGATTGCTTTTCCAGATCATGGTTTCCTGTTAATTGACTTTTAAAATGGGCTTCATTTAAAATTTTCACCAATTCAGGTCAATCGTTTTTGCCCCCTTTGCTCTTATTTCACTGCCTTTGTCTAAATGTATGGTTTTGTCATGATTAAATATTTGATTTCACATCAGATGACAGCTGACCTGGACTAGGATATAGACAGAACATAGGACAGAGTCAGTTACCTTTTAGGAAAACAATACTACCTCTGGTGGATTATTTCATTTTTGTTCAAAGAATATAGCATGTTCCCTGCAATATAATGTGTAATATACCAGTGAAGTACTATGTGTTTAGCAAGTTTCTTATTTTAAAAATGATTGTAAAATTTCAGTGTTTCTAAATTGTATGTTTTACCTTATACCCTGTTCAGTGTAGACCTCCAGTTTAATTTTTGAGTTCTCAGCACATGGTTTTTTAAAAACCTGAATCTGTTGATCGTCAGTGGACAGTGAGTTCCAGGATTCCTAACAAACTTTAAAGAACACACATTAAATAGAACTTTGAATTACACCTGAGGGCCATCAGACATCCTTTTATAAATGCATGAGTGACAATATCCGGGATAATAAAGGAAAGGGAATTTATAAGGACATTCTGTCACCTTATTCTTAGTTTTACTTACTAGTTTTCATCAGTGACTTTGTCATTGTAAAGTTTTGATTAACATTTTGTCTTGTTTTTCTTATTTTGCTAGGGGACTTTTTTTTTCTTGAATTGTTTTTCACCTCTAATTTGCAAACAGAGATGATCCTCATCTTTGTTCTGTATAAAAGAATGTTGATTCATTTCTGAAGAAGTGTTAGTAATTTAAGTTTTTGAATGAAAGGAAGTTCACCATTAAATTATATACATTGTAGAGTTATATTTAAATTAGAATTTTTTCCACCCCCTTCCATTTGGTGACCACCAGTTTGATCTCTGTATTTATGGGTTTCTTTTTTGTTTTGTTTTTTAGATAACACATATAAAGTGAAACCGAATGGTATTTGTCTGACTTATTTCACTTAGCAACCTTCTAGATCCATCCATGTTGTCTCTGATGCCAAGATCATTCCTTTTTATGGCTGGGTGATATTCCTGTGTGTGTGTGTGTGTGTGTGTGTGTGTGTGTGTGTGTGTGTGTGTGTGTGTGTGTGTAGCACGTCTTCTTCATCTATCAGTGGACACTTAAGTTGCTTCCATATCTCAGCTATTGTGAACAATGCTGCAGTAAACAGAGGGGTACATGTATATCTTTTTGATTAGTGTTTTTGTTTTCTTTGGATAAATACCCAATAGTGGAATTACTGGATCAGGTAGCATTTCTGTTTTTAATTTCTTGAGGAACCTCCGCAGTGGCTGCACCAATTTACGTTTCCACCAGCAGTGCATGAGGGTTCCCTTTTCTCCACATCCTTTCTAAATGTCTTTCTGATACTAACCATTCTGACAGGTGTAAGGTGATAACTTATGGTTTTGATTTGCATTTGCCTGTTGATTAGTGATGTTGAACATAAATTAGAATTTTTTTAAATGAAATTTTTAATGCTTTTTAATTCTAGGTTTTAAAAAAGAAATGGCTCATAGTAGTGTAACAGAATTTTTTTTATGTATATAATTTTTAAGCTGAAGAGAAGTAGGTCCATGAAGTTGATGATCTGTGTTTGGCAGGTAAGCCAGTTCATCATGTATACTTGAATGTTCCATTGGATTCTAGCTAAATATCTGTTCCTTCCTATTTCCACTACTTTATTTTCACACGCATTTTTGACACAGAGCATTTCAATCGCTGTTGCTAAAATTTTCGTTTATAATTTATTTTTTTAGGTTCTAGAATTTTATTAGTACTGAAACAAAAAAGGGTACCTTCACCATTTACTTTGGAATAAGCAATAAGGATTTTAAAAGTCTCATTTATCTCTCTTAATTTGAGACCCATTGAAAATCAACACACACCTCTTTATTATTTTGGGGCACATGGATTCAAATAACTATTTCTTTTCGATTGCTGCCATAACAAATCACCTCAAATTTAGTGGCTTAAAACAAGAGAAATTTATTCTTACAGTTCTAGAGGCCAAATGTCTGAAATCGAGGTGTTTGTTGGCCTCTACTCCCTCTTGAGGCTCTAGGGCAATCTTTTCTTTGGCTCTTTCAGCTTCTGGTGGCTGTGGGCATTCCTTGACTTGTAGCCATATAATCCACAATCTGCCTCTGTGATCTCATTTCCTCCTCCTCTTCTGCCTGTGTCGGATCCCCTTCTGCCTTTCTTTTATAAGGACACTTGTCATTGGGTTTAGGGCCCACTCAGATAATCCAGGATGAGCTCCCCAAATCAGAATCCTTAGCCCAAGACCCTTTTCCCAAGTAAGGTCACATTCGTAGGTTACAGGCTTAAGACGTGGACGGTCTTTTGTGGGGGTCACCCTTCAACCTAGTAGTAACTTAGTCCTGCTTATTCTTGGAGCTGGAGTTTAAGGAAAACTTGTGGGAAGGTAAAAAGAAAGAGGGGCATAACTGGCAGAGGCAGCAGTGAGGATTCCTGCAGGATGGACGGTGATGCAGTTACTATAACCTCGAAGTGAGGGGAAATCAGATTTACCATAATTTCTATCGTAGGATGCTGTCCTGAATGTTGAGATTTCTGCATAAACGATAATTGTAATAGTTATGATAGGTAATGAAAATCTTAACATGTTGTTTTGGAAGCTGTTAAAAGTTAATGTTTTTTTTTTCTAAATATCAGAATTCCTTTCTCATTATATTCAAAAGAAAAAGTTCTCTTTTTTTCCTCCTTCCAATGGAATGAACTAAAAACTGATCATTGATACTTGCAGGGCAAAAATATCTAGTGATATAATACATGCCTCCTTATTAACATCTAATAAATATTTTAATCAGATTTTTTTCCTGCTTAAATCCTTTTGTAACACTTGGAATTTACTTTAAAATGTATTTTACATTAATGGCCCTATCTTCTAATTTGCTCTTCCTCAAATGCTCACATGATAGAACAACAAAATGTGGACTTTGAGAGAAGATAAATTTAGTTTTTCAACTGACCTACTTCAAGTATAAAATAGTTCAAAAAGCACTGGAAACAAGATAACAGAATTTAAGCCTAAGATTTTGATTTTTTTAATATGTTCAGTTAGAATACTCTTAACTTCTCTAATAACTCATACTTTTAAATGAAACATTTTTTCAAGTTCCTCAGGAACAACCAAGGCATTCATATCTGGAGACATCTCGTTTATAACTGGTTCTTTCTATAGCACTGTTTCATCAAACATAGTCCTAGACTCTCAGTTAAATTTGTATTCTGTATCTTGTGGCTAAAGGCAGCTAAACTATTCGAATAAAACATGTTTATTTAGAATGGGAGAAGGGACCTTACAGGTCCACCTCCTTTTTACCACATCTGGATTCTGTCTGCATTTCTGCTAAAACGTTGCCCAGAGTCGTCTTGAATATCAGTAGTCCTAAAGAGAATATAAATACTTTGTATCCTTTATTTCCTTTTTCTCTGCTTATTTATCATCTATGTGAAGACCTTAAAAGACCTGAGATTACTTCCTTCAGTTTAGCTGGGGCAAGACAGAGCCAGGCAGATTTGGTTGTGCTTCTGCATGTGTGTGTTTAAGAATGACAACAGCCTTTCATAGAGGAAATTAATTTCTCAAATCAGATAGTATTCCAGTCTAACTCATTTTAAGTCTGGCCAGAGAATAGACTTATAGGAAAATTTTAGAGAACTGTAATTAGAACCTTGTTTTTATACATTCTATAAATAAAAATCCTTGATTGAGCAAGCAGTTTTTTTTTTTTTTTTTGGTTGCATTGGTGTAAGATTCCTTTTAATGTCTTATTTTTCTATTTTAAATCACAGATGCAAAAAATCATTCAAACACTGCCAAAATATTTTGAGAAAGTTAAAGTTCCCTCTGCCTACACACACCTTTCCCAGGTATGCAAGAATTTGGTGTGTAACTTTAGATTTCTTCTAAGAGCTTTTAAATAAATGTAAATTGTGGGAAGACTCCTCCAATACATTAACTTCTCGGATGGGTTTTATAGTTGTACCCAATATGTCTGTAACCTATGGGGACACCTCTGTGCTGTTGATGAGGAAAGGAAAATATGAGTCTATAGACATAATTTAATTTCCCTCTTTCGTGAATTTGTCTGAATTTGTAGAGCTGAATGAACCGAGAGTTGACTCTTCCTAAATGGACTTAGAAATTAATTTTTCCTTTAATATTTTCTCATTTTATTATGGTTTCTTAAACACGGGTTGATAATGCAATCCAAAACTGAGTAGTAACTTCTAAGGAATCCCTAAAAACTACTCTTCATTCCTTCATTCATGCAGTATTGGAGTGTGTACCTTGTCCAGATCCTTAGCTGGATGCTAAGGGATACAGTGAGGAAAACCGTGGGCAAGATCCCTGCCCTTATGGAGCTCACCCTCTAGTGAGGCACAGATGATAACAAGAAAATTAACATGTACTGTGCTCGGTGAGATTGTTAGACTAGGGGTTGAGGAACTTTGCCCAAACCAGTGACATTTGCATGGAGCTCTGGAAAAGGGCCAATCAGGGAGGATTTGTAGTAATCCAGGCAAGAGATGGTGGTCAGAGTTGTGGACAGAGTGGACATGGAGAGGATGTAAAGATTCCCGGATCTATTTTCGACATAGCTGACAGGGCCTTGTGACGGGATGTGGAAGAGAAAGGAGAGGAAGGGTTCCGTAAGGAGCTGCAGGCGAGCCGACTGTGCCAGGTGTTCTAGCGTGTCAGTCCTGTCGCTGTGACCACGTGGGCACCCTTCTTCCCATTTTACCGATGAGAACTGAGGCACCCGTAGTTCACACTTGCAGTAGTTAAGGCAGGATTCAGTACAAGGCACTCTGGCTTCAGGATCCATTTTCTGAAGATGCTTTGCTCGATGGTGTGGTTATGTTGGTTGAAATGAGATCCCTGCTCTTAGTTTATTCATACTAGGGACAGTAGGGACAAACAATTCCAGTAGAGGATAATACTGAAATTGGAGTGTTTGTGTTTGTTAGCTTTGTGACACAAAGATAAAATAACTTTGCCTGGGTTCTTTAAGAAGGCTGTATGAGGTGCTCTGAATCTTTACTTCAGACGGGAATGAGTATTGTGGTATGTTTAGGACAAAGAGGCCCTCAGTGGATAATTGAATGAAAATGAAGACTCCTAAGTGTGGCCTTCAAAGCTGTCTAAATGTTGCCCTGGCCACTTTTTCCATTTATTGGTTTCACTGTAACCCGGCTGCTGCTTCCTCCCCAGTCTCCCAAATCACCAGGGTATTTTCAAGCATGTGCCTTTGGACTCCTTCCAGCGGAAGCCTCATCTTTCCCTCACCCCCTCGGTGTCAGCATCACACATGTGATTAACACAGGAAATACTAACATAACATTAGCATCTTTTAATGCCTGTATTGACCCCTCTACAAGATTGTAACCTTGTGGAGATAGCAATAAAGGGGAGAATAACTTAATTTTCCCCTTTTAATAAAAGGGCAGAGTACAGGGGATACTGATCTGGTGTCTGTGGAAACGTAGATGAATCTCACTTTTAACTGGGGTGGGTCCTTGAATGAGCTTACTGGTTGACAGGTTTTGATTTAATAGGGACTGCTGGTCTAGTGAGTCTAATTGTATTCTTAAATAGATAAAGGGGAAAGAAACATGAACTGTACGCTCAGAAGTAAGACTGAGAAAGAATAAGGTCAGAGACCTTATAAAGAGGACATTCTGCAACAGCCAGCGATATAGAGAAACCTTTGTTTGCTTGTCAATAAAAACCTGTACTTCTTGCTACTTTTGAACCTACGCAGTTCTCTAAGGCTTATTTTGTTTCCCCTTTCTCTGTGGGAACTAGCAATGGAAACCCCAAATAAGCAAGTGTTGCTTGGATATTTTAGAGGACTGTATGTGTGTGGAAGTGGTATTTGGAAGACAGCTTTATCCTGCCTGGCCTCCAGGTGGGGATTGCAGAACCAAAAAGAAACCAGGGGGTGATACCTGGAAAGGAGCATCACCCAAAGTGCTAACCACATGCTAGGTACTCATGTTTTATTTTATTTTATTTTATTTTATTTTAAAGATTTTATTTATTTGAGGGAGAGACAGAGCATGAGCATAAGCAGGGGGAGGAGGCAGAAGGCGAAGCAGGGAGCCCGACTCAGGGCTCAGTCCCAGGACCCCAAGACCATGACCCGAGCCAAAGGCAGACACTTAACTCACTGAGCCACCCAGGTGCCCATAGGCACTCATGTTTTAGAATGAGAAAATAGTCTCTCAACACACGGCTTAGCAGTGTAGAAAGAAGTCAGTTTAAAAAAGCGTGTATGAAGTTATGAAAGAAAGAAAAGAATCAAGTGTCATGGGAATACAGGAGCAATGCCGCTGGCTCCTAGCCTTGCTTCACTGTACGGAGCTTGTGCGGCTCAGCACGGGTTTGTGGAAGCTAGAGCCCGGAGAGTGAACGTCAGTTGCTCTTCCTGGCTTAGGTATTGCTTTGTTCCCCGACTGCATTTGCATTTCTGGAGGAAAATTTTTTATGTCTACTTAATTTTTTCTCATGAGTTTCTTATCTCCTTAGTGTTCAGACGGAAAAAATCACATAAGCTTCTTTTTTTTTAGATTTTTTTTTTTTTTTTTTTTTTTTTTTTGACACACAGAGAGAGGTAACAAGAGAGGGAACACAAGCAGGGGGAGTGGGAGAGGGAGAAGCAGGCTTCCCGCCGAGCAGGGAGCCCTATGCGGGGCTCGATCCCAGGACCCTGGGACCATGACCTGAGCCGAAGGCAGACGCTTAACGACTGAACCACCCAGGAGCCCCCACATAAGCTTCTAATATATGGGAAGGTTTCTCATTCAAAGTTCTTATTTCGAATTTTTGCAGAGAATAGTTTTATAACATTCGAAAGAGTTTTGGATCTTGGTGTGAGAAACCGGAGTGTAATTCCTAGCTCTCTGCCATAGTATGTGTCAGCTTGAATAAGTCAGCTTCTCAGCTCAGTATTCTCCTCCTTCAGTCGAATACTTGCTGTCATGCTGTTTTGAAGACTAAATGAGACACCATGCGAAACTGCGCTCAGTGACTGGCATGTCATAGGTGCTCAGCAAAACACCCTGTAGAATAAGGACAGTACCAAGGGACACACGTGAAGAATGTATAAGAAAGCTTTGTGATTTGTAAGGTTCCTTTTAAATGTTGCATGATCATTATTTTAGCATACTGCTTATTAGACAAATGACTATGTTTCTACTTTGATCTTGGTTCAGAGGGCATTGTAATTTTCCTATTCAATGAAGTGTTGCTTGAGATTGGGCAGAAAAAGACCATCGTGTTTGTATGCATTACAGTAGAAATCTTACTGGTTAACTCGTGATATATTTCATTGGCCTAAAAATACATTTAAAAATTCATTTCAAATGATTATAAACATCGTAAAGTGTATATGTAATCTTATTAAAACAACCTATAGCTGCATTTCTGTGTAATCAGACTTTTTTTTTCCTCTTACCCATTAATCACTTAACACAGTTGTGAACAAAAAATTTCACTTTATTGGACAATAATAACAACAGCTAACTTTTGGGGGGATGCTTACTATGTTCAAGGCATTGTGTGAAGTAGTTTACCTGATCTCATTAATTAGGAGTAGTTGCTGTTAGGACATTCATTTTACATGTAAAGAAATAGATGGTGGAGAGGTAAGGGACTTTGCTCAATTACACACAATTACTAAGGTGATAGACTAGGATTCAAATCCAAGTCTTAATTCAAATCAAATACTTTAACTTGTGCTCTTAGTGATTATTATGTTGCAGTGTAGAGGAAGAAAAACTTTTCCTCTACTCTCTTAGGTTCATAGCTGAGGTCTGCAAATTAAACTGACAAGAGTCAGATTAACAGCAGAAAAGACATACACATTTTACTGATGTTAATATTTTTACATGCATTGGTGCCTCGCAGAAAAGAAGTGAAAATCAAAAGAAGTGAATAGACTCAGTTTGAGGGGTTTATATGTCATTTTAAAAAAGGGCAGTAACTTCTGGAAACATGACTAGACAGAGAAAGGGCTTTGTGCCATTAGGGCTGGTAAATTGTGGGCATGTCCCTAGGGAATGTGTGATAGGTAAGGGTGGTTTAGTAAGGTTTGCTGTGCAGACTCCTCTCATGCTATCGCTGGTCTTTCTGGCACTCTAGAAGGGAACACCTTTAGGAATGGGTATTAACATCACCCTTACAAAGGGAAGCTTATGACTTCGGCAGAAAGGGGGAAGCCAGAAAGGTATTCCTGTGTCTGATGTTTCTCATTTGTCTTCACCTCACACTTGTCTTCACCTCAAAATATCCTTATGCCAATGTGGCATATTTTGGGGTAGCATACTCCGGTCGCCCTCAACAGAGTCTATATTAAGGGCAGTGAAAAAGTTTTTAAAAAAATATTTCATTTTGCATACTGAAAGAAAATGGATATTATTGAGATAAATGAAGAATCTGTTTTTGTTTTTTTTTCCACAAAAAAAGAATGGTATGCATTTATGTTCCGGTGGTATTATTAGACACTCTGCTGTGTTAAACATGTGATCACTGTAGATTCCATTTTACTCCCTCTTTTCAGGATACAAAAGAGTCTTGAGGTTGTTTACATATCATGGGAGAAAATTAAAAACAATATAAAGATACGGTCAAGGTGAGGTGAAAGAAGTCTACATCTACATCCAGGCCGCCTTCTGATAGCCGGTTTGTGCAAGTTAAACAAGTTTGTTTGACTAAAGCAGAAAAGTAACTAGAGGATCAGTTGCAATGAAGATAATTATTCAAAGAGCATTTTTATTGTCCCCTTCTGAATTAATAAAATGAAAAGGAAAAATTGTTCTTTTTTCTATAGGGACTTTTTTTTTTTTTCAAGATTTTATTTATTTGACAGAGCACGCATGCACAAGCAGGGGGAGCGGCAGGCAGAGGGAGAAGGAAAAGCAGGCTCCCCACTGAGCAGAGAGCCCGACATGGGGCTCCATCTCAGGACCCTGGGATCATGACCTGAGCCGAAGGCAGACACCTAACTGAGCCACCCGGCGCCCCTCTATAGAGACTTTAGATGAGCTTTTAAAAAAATGGATGAGCTAAAATCAACAGTTATGATGGACCTAAAATTAAAGAATTAGGAAGAACAAAAAAAGCCATGTTTTTCATGTGCCTTGTTTTGAAGGAACAAATTACCTGCAAAAGACCTGATTAATGTGATTCAAAATACATGTACTAGAAGATTCACAGAATGCCTTAAGTCACTGGTGCATTTAAAGTGTTTTACTTATGTTTATTCCAAAACCTTTTACTGCTGTAATTGAGATCTAGCTTTATCTACTGCTGAAATTGAGATGTAGCTTTATCTGCTTGTGAAAAATAAAAGTGCAGCTTAATGATTCAGTAAACTTGTGCTGAAAACCATCTGAGTCCTGGCCTCGGGGGGTAGAAAAACAATGAAGACCCTGCCACAGAAGAGCTTATGAGCCCCCCCGCCCCCCGTACACACAGGTGACTTGCAAATAAATATGCACAACTTGTGGTTGAGGCTCCTTAGGAGTTCACACTAGGAGTGTGAACAGGGTTTGTTCCAGGGCAAAAGAGGGGTGTGATTAATCCTGGGCTCTGGGTTAGAAGGCGGGAAGGCTTTGGAGAAGAGGTAGATGCATGCTGAGGATGAGCGGATTTAAGATGATTACAATGAGACAGTGCCGGTAGGCTTATAGGTCATCGTATAATTGTCGGGGAGGAAGACCTTCCTCTGCCCTGTGGTCCTTCTAGGTGGACTTAGAATCGAATTGCCACGAGACAGATTAACAGGAGAAAACCAAATTTAATAGGTGTATGTATGGGGACTCCACACACACACATGAGATTCCAAAGATAGTGCACAGTCAACGGGAAGCTTACCTGAGCTAAAGAGGGCGAGAGGGGTTTAGGATACAAGAAAAAGGCTGTTGGCAAGAAGGTGAAAGGAGGGGCCCTATTATGCAGATCAGTTTCTTAGGTAAAGGGGAGTCTATTTAGAGCTCTCTTCCTGGAACTGGCTCTCCTTTTCAATGCAAATTTAGGTCTTTGAGAGCCAGGCAGATAGCTTTTCCTGCATCTGCTGGGTTTTGATTACTTTTAACTTAATCTTTATGCCAAAGTGGCCCGTCTAGGGGCAGCCTGCCCTTGGTCCCTACCTAATCATTTAATAATTTATGTGTATAGGTATTTTGTAAGTTCTTAGGAACTTTTTTTTTAATTTAGATACTACAGCTATCTAACCATATATTTGTTAATAAGGTAGTAATAACTGTTAATAACTGTTAAATACTTAAGTGTTAAGTATTTGAGAATCTGCATTTCTTCCCCTCCTTGTTAGTAAATTTAAAAACTTTCACTTAAATGAATGAAAGAAATCTGACAGTTTTAAATTAGAATGAAATGCTTTTTTCTTTGAAATCTTGGAAATAAACCAAGTGAAGGGCCTTAAAACTGCATATATTTGATACCTAAGATTGTAATTATGCATTCCTTTCTTTGGTTAGTCAACATTAATTCAGAGTACTTAATGATTTGCAACTATTACACAGTAAGATTTGTAGTTCATAATTTCATTTACTTTGCTTTTAGATCTTTTTTCAGGTTTTAACTATGAAAGGCTACTCTTTTCTAACTTATTTCTGTTGAATTCCAACCAATTTATAGTGGCAAATGAAAAAATTTAAATAGGCAATCAGCCCAAATATTTACTCTAAGATAGCTAAATTATGTTTTGTGAAAGGCTTACCCTTTTTTCCCATCTTCTTGCATTTTATTTGGAAATACTTTTTATTTCAGCGAGATACTATGCATATTGAAGAATAATCTTTAGAAGTATGAAAGATGTAGGTATATATTTTCCCTTCAGTGGCTATGAGTTAGGTTTTTCTCCTTCAGAGTGATCTAACAGTAGAACTATGTTTTCTCCATCTGTTTTGCCCAATTAAATTCACTACTTACTTTCTCTAGATACCAGAGAGGCCACTTCTAGGCAGCAGGCTTCAGCACTGGAAACGTGAGCAAGGGAAAAGGGCCCACAGGGACCACTGAGCTGAATGCCAACAGGCTCATTAAGCGACCCACCTGGAAATAGCTATAGGCCATCACCTATCAGTGGGATGTTTACAACCAGGTGAATTCCGTATGTTCCCATACCTGCTACTACAGCACCTCACCCCTGCCTAGGTAGACAGTCTCTCCTGGCTGTCCTTCCTGCTCCTGTCTTGCAGTGTATTCAGTAAACTTCTGTTTCCTTCATTCTGCCTTGGGTGATTTTTTTTCACAACCTGTGCTGCTGGCCCCATCCAGTCGGAACGTACCAGAATTACCACAATCAAAGTAAAAAAAAAAAAAAACAACTGCTTTTTAATAACTTGTCTTGTTATTTACCTTCAAAGGCTGCATCCTGACAAGTCTATTAATCAAGCTCAGAGCAGGAAAGGAAAGGGAGAGCCTCTTCTTGGATGGTTCAACTGCTGACTTCAGCAAGGGGGCAGGCAGGTCTCCAAAGAGTGGTAATCAGGTTGAACCAATTAAACTGAGACCTTTAAATGTGAATGTCCCACCCAGGGAACTTAAGCCAAAAGTTAGAAGGTCGTGTGGCTGCAGTATTGTCAACGCAGTGCGTTGTACCTGTGCTGTTGAAGCAATTCCTGCTTATTGGCCAGAGAATGGGGGTTGTTCACAAGCAAGAACTCCTCTTTTAACCCTGCATAGATCAAACTGTTGGTTTAGGGTTTTGTTTTGTTTTTTTGGCACTGATAGACTTTATTAATAAAAAATTGAGCAAATATTTAAACATATATTACACATATAGCATGGTATAGTTTTCTGGGGAAGAGCGTAGAAACCTCAGTCTGCATCCCTGATCCCCGCAGTGTTATGTCCTCTAGTTACACTTTTCTACAGAGATACCGAGTTGATGTCATTTTCTTTCTTCTGTTGTGAAGATGTTAACGAAGAGTGTTGTGACCAAAAGATCTGTGTGGACATCTAAAAGCATAGATCTAAAAACCCTTAGTTAATTCATAATCTTGCATAACCCATGATGACAAGATACTGAGAAACAAAAATGCCCTGAATAATAAAAAAAAAAACAGTTAGCAGTCCTTTCCTTTAAAGTCTTTAAAAATATACTTTTAATTTCTTAATTTTGTGAAATATTTAAGACATAACGGAACTACAGGCTCATAATGAACACCTGTGTACCCACCATCCCGTTTAAGAAATAAAACATGACTGCTGAACGCAGGGAATTGTGCAAGACTCTTGAATCACAGATCTGTACATCTGAAACAAATAATACATTATATGTTTAAAAAAAAAAAGATAGCAGGAGGGGAAGAATGAAGGGGCGGAAATCAGAGGGGGAGATGAACCAGGAGAGACGATGGACTCTGAGAAACAAACTGAAGTTCTAGAGGGGAGGGGGGTGGGGGGATGGGTTAGCCTGGTGATGGGTATTAAAGAGGACACGTTCTGCATGGAGCACTGGGTGTTATACGCAAACAATGAATCATGGAACACTACATCCAAAACTAATGATGTAATGTATGGTGATTGACATAACATAATAATAAAAAAAAAAGACTGCTAGAGTTGGAACCGCCGTGTGCAGCTCACATGTTGCATCCCGGCCGCCCGCCCCAGTCCTGGAAGTCACCTATATCCTGAACTCTCTCTGGTTTGGTTTTTTTTTTTTTCTAATTTTATTTTTTTAAGGAAGCCCTATGCCCAGCATGGGGCTTGAACTCATGACCCTGAGCTCAAGAGTCATGCGCTCCACCTACTGAGCCAGCCGGGCGCCCCAGTGAACTTTCTCTATTCTTCACAGAGATATAGAGGGTCCTAATCGTGAGCCAGGTTTCCCTGTTACTTACAAAATGAAGTTGTAATCTTCAGTTTGGTATTCAAAAGACTTTTCCCATTCTGGTCCAGATCTCCCTGGGGTCCCTGCTCCAGCTCACCAACCCTGCATGCAGCCGTTTGACTCGAAAGTGCTGGGGGCGCCTCCACAGGCCCCAGACACCTCAGACGCTACCACTCCATTTCTTTGTCCACCTTTTCGTGAATGTCCTTCCTTCATCCCATCTGCCGAAACCACACCTAACGATGCTGCTTCTGCTCCTCAGTCGACAGTTCTCTGATCTAAAATGTGTCGTCTTTTCATAATGTTTGTGTTAACGTCTTCCTGTTAACTGTATTACACGGCTGTCTCTTCCACTACACTGTGGGCTTTTTGAAGGAAGATGTATCTTACAGAAAAAGCTTCAGATACTATAAGCAGTCAGTAAATAAATGCTTGTTATGTTTTTCTCATGAGGGTGTTGATCATTCTGTTTCACTTTATAACCATTAACCTGCCCTCCACTTAACTACTTTATACACATGTGCCATTTATGGTCTCTGATGCTGCTAAGAGAAATCTAACTTTTGTTAATCATGGGTGGAAATAGTCATGACTTTGTCGATTTTTTGACAGTGTCCTATTTTGTTTGTTACAGTAGTGCATGTTTTGAAATATTAATGTTTCCTTTTGTTTTATCTTTTAGATATTGCTATATGGAGATTTGCCAAAAAATAAAGAAAATATAATATATTTAGCAAATCATCAAAGCACAGGTTTGTATTTCATTTGCATGAAATTTAGGTTTTCTACAGAAAGTAGATGGGCATTCAAAATCATGTTTTTATTTACTTAAATGAAAATTTTTTTGGTTATTGTTAAAACATGAAATTTTCAATGTAGATATTATATCGTGACCTTGTGTTTTTGTGATTTTACCTTTTTGGAAAGTCAGGCATAGGAAAACTATGAATTTTCCCAAATTTACCTTTCTCCCTCTGATGGGTGTAAATGAGCCATTTTCTTTCATTTATTTTGTTTCTTTGAATAGTTTTTTAAATAAATTATGCATTCTTCCTTTTGTAAGTTCTGTTCCTGGAAGTAAAATTGGGTCAAAGTGTGGACACATTTTACGTTTTTGATTGTTAAGCAGAAAGGTGGTGGTAATAAGTGACTACTCCTTCCCTAAAGGCAGTATTAATTTCTAATGTCTGCAGTTCCTTTGGCCTCATCAAATGTTTTAGTTTAATTATAGTTTGCTGTTCTGTCAGAAGACTCTGGTCTTCAATTACAGTGCAGTATATACTTTAAAGCACTTTAAAAAAAACTTTATTTTGAAATAATTATAGATTCTCGAGAATTTGCAAAAATAGTATATGGAATCCCGTGACCTCTTAGTCAATTTTACCCCAATGATGACATGTTATATAGCTGTTGTACAGTATCAAACCCCAAGAAATTGACATTGGTTAAGGTGCTTTTTAGTTCTACAAATAATTCAGTCCAGAGGAAAATCACACTTCATATCTTTTCAAACCTGTAACTGCTTTTGATGCACATTTCCTAAATTCTATTTTTCTTACTTTAAGAAATGTACTACCCAGAAGTTCAAAGCTAAAAACAACCTGAGGGATTATAGGATACTGGAAAAATCACTTAAGCCTATAGCTGTTCTTTATCTTCCTCCTGTCAACTGTGTCTCTTCATGATTTTGTTGCTTTTACTACTACCTGTACCATGGGTAAGGTAAAGAAAGTCAAAGAAGTTGAAATGCATTTTTCTCAATTTAGCTTATTAATGATTACATTCAGTTTTGTGGCACAAGAGTTGATTCTACAAAGGTTGATAGGAATTTTGATGTATCTGTGTATTTCCCTGACTTCATGAATGTGACTGGCTTGGACGATTTAATTACATTTGACTTCAGCAAAACAAGCAGCCTGATTGGGCCAGTGTCTGCTTCCAGCACTGGCCGGTAGAGCAGCCTTTCTTCTGGATTTTGAGTTTCTGCAGACACACTGGGTCTTTACTGCTAACAGAGTCCTGCTGCTTGTCCTGTTGCTGACAGTGTATTTCTGCCAGGCTTCCAGTATCCAAATGTAAAGGATTAATGGGTCCAGGGTAGGGAGTGGCTCATGACAACCCAAATTTCCTTTATGTTGACCCATTGGTTCATTTTATTAGTTTTTTTTTTTTTTTAATGTGTTTAAAGAGGATTCTCTCTTAAAATTCCTTGTTCGGGTTCCCTGCCAACTTTCTTTTTGCCAGGTTTCAGTGTGAAATAGTTGTATTAACAGCTGTGCAACTAGCGTGAACATGTGGAGTAAGTACTCCTCACGTTCCCAGAGGCAGTGGTGGTAACACCAGCAATAAAATGAGAACCGTTGCTGTCACTGGTGTGCTTACTACCTGTTGGCTTTTATATACATTCCTTCAGAGTGAGGACTTTGCGGGAAACATTTGGAAGAAAACAGTTTTGTTTCCTACTTGTGTGTTTAGAACTAGAAGGTAATATGGGAAGTATGAGTTCCAAAGTCAGCCCACAACTGACTCGAAAAAAGTCCCACTTCTCAGGTCAGAGAGCCATTTCCTCGTGCCTTTATCTGACCCATCAGGGCCTGAGACTTTCTGCTACCAGGTCCTGTACCAGTTAGCCTTCGGGATTTGAGAAAGCTACTTTTTTTGAATGCCTTTTAAGAAACTCATAACCTAGGAACATAACTAGATAGTGATTTTTAAATTACTTCAGAATTGCAAGTTTCAGTCAGAATATGATAGATTATGCCCAGGGATATGGGCATACACAAATTTGTGTATAGTTTTAGGTTCCAGAGACCCCTGAAGCTTATCCATGGTCATGGGTCATTGGCCGGTGGGGTCTGAGTACCCTTTTCTTAAGACCCTTCTGAGATATATTAAGAACCACAAATTAGTATCTAAAAATGTAATTAGCAGAAAGAATATTTCAGAGACTGCTATTCAACATAGACTGTCTTGTTTGCCCTCTACTAGGCTTGCCAGAATACAAGTCTCTTCTGGGCCTCACGTTCCAGACAATTGACGTTTTAATTAGTATCTCTTCTCTGGTGTTTTCACTTGATGTGTCCTTGCTGTCTCTCTATTCTTAGTCTCTTAACTTATTTCTCTGCTGAGACGTTGTAGTGGCTCTTATTCCTTCCTCTCGGCCTTTTTAAATACCTGCTTTTGACACTGTTTACCTTGATCTCAGGAAATGCATCCTTTTCTTTGTTTCAGTGATATTCGCCTCGACTAACAAAATATGTGGTGAGCAGATTATCATAAAAAGGTGTGGGCTTTGCCGTCAGACCCTGGCTCTTCTGCTGTTCGGCAGTGGGCTGTGTGACAGTGGGCAAATCACTTAGCTTCTCTTAGCCTTATTCATAAGTTGTGAGAATGTCTACTGCTCAGAGTTTTTAGGCAATTTCCATAGGCTGGCTCCTAGTCTCTCAGTGTGCCTGGTTTATGGGGGGCATTTAACAGCAGGGGTGGTGGTGGTGATGATGATGGCAGCTAACCAGGAGCAGGCGGTGTTGGGTCCCCGCTAGACAAGTGCTTCCTGCCCAGGATCTCTGTTACACTATGCAGTACCCTTGTGACTTAGGGACTGTTGTTACATAATAACATAGATGAGAAAAGCCTTGCTTTTCTTGCTGGCTCTCCTCTCTTCAGAGGTCACAGGAACAATGACACTGCTATGGCCGTGTGAATAGTTACTGTAAAGGTACATATTCCCATCTCTGCTGTCAGCAACCCAGCTGTAGTCTAACGTCTCCTAGGAGAAACCTAGTTGAGAATAAACAGGAAAAGTAAAGGTAATTGAGTAGCAAAAATTGATGGCACAAAGTCTGGGTCTTTGAACTAAAGTTAGTTCTTAAGCTTTTCCACTAAAATTTGTGCAAGTTTAAGGCCATAGGGCAGGAGAGTTAATACTAACATGACACATTTTACACTTAAAAGTTTTAGAAGATGTACTCTAGGCCATGTGTAGCCATGTTTGTTTCAATATAAAAATGTGTTATTAAAAATTCTTCCAAACTATAAAAAGATAATTGTTCCAGGAAAAGATACCATATCTTGTTTTTAGCCTTGTACCCCAAATATGTTCCAGATGTACATTTAGTTCTCACAATTTATTTACATTAGGTACAGTTGTTATAAGGTGGATCATTTGGCTTCCAAAACATAATCAGAAAGAGCTGTGTTTATCAGTATTGTTGAGGTGATTTGAATGAGAAGGAAGGGGCTAGGGAGATGGCTTCCAGCGGAAGTCACATACTTGAGAGTAAAGAGACAGTGGATCGTTCTGTAGCGTCAGTGTCTCCAGCAGACAGACACAGCTTCTAGGGATCCCTGGTTGTAGGAGAGTATCTGCATCACTCTACTTAAAGGAGTTGTCATAGAATCAGTTTGTGTAATTATAACTTAAGTCATCAAGAAAGAACTTGTGAATGATAAAGATTAAGAAGTGATTTGCAATAATTGATAACATGATTTTTCACAAGAATAATTTTTAGTGTTTAACTGGCTAAGTTGTCTTTGGGATAATCTCTCCAGTGTGATGTATTGTCTAAAGGATCTCACACAGCTGTAATCCTGTGGGAAACTGTTCATTTTGGTTTAAAACTCTTGTTAACTGCTTTAAAATTTCCAGGCTTTTATTTGCCATAGATTTTATTTTAACATTTTCCCCTCTAATTCAGTCCTTTTGTTCTGGCTTCTATGGCCCTGGATACACACGTGATAGTAAGACTACATTTTTTTTCAGAGATTCTTATCATTTTTTTTCCCCAAGGATCCCAAACTCCAGTTCAGTTTTCATTGTTATCAAAGAGATGGAGTAGTTTATAGCCATTTGCTTTCAAACCCAAGTCTCTGGTCTTCAAGACTTTTTACTGTTTTCCTGCTTCATTTTGTTTCATTTCCCCCTGACTCTTTCGACCATCTCCCCTGTTTGCCACCTTCTGCACACGGTTTCTGGTTCTTTGCTTCAGCACGGGCTAGTCCTTCTGTTTGGAATTTCTTCTCTCTTCCCAGAAGTGTTGTTGTTACTATCAACACACTCATGTCTTATTTTTGCTTTTGCGACCCTTTGGTGATAACATCCCCATGTATGCCCGTTACTGGGCCGCTGGGTACCTGTGCTGTGCTTCTGTAAGGGGCATGTATCTGCCCGCACAGCTGTGAGCCTCAGATCTTTGCTCTGACGTCGTAACCTAGGATCGTGTCCTGGAATGCACCAGTAAAGATGAAGTGTCCTTGCCTTGTGTTGAACATATTAGTATATACACAATATATATGGCAGTTTCATTTAACCATTTTTTGCTTATAATTTTATTTTTTTTAGACTAAGAATTAGAGGCGCTTTATTCTTTGTTCATGCTACTTTTGTATCATACAGCGGTTTGTGACTTTTTGCATTTTACCTCTGAAATACAAAGCCCTTCAAGGAATGCAAAAAGAAAAAAAAACAAAAAATTTTTATAAATGGAACTTGTAATTTTTAAATGTCTACAGTTGATATAAAGTAATTTTAAAGTTCTCATATTTCCAAAAGTATATTCCTAGTATAATCTTGTGAAGAGGCTTTTTCTGTTTCTGGGAAAGGAATGCCAGAGTTCACATACAGATCATTTATGCGTTAATTGGGTTGTGTCTTTGCAGTTGACTGGATTATTGCTGATATTTTGGCCATCAGGCAGAATGCTCTTGGACATGTACGCTACGTGCTGAAAGATGGGTTAAAGTGGCTTCCGCTGTATGGGTGTTATTTTTCTCAGGTAACTTTTTCCATGTTTTCTTCATTATATATGTAGCTTGTAAAAATTTTAGATTTGGAAATTTAGCATGCACTTAATATAAATGTATAGGTTGTTTTGTTTATTTTTATGGGTTTAATAATTTATTCCAAACAGAAGTAATTTTACTTGGGCATTTTCAATGGTGTGCATTTATGTACACGTCTGATCACCTAGGTAGTTAAGTACCAAAAATACAAGTGTACAAAAATCAACTAGGAAAATTTAAAGGCATAGAATCGACAGATGATTACCTTAAGAAACTAATATTAAAACTTAATTATGATCTGTAGGATATTAAAAAAAGTGTGCTGTAATGCAAGAGTGTTGAGCATGAGTGCCAGGCACATAATAAACATTTAGTATAGGATATTTTCCAGAATGCCGTTAATTTGCTTCTCCGGCATACATTTGGTCAAGCCGCTTATCTGCTCAAAGTGTGTGTTTCTCAACTGTACCACGTGCCAGTTCCCGTGCGTGGCATTCATGCTCCACCGTGACCTGCCTCCCTGCAACCCACTTTTCTTTTTCTAGCCTGAATCGGTTTCTCCCTCCCTATCCTTCTTCGAGGTGTTGCTTTAGTTCAAGGCAATATGCTTTCCTCTGTCTCCAGGGCCCAGTTTAGATGCGATTATGAAACCCTTCCTGAGCCTGGCGGTTCCCTGCACCCTGCTTTTGTCTTGGGCTGTCTTTATTATCACACTTACCAGATTCTCTTGATATCATACTTGCATACATATTTCACTTCCCCACTAATTTTTAAGTTCCTTAAGGAAAGATACCTGGTCTTCACTTCACTTCTGTAGCTTCCATATACCTGGGAAAGAACCCAGGTGTTTTTTAATTTAAAAAGACTTTAAGAAGGAAGTTGATTGACAGGCGAGAACTAGTATGTCAAGAGTAGGCATCACATCCACTACAGCTTGGGGAAATTTTACGTTGTGGTATAAACCTGCTGTGGCTTTTAATTCTAAAGAGTTAGTAAAGAATGAATCAGTCCTCTCTATTTGGGCAAACAGTGACATGCCTTCTGTAGAGCACCTTGAGTTTTTCCTCTGCACTCAGGCACGCCGGTTTCTATCTGGAAGGAACCACCATCAGGATGGAAGGCCACCTTGCTTCCTCTCCTCTTTATAGTCTCTATACTGTCCCCTCCTTGCTCCTATCTGTGCATTTCCTTTTACTCATATTCTTGGTTAAGACAAAATCAAGTTCAGCCAGTCAGTTTATTTTACAGATGAGTTCAAATTAGCACAAGCGAGTGCAAATAATACGGTGACTTGATGCAAAGTTTTGGCGAGGGACACTTACAAAGTTTCACGAAGGATCCCTTAATTTGTATGACAGTGCCTGGGTTAGTTGGCTAGGGCTGCCCTAACAAAATACCACAGTCTGGACCTTAAATAACAGACATTTATTTCCCCACAGTTCTAGAGGCTGGAAGTGCCAGATCAATGTGTTAATCAGGATTGCTTTTTGCCGAGGCCTCTCTCTCCGTGGCTTCCAGTCCGCTGCCTTCTCCCTCTGTCTCTCCTCTGTGCATATGCCTGTTGGTGTCCTAATCTCCTCTTCTTCTGCATTAGGACCCACCCTAAATGACCTTGTTTAACCTGATTACCTTCTTAAATGCCCCATCTCCAAATACCATCAGGTATTGGGGGTTAGGGCTTCAACATATAAATTTGGGGGGAACACAGTTGAGTTCATAACAGTGCTACATAAACATCGGTAGTTGGGTCAGTCTTAAAAATCCCTAAAGATCGTAAGTATTGTCATTTTAAGGATACTTTCAGTGATTCTCCGTCACTGGAAAAATTGAGAGCTAAGAACTATGTTATTGATCGAGTTTTTCATTTTAAAAAATGAAAGCGTTTTTAACTCTCGACAAAACTAAATGTTCATGTATTTTCCTGTACCATGTAGCATGCAGTTTTTATTTCAGTTGTGTTGAAACCTAGGAGAGCTTTTAGTTAAATGTTTATTAGATGCTAATATTTGAATGTATTAAATATAGTTTAATTCCTAAAATGTAATTTTATTCTGGGGAGTAAAGTTACCTTTTTGATGACTGGCCATTTGATATTTTAATAGTAAATATTTTCCCTCCCTTTTTCTTTTTTTTTTTAATGTGACAGCATGGAGGGATCTATGTAAAGCGGAGTGCCAAATTTAATGAAAAGGACATGAGAAACAAGCTGCAGAGCTACATGAACGCAGGAACTCCAGTAAGATCATGCTCCTTTTTATTATTTTCCTTATCAATTCCCAGTTTTTAAGAACTAAATTAGAACTTAAGAATTGTGTTGAAAATGTATTATTCCATGAATAAATAATTGAGAGTTGAGGCAGTAAAAACCGTCTACGTAGAGGTGAGCGGCTGTTTTCGGCCATCAGGAAGAGGCCGCAGACTCTTCAGTCCTTTGCTGGTGGTAAGGACCTCCAGATGAGCACAGGAACGGTGGGTGACTGTGGTTTGTGAATGGAAGTCCATACCACACCTGCGACCTTGCACTTCAGCTACTAATTGCTCATCTTCAGGATCACATATAGTTTCAAAAGAAACAAATTTTCTTTGTGTCAGTATAAATTTGGATTGCTTGTATACATTCAGTTATTTGAAAAGTCAAGAAAAGTATGAATATCTGCAAATGAAGAATCATTCAGTGTAAGTGTTGTTTCATAAAACTTTGTTCCCTAAAAAAGGAATCTCAGGATCCTCTTCGAAGGATGCTAACTGCTGCCCAGGGGCTTTCCCCCCGGCTCCCTGTGAGGGCAGAGCACCCTGATCACAGCGACCGCTTGAGCTTTGGTCACCAGCGCGCAGGAACTTAGCTCACGGCCACACGTTTTGTTTTTTTTCCTCCCTCATCCTCAATCTCCTCCTCCTCCCTCTTGTTTTCTCTCTGCCTTCCTTTCTCTTTTCCTCTCCTCGCCAGGGCTCATAGGTAGCAGCCAGAACTCATATTTAAAGATGAGTTTTCCACAGTCAGCTGATGAAGTGCTCTTAACGTTCAAGACTTTTGCTTATGAACCTTGTCTAGTTGTTCTGACATTGTGAAACCGCGTTCTGTTTGGGATGACCTGGCGTAGAATGTAGTGCCCCTTCGTCCTGTTACTACTCACCCTTGAGAACAAAGTGTAGCCTTTTGAAAGGTCTGTTTACTCTGAAAAATTTGGCTTACTGGGCAGAATGGGGGTCGTTGTTTATAGATCTCCGTAAGACAGAAGAGATTGGCAATATGTATATTTACTGTCTTTTCAAAAAATAATTTAAAATTTCAGCATTGACTTACACATTAAAGAGTCCACCCCGCTTCTCCCCACTAGCGATGCGTCATCCCAGGCAGGGGAGCTGCCGTGAGGTCTCCTGGGTATTCTGTAGACATTGTGCCAAACAGATGCCTTCAGTCCCCTCTTTCCATGATTTCGGTGTTCTATATGCAGTTTCCCCTTGTTTCTCTGTTATGTCTTTTTCTCTCTGGCTCCCCCTCCCTCCTCCTCAGTGTTACATGTTTTTTTCTCTCTGGCTGCCTTCATGAGTTTCTCTTTGTTTTTGGTTTGCAGCAGTTTAAGTATTATACATCTTAGTGTGCTCTTTTTCTATTTCCTCCCTCTTTATCCTGCTTGGTCTTCTCTGAACTTGGACTTTTGGTTTCATGTCTGTCATTAATTTTGGACCATCCCTTGCTCTTATTTCTTTAAATGTTATTCCTACCCTGTTCTCTCTTCTCCAATTACATGTCTTTGGGGCTATTTGTTCCATAGTCTTTTTCTGTTTTTTGTTTTGTTTTTTTCACTCTCTTTTTTCCCTGTTGTCTTACAGTGTAGGTAATATCCACTGACCTATTTTCCTGTTCACTGATTGTTCCCTTGGCTTTGCCTAGTCTGCTGGTGGTGCCATTCTTCATCTCTGTTCCTGTTTTTCATTCCCAGTATTTCCCTTTGATTCTGTCTCACAGTTTCCATGTCTGTGCTAAACGTATCCATCTGATCATGAGGATTGATCATGATCCAATCATGAGGATTGCCCACCTTTTCTACTAGAACCTTTACTGTGTTGCTAGTAGTTGTTTGAAATTCCCCATCTGGTAATTACAACATCTCTGATTCTGAAATTTTTGATTGCTTTGTCTCTTCAGACTGCTTCATCTTGCCTTTTTTATACCTGCTACGATTTTGTTGAAAGTTGGGCCTCTTGAGTAGGACAGTGGAGATTGAAGTAGTTTGGATACCTGAGAATGGCTACGCTTGTCTTTTTGTGAGGCCTTCAGTGAGGGCTTGAGTCAGTTGAGTCAGGAGTTGTACCGGATTTGGGTTTTACTGTTGCAATAATTTTTCTCACAGACTTCAAATTACTGTAGCATTCTTTACTTTGTGTATAGGGTGGGAGATGTTTTGCTAGAGAGTTTTTCTCAATGCCTGTTCCACACTGAGTTTTTTTGCACTACACTTAGAGTCTCCTTTTTGCACCTCCCCCAACGGCGTCCTCTGGTGCTTGTTACTGAAATCTTGTTAGTTTGGTGAGGAGGGGAGGGGGGAGGCAGAGAGGGAAGGCATGGTTTGTTGTCTAAGTCTCAGGAAGGGTCTTGGGGTGGAGGCTTCTCCCCGCTTCTCTCCTGCCTTGCTCCCAGCTCTAAATCTGTGCCCAGGATGCATTCTTGCTCATCCCCTGCAGAAAGTTTTAACCTTCTGTTCATTTCCCCCCAGCTGCGTTGGATTTTCATCACCTTGAGGGTTTAAGAATGTTGTTCCACAGGAAAGATAGAGGGGAAGGATCTCTGCTGGGCTTTGTGCCTTCCCAGCACTGGCTCTGTTGTCCCCCAAGCCTGCACCACCATCATCATCGTCATGAGGATGAGTTTGCAAGACATTGCCCTGGCTCAGCCTTTTTTTCTTTTTCTACTTCTCTTTTTCTTCTTTTTGGTTTGCATGTATATGTGGGTGTGTGTATTTCTATGTTTGTACAAAGTTGTGGTAAATTATCCTGTGTCTGTAGCCCCCAGGAGTTCTTCTGTTGAACTAGCCCATACTCAGCCTTTTGCAGCTTGTTAAAATTTTAATTAAATCTTGTTATTGCCATCTGTTGGCATTTGCCCCAGGTAAATGTGTGCATGAATCTCCGCTCCTCTGAATTGCCTTCTTTCCTTAGATGTTCAGGTGAGTTGTTGCCATGCAGCCTTAACTCTGAAGGGTTCAGTTTGTTGTTTTCCCAGTTACTCTTGTAATATTCTTTGTCCTAAGTGGAAGCCTCCTCCTGTTTTTTTGTTAATGTGTTGTAAAACTTGGAATGATTTTAGATTTACAAAAACATTGCATGGATAGTCCAGAGTTTCCCATTTAATCTTCACCTACTTTTAATGTTAACATTTAATATTAACATCTTTAGAAACCATGGTACACTTGTCAAAACTAAGAAAGAAATGGTGTCATACTATTAATTGACCTACAGACTATTCAGATCTCTCAAGTTTTTCTACTAATGGCCTTTGTGTTTCAAGATGCAATCCACTGTACCACAAATCCATTTAATACCTGTGTTTTAAATTTATTGTGTTTTTCATGGTATGCTGTACTGTATGGTTATTATCAAATCTGTTATTTTTGTTTTAATCTTCAAACTTTGTTTCTTTAAATATTGAAGGCATCATTTAAAAGATGTATTAAGTAAATATGTATTTAGTGATCTCAGTATGTGAAGCCCTGCCGTTTTCTGCCAATTCTTGCTCATGGTACTTTCTTTCCTTATGTGCTTGGTTATCTTTATTTGCTCCCAATTCTATTTGGAAAATTATCTGTAGAAATCAACTCGAAGAGTAGAAAGTGCCTTCCTCCAGAGAATATTTGCATTTGTTTAGCTGGGCCCCTTAAAGCTTCTTCAGTGTGAGCCCACCCAACCGAATTCTGAACTTGAGGTTAACTAGACCAAAGTTGCAAATCCATGTGAGACTGATTGACTTCTGGTTTACTTTTGCTCTCAGAGTATAGCCTTTGGTGTTCCTTTTACGTCTTTTCACTTTTTTTTTTTTTCGTTTTTTTGAGAGATTGAGAGAGAGCACAAGCAGGGGGAGCGGCAGGCAGAAGGACAGGGAGGAGCAGGCTTCCCGCTGAGCGAGGATCCCGATGTGGGGCTCAACCTAGGACCTTGGGATCATGACCTGAGCCGAGGGCATGCGCTTAACCGACTGAGCCACTCAGGCGTCCCAACTTCTTTTCACTCTTAATAGAAGGTCCACGGGCTTTGATTTTTATCTTTCAGCTCTTTGATAATTTTTAAATGACGTTATATCCAGCTTTTTAAATTTTCATTAGGAAGCCTTGTTCAAATAACGTAGTCTTTTACTTTGGGCTACCAGAGAACTTTCTGTTTTTCAAGGGCAGAACTGTAGCTTTTGGATGTTCATGCAACAGTGCTGAATTACAGACTGGCAGTGCCATGAGTGGTTGTCACTTTGAGGCCAAATCAGATGTGGGTTCATTTCTCAGGTCTGCCATTTAAACTTTGTTACTTTGCACAAGTCACTTAACTTTTCTAAGCTTGTTTTCTTTATATGTTAAATCTATTAATAATTCACTTGGTAGCTAGGATTAAATAACATGTTTGAAAGTTATGCTTCTTGTAGTAGTTTCTGATCACGCTGTAACAGATTACCACAAACTCACCAACCGCAAAAGTACAGGCAGCAGAAGCAAAAATAAGTAGGACTACACCAAACTAAAACGTTTCTGCACAGCAAAGGAAGTAATTGACAAAAGTGAAAAAACAACCTGCAGAAAGGGAGAAAATATTTGCAAACGACATATCCAAGGCTAATTTTCAAGATTAACATGCAGTCCACCAGCAAAAAAAAACCAAATAGCTCAATTTAAGCAATGGGCAAAGGACTTAAAAGACATTTCTCCAAAGAAGACCTACAGTTAAATGGCCGACAGGTATATGAAAAGGTGCTCAGCCTCACTTGTCATCAGGGAAATGCCCGTCACAGCTGTAATGAGATTAATATGTGACACCTGTTACAATGACTGTTAAAATAGTTTTCAAAAGTTAAGGATTGGTTGAGGATTTAGAGAAAAGAGAACGCTTAGACATTTTCGGCGGTAATATAAATTGGTACAGCCATTACAAAAAATGGAATGGAGTTTCCTCAGAAGATTAAAAATAGAGATATCATATCCAGCAATTCCACTTCTGGGTATATATTCAAAAGAAATAGGATTATTTCCCGCAGTCCTGTTCACTGTAGCATTATTCACAATAACAAGGTATGGAAATAACCTAAATGTCCATCAACAAATGAGTAAAAAAAAAAAAAAAATGTATGTATACACAATGGAATATTTTTCAATGTTAAAAAAGAAGGAAGTCCTGTCATTTATGACAATGTGGATGAACCTCGAGGGCATTACACTAACTGAAATAAACCAGACATAGAACAGCAAATACTGCATGGTCTCACTTGCATGTGGAATTTTAACTGAGGAATAGAGCAATGGTTTACCGGGGCCTTAGGGAGTGGAGGAAATGGGGATGTGTTGGTCAAAGGGTACAAACTTTCAGTTATAAGACGAGTAAGTTCTGAGGACGTAAGTACGGCATGATGCCTGTAGTTAATAATACCAGATTGTATACTTGAAATTTGTTAAAAAGAATAGATTTTAAGTGTTTTTACCACACACAAAAAATATGGTAACTACACAAGGTGATGGGTAGGTATATTACTTTGTGGTAATCATTTTACAATGTCTGTGTATATTAAGATATCACATTGTATACCTTAAATGTATACAGTTTTTATTGTCAATCACACCCTTAAAAAGCTAGGAAAAATAACGTACATTTATCTTAACCATTCTGGAGATCAGCAGTACAAAATGGGTCTCACTGGACTAAAATTGTGGTGTCATTGGGGCTGAGGTCCCTTCTGGAGACTGTAAGGGAGAATCCATTTCCTTGCCTCTTTCAGATTCTGAAGGTTGCCTGCATTCCCTAGGTCATGGCTTCTTTCTGTCTTCAAAGCCAGCAATAGCTGGTCTTTTTTTGCAGCCATCATTCCAGTTCTGAGTCTTCTGCCTCCCTCTTTCATCTTTAGAACGCTTGTGAGGACACGGGCCCCACCTGGACATTCTAGGCTGATCTCATTATCCCTCAGTCCAATGCTAGCAGTCTTCACTCCCCCTTGCCATGTTCTATAACGTAGTCACAGATTCTTAAAGATTAGCATGTGGACATTTGGGGGAGGGGGCATTATTCTGCCTGCCACATTCATGTATGCATTTGTGTGATTTTGTAATTGTTTTCTGATCATACCTGTAGCACTTTCATACTTAAATTAAGCTCTTTGAGGAAGGAGATTGTTACTTTATATCCACCAGTTTTTTGCATTTTTTCCCTCTGTAAATGTATAATGGAATTTTTAATGAGTTGAAAGTTTCTGATTGTAATTTTAGAAAGACCCTTTTTAACAGTTGTGGTTTGCTAGACTGGATTAATTTGGAGGAAAGAAAGCAGAGATGAACTATCTTGTTTATATTCTGTACATCTAAATATGAAATGGCTTTTTATTTAAAGAGAAAGCAGTAATTAAAAGATGTCTAGCTAATCAAAGTTTATTAAGTTCTGAGATATCATTTCCATATAAATGTGCCTGCTTTGAAACTCTTTAGTGAGCTAGAGAGAATTTTTAAAAACCAGAGGGGAAGGGAACAATATAAAGAGCCTGCCACACAGTGCTTGATATTTTCATATACTTCCTTTTATGCTCACAGCTATCCTGAGTCTTCATTTGGGAATGAAACTGAGACTCAAAGTATCACATGACCTCACTGATAGGAGGAATTCTTAATCTCAGGAAACAAACTGAGGGTTGCTGGAGTGGTGGGGGGTGGGAGGGATGGGGTGGCTGGGTGATAGACATTGGGGAGGGTATGTGCTATGGTGAGCGCTGTGAATTGTGCAAGACTGTTGAATCACGGATCGGTACCTCTGAAACAATGCAATATATTATATGTTAAAAAAAAAAGATAGCAAGAAGGGAAGAATGAAGGGGGGAAATCAGAGGGGGAGACGAACCATGAGAGACGGTGGACTCTGAGAAACAAACTGAGGGTTCTAGAGGGGAGGGGGGCGATGGGTTAGCCTGGTGATGGGTATTAAAGAGGGCACGTCCTGCACGGAGCACTGGGTGTTGTGTTATAAGCAAACAATGAATCATGGAACACTACATCAGAAACTAATGATGTAATGTATGGTGACTAACACAACATAATAAAATAAAATTTAAAAAAAATGCAGCCACTTGCATCCATGCAGTATGAGGTTCTGATATTTGTTCCCTTTGTATGAAGATTGATTTCAGTGTGCCTACAAAATCCTAAAGGATTCAGAAAGAAAATATGTATACTGTTGACTTAAATGGCAAACTTTAAATACATTCAATATCACTTAAATGTCAGTAGTTGTATTTTATTATGAATGCATGATCTTGAGCCTTAACTATTATAACCTATTTCTGTTCCTCAGAAATGTTTTAACTTGACCAAGATGCCTTTGGGGGAAACCCTTAAGTAAACGTAATTTCAGGGTTCTGTTTCTTTCTATAAGTGTTCCTTCCCATTCTTCATGTGATGGGGACCAATGAGGAACTAGCGTTAACTTGGTGAGATGATGACAGCTGGTGCTTTATCTAAATCTCTTAGTTTTCTATTTCTTGGAAATGCTTTAATATAGAAACTGCTTCAGATATTTAAATTTAACCTTAACTTGCTTCTATAAATTCAAGACTATTAACTGATTTTAGTTTGAAAATTGTATCTTTTACTTGTAAACCATGTTTGCCACGAACCTTCCAAAAACTGTGTAAAGAATTATTTTTAACATAGTCTTACAATATAGTCTACTTTTTAGAAACTATAGAAAATAATAAATACAATCTGTTAACCACACACACATACACACACACACACACACACATACACACAAAGTAAATTAATTTATCCAAAGCATGGAGAAAAGGCTGTTTTTAACAGAAAGTCATCAGTTCCATAACTGGTTGTAATGTGAATATATTTTAAACTCTTAAATAGCTCTTTTCTTTTTGAATGGAATTTTAATATGAAATAGCTTGCTGATTTCCACTAGAGTCTGAAGTATCTATGCTTAAGATGGTACCTCACATCTTGAATAGAGATCTTATACGCAAAGTCAGTCCTCATTAAAGAAAACAGAATCTCTGGTTCCTTTTAAATGAAAACTTAGTAGAATAAAAGATTTCTATGAACAGTAGCAATAACCTTGTACGTAATTTGGTTTGTTTGTGACTATTTGCCAGTTATTTCCTGTCATCCTTGGGGCTTCCCTGTCCTCGAGCAGGGATTTTCCTTAATTGGAAGTGGGTCCAGAGACGGGCACCCTGCCCCGGAGTCTTTCTTTTTTTGCCCTGATGCTCCACGTTTAGTCCTTTCCCTCCTCTGTTGCCACCTTCGCCATCTCCATGGGAACTGAGAAGAGAGCTGCCTTTTTGGTCGGCAGTGGGAAAGCAGTGGTGAGGAAGTTATCAGGTGTGAACAGCTGAAGGAGGAAAAAAGTTTTACTTTAAAATCTTGACTCTAATCTGTGCTCTGTGTCATGCTCAGCTCTCATTAGAGAGAACGAGGAGACCTGCTTTGGCTGTGCAGCCTTTAGAGGCTGCTGTCCTTGTGAATGCAGCGCGCAGAGCTGATTCTGGGGAAGGCTCTTGGCCACTGCTCAGGTTCTGTCACTCTTCTTTGCCCCTGATGAGTCATCTCACGTTTCAAAAGCACATCTGTTTTAAACAACAGCAAATTGCAGTATTATTTTGCACCAAGCACCATGTTAATTAGACTACATAAATTATCACCTTTATCATTACAGTATCTCTACCACTTGGAGGTACAGCCATCCTTTCCTTTTGTAGACAAGAAGCTCCAGGCACAGAGAGGATAAGGAATTTATCCCAGCTCTCAGGGCCTGTAAGTGGAGTCTGGGGTTTGAAGCCAAGTATTCAGACTGTTCTATACTCTTTCTCTAGTTACAGTCTTTGTATATATGATTTCCTATAAAAGATCATCTGCTTTGTGGAGTAATGGCCAGTTTGGGGCTGTTAAAATGTAACTCCTCATAATATTCCTGTACGAGTCTTTCTTTGCATCAGTGACTTGCCTTTTCATCATAACAGAGTCTTAAAGAACCAAAGTTTTAAAAATTTTGCCTACCTCCGATTTATTGATCTCTCCTAAAATTTCTGCTTTTTCTGTCCTACTGTAAAAGGTTTGGCCAAACTCAATGATACTAAGATTTTCTCCTTTGTTTTCTTTTGGAAGTTTTATAGTTTTAGTTTGCATTTAGGTCTATGGCCCATTTTGAGTTAACTTTTGTATTCGGTGTAAGGTCAAGGTTTGTGTGTCTAAATATGGACATCGATCACCACTTACTGTGAAGGTTATTCTTTTCCCCATTGTTTGAAATAAATTGATTGCATATGTGTGGGTCTGTTTCTGAACCATTTATTCTGTTCCACTGATCTGTCTGTATATCCCCATGCCTATGCCACACTCTCTTGATTACTCTTGCGTTATTATGAGTTTTGAAATCTGGTGTAGTTAAATCTTATATATTTGTTCTTTTTCAAAGTCACTTGGCTGTTTTAGGTCCTTTGCATTTCCCATATAAATTCTAAAATCAGCTTGTCAGTTTCTGTATAAAAGCTTGCTGGGTTTTTTTATTTGGATTGCATTGAATCTATAGATAAATCTGGGAAGAATTGCTATCATAACAATATTGAATCTTTGGACCCCAAAACACAGTCTTTATTTAGGTCTTCTTTAATGTCTCTCAGCAGCATTTTGTGGTTTTTAACTGCACAGGTTTACACATCTTTTGCCAAAGGTATCCACATTTGCCGAAATAAATTCTTTTTTTTTTTTTTAAATACGTTGGGGAGTTTTTTTAACAGGCCATAATTACAATAACCACAAAATAAGTTACTAAAAATAAAAAACAAAAATGTTAACTTCAACAGGCTCTACTAGAAATTTAATATTCATTTTATGTATTCATTATAAAGTACTCTTAGTTCAATTATAAAATTTAAGTTTTGGGTTTTTTCTTTTAAATAGAAAATACAAGTACGGGCTTCTAATTTGTTATATTTGGATAGACTGATTTACACAAATCCTAATGTGATGGGCTACCAAATACGTGGCACCTCTGAGCAGTAAAAGTTACATCAAAAAGACATAGTAATGTTCTTACCAGTATTAATAGAAACTTACATATAAAAAACTACTATTTGAAACTTTTAAGTCATAAAACACCAGGCCAAAAGTTTTTCTCAACCTCTTCTTTCCTAAGCATAACTACGTCTCCTCAGTGGGGGTAGTTTCGTGACAATGCCAAAATTTCACAGGAAGGTGGGCACATGGGCCTTTCCCCTCCTCATTAGAAGTTAATTTGTTAGGACTTATGGTGGCCACATGATGTTTCAAATACTAGCAGGAGACAAATGAGTCGACTTAGGAACACAAAAAGTAAACTGTGATATAAAGAATAAGAAAAGGGATGAAACATTTCAATAAGCTCAGATATGACATGATGATATTATCACAGGCCTGAGTATCTTCTTTATCTCCTAAATAAGTTGAGCCCCCAACAGGAAAAAGGTCACCTCACAGAGAACGCTATGAGATTTTTAAGTCCCTAGAGTCCTTTCCATCTTCTCTTCCTCATCAGCTCTTGATACTGCTGTCAAATTCTACAAACTATTATATGCACTGATTTTACCCATACTTTCTCCGCAGGTATCTCTGTGGCCCATGCAGTGTTTTAAGATGGCTGGCTGGTGTGAATCTACACAGTATATTCAACATCCATCTTCACTTAACACATTAGTGTGCCCCAAGTTCATCCAAGATGTTAAAAGAAGGGAAGAAAATCTACTAGGATTAGCCATAACTGTCCATAGTTGTAATTTCAAAACACAGAAGATGCAAATGTGGGAAAACCTCCTTTAGTATCAAGCATAGCTTCAGGCATCAGGGTGTTGAAAGCGGGAGGAAGTAGGTCCACAAGGGTGTCTTGTTTTTGTGCACTTATCTGGGGTGCTGTTTCCAGGGAAGGAGCTCCTTTATAGAGTGTGCCCAAGATGGATTTCTCTAAGTTGCTCTCAGAGTTGTCCAGCTGCCCTTGCCAATAAGTCAGTCTTTGTAGGTTGACAGAAACCACCAAAGCAGATGCAAATGGACTGTGGGGAAGCCTTCTTTAGTATCTAACATGGGTGTAGTGCTGCACTTTCTCGGGCTGTGCCTGCAGCACCTGAGCGGTAGCGGCCGGGGGCACCAAGGAAGCTGCGGAGCCGCCGGGCCCGGGGCCCTTCGACATGGTCCTGTCTTCCTGCCTCTTTGCCGCTCCCCTTTTATTATTCTTGCTGAAATAAATTCTTAATTTCATGTTTTCTGATGCTACTTGTAGATGGCATTATTTTTTAATTTATGTCTGTTGTATCTAAACATTCAGTATATTGATTTTTTGTTCTGTAACCCTACTAGACTTATTATTTAGCAACATTAAAAAAACAGTAATGTTTCTTAGGTTTCTTACATGGACAGTTGTGTCATTTGTGTTATAAATACAGTTTTACTTCTTTCTTTTAATCTGGATGCCTTTTGTTTCTCTGTCTTGCCTAAGTGCCCTGGCTAGAACCTCTAGAACAGCCCTGACTAGCGCTGGTGAGAGGGGGCATCCTTGCCTTGTTACCCATCTGTTGGTGAAAGCACTCATTCTTTTACCATTATTTAGGTCTTAGGCCCATCATCCACTCCACTTACCCTCTTGTTATTCTCCTTCATAACATCTTGCTCTTCTTCTTCACAGTCATAGAAGTGTAATTATATTTGTAAAATTTGTTTAATGTACTTTTTTCTCACTTGTCTCTAAAGACCATGTTTATTTCATTATCCTACATAGCACCTGGCACATAATAGGTATATAAGAAATACTTCTTGAATGAGCCCTGAAAGAATTGTTCATTCTTGCTTTCTTGTCGACCATCAGTGTTCTTTCTAATGAAATGTGTAAGAGATGGGAAAATAACACCACATGAATTACTAATAACCATTCAAATTATAAATCATTTTATTTTTGAATACTTGAACTAAAAGCTAAAAATCATCAGTGATTGGTTTCATGGCTTTGAATACAAAGTTTACTGATGTTAAAGATTTTATTTTTTTTAATATTTTTTTTAAGGCATCTCTACACTCAGTGTGGGGCTGGAACCTATGACCCCACAGTGGGGAGTCGTGTGCTCTACCGAGTGAGCCAGCTAGTTGCCCCATAAGCTGATTTAAAATATGTTCTCGTGATAATGAATTTGTGGGTTTGGGAACTAATTTTAATTTTTTTTCTTAGTTTTACCCATTTTTCTACATTTTCATGGCAGCTGTGGTTAATCTTTCGTTAGGATATATAGAAATCTAGTAATTTCTAAGTTAGGCAAAGATAGTGGGTTCTAAAGACAATTTATATGGATGAATAAAAAGTATATATATTTTCAGGGAAGCTGAAAATGCAGAATTGTAGAGCAACCAGTAATACAAGTTTTTCAGGTGAAAGTTTGGAAGAGATTAATCCTGAGTTTATCTACTAATGAAAAAATGTGAACTTCCCCATTGGTTTATTATGTAGGAGTTTTATAATCACAGATCACGTGGATAAGGGAACGATTCTGTGCCAGATGCGCAGACAGCATCACCTGGGATCAGGTGAGGCTGGATACGGTGGACATCACTTTCTTTCCTGCTGTGGTTCTAACCCTATGTTCCCTGTATTGTTTGTGTTTGGAAAGACTTGCTACGAGCGCCTTCGTTGTGTGTTCCGGCCCTCAAGTAACCGTGCTGGTGTAGTTTGGGGTAACTCACCGCTAAAGTTAGGAGTTTCTCATTGTATACTTTCACTGTTTCCGTCTTTATTTTCCCAAACAGATAAAAGTAAAAGCTTAGACTAACTGATTACTTAGTAAACATCCAGCTTTCTCCTTTATAAGTGCATTATTTCAATTTGTGAAGCTGCTTATAGATTGAATTGTTTAAATGCATTAAGGGAGCTGTGTAAAATAAGAATGCTACGGGAATCTTCTGAAGTGTGAATACTTAGTACATTTTATGTTGTGGAAATTTAGATATTGCTTCAGATTAGATATGCTTTTATTATTGATACTTAGGGACACTGATGTCTAAAATTTGCACCATTTAAAAATGTCATTTTTCAGAATCTTAGGGGAAAAGAGCTCTTTAATTGAGGCTTTAAACGAGTGAGAATTTTATGAGCAAATTTTTAATTAATGAATATTAGTGTGTAATTAGAAACGTTGTTGGAGTCTTCATGATTAACCTACCAGTGAATGTATGACTGCGTTTTAAATATAATTCATGTTAAGATTTAATTGCATTTTTGCATTTTGGTTGCTCTGCTTGAAATGAAGGTCACATGTAAAATGAATATACATTTTTCCCACCATAGAAAACACTCTCTTAGCATTAATAGGGTTGGCACTGGTAAGTTCACAAAACAAACTGAATTTCTCTGTTTCACAGATGTATCTTGTGATTTTTCCAGAGGGAACAAGGTATAATCCAGAACTAACGAAAGTCATTTCAGCTAGTCAAACATTTGCTGCTCAAGAAGGTAAGTAAAAATTTGACTGTACTTGAAAAAATCATTTTTAAAAATAAATACCTTTTCAGTTTTTGTTCCTGGAGAGGATATTTATGTTTTACAATAAAGGAAATGAGTAAATGTATTCATTTCTTCAGGGAATGCATGTATTATCTCTTAGGAAATGAAGTTTCTTCATTAATTCATATGCATGTTATTATATATATCTGAGAGCTTGAATTCAAGTGCTTGCTAAAATACATATTCCAGTGCCATGGATTTAGTGAAAATCTGGCTAGGTACCGGATTGTGGAGGCTTTTTCTCCATTATGGGTTGTGTGTGACGGAAAGAGTCTCTGTTCTGTGGGCTGACAGACCTGGACTGGAATCCAAACTCTGATGTCTGTCAGCTGTGTGGGTGCAAGTTGCCTCACAGGCTCAGCTTGTCTCCTCATCTTTTTTTTTTTTTTTTAAAGATTTTATTTATTTATTTGAGAGAGAGAGAGCGAGAGATAGAGAGCACGAGAGGGAAGAGGGTCAGAGGGAGAAGCGATGTGGGACTCGATCCCGGGACTCCAGGATCATGACCTGAGCCGAAGGCACTCGCTTAACCAACTGAGCCACCCAGGCGCCCTGTCTCCTCATATCTTAAGACAGTTGTACCTCATAGGCATACCTATGCCTGCCTCTGTGTAAGAATTACATTAGAAGTATGTGAAGTCTCGTGGAATGTGACACAAAGTTGGTTCACAGTACTTGGAAGTTATGAATGTCCCCAACAACAGGAATGTTCTTAATGTCCATATTTTAGAAAGTTGGATAACTAATACACTTATAAGCTATTCAGTTTCACCAATTTGGGATATAAACAGAAAACAGTGGCTATGCTGTGTTCTCAAAAGTTGCCCTTGAAGACGGACTATGAATTAGTACACGATCGCCATACACTGATCTCCAGGCACTTACTGAGCAAATGCCTTGCTGTTGATCTGATTGCAGGGGCTGTGCAGCGCTGTCTAGGAGAACTTGTTACAGCAATAGTAGTGCCTGTATCTGCTCTGACCAACATGGTAGCTCCTACCCACATGTGATCGTGCGTCAAGGGAAATGAATTTTTAATGTTGTCAATTTTAATTAATTCATTGGGATCTGATACAACATTCTTGATACTTCCCTTATTGGAATTCTTTCCCTAGACTTCTTTAGGGCTTCTCTCCATTTCCCCCTCCCTCTCTGGTGATTCCTGGTCAGTCCCCTTTCTAGCCTCCTCCTTCTGCTTCATTCTTTCCTGTTTCATATGTTGTTTCTATTGTCTGACTTTGCTCTTTCTTTCATTTCATCTTCATATTTTTCCTTGTGGCCTTCATCCAGATGCATAGCTTTAGCCAGCATTTATTTGACTGCTGATGGCTCAACAAAAAGCTTTCTTCCACCCGTATCTGTTTGACTCTAGACCTGTAGGTATAGCTGCCCGGGAGAGAGCTTCACTTGATTGGCCCAAGGGCCAGTAATGCTCAACATCACTCATCATCAGGGAAATACAAATCAAAACCACAATGAAATACCACCTCACACCTGTCAGAATGGCTAAAATCAATACCACAAGAAACAACAGGTGTTGGTGAGGATGTGGAGAAAGAGGAACACTCATGCTCTGTTGGTGGGAATGCAGACTGGTGCAGCCACTCTGGAAAACAGTATGGAGGTTCCTCACAAAGTTAAAAATAGAACTACCCCATGATCCAGCAGTTGCACTACTGGGTATTTGCCCAAAGAATACAAAAACACTAATTCAAAAGGATACATGCACCCCAGTGTTTATAACAGCATTATCAACAATTGCCAAATTATGGAAGCAGCCCAAGTGTCCACTGATTGATGAATGGATAAAGATGTGGTCTGTATATATAATGGAATATTACTCAGCCATAAAAAGAATGAAATTTTGCCATTTGCAAGATGTGAATGGAGCTAGAGAGTATGATGCCAAGTGAAGTAAGTCAGAGAAAGATACCATATCATCTCACTCATATGTGGAATTTAAGAAACAAAACAAATGAGCAAAGGAAAGAGAGGCAAACCAAAAAACAGACTACTAACTATAGAGAATACACTGATGGGGGTTACCAGAGGGGAGGTGGGTGGGGGATGAGTGAAATAGCTGATGGGGATTCAGAAGTGCATCCTGATGAGCACCGGGTGATATATGGAAGTGTTGAATCACTATATTGTACACCTGAAACTAATATTATATTGTATGTTAACTAACTGCAATTAAAATAAAAACTTTTTCTTGAAGGATTTTATTTATTAGAGAGAGGGGGGGAGAGAGTGCATGAGCAAGGGGAGCGGCAGGCAGAGGGAGAAGCAGGCTCCCCGCTGAGCAGAGAGCCCGATGCGGGCTCGGTCCCAGGACCCCCAGATCATGACCTGAGCCAAAGGCAGATGCTTAACCAACTGAACCACCCAGGCACCCTTAAAATAAAAACCTAAAATGAACTATCTCAAGGGAAAGCAAAAAATTAAAAATTAAAAAAAAAGTATATTCTACAACAGAAACCATAAAATGGCTTTTTTAAAAAACTGTCATCTCCAAAAGTATTTAGAGAACGTTGCATTTTATATCCTTCCCTTGGGGAGGTACAGTTCACATTTATGTATTAGTTTCAGAAATGTTCTGTTGTAAAGATCTCTGATTTTGTTTATTGAGCTGTTTTCTAATTTTATGTATTTTAGAAAACAGTGATCTAAAATTATTAAATAAAATTTGGGGGGTTTTGTGGGGTAAATCCTTGGGGTTCCAGAAAATTATGTCTCTCCAAGATTATTCCTCTCTAAAGATTCTAGGTAGCTGAGCTCTGACTTTAACAAAACGTGTATTTTACTCTGAAGCTTAAAATAGTCTATAGATGAATCAGTTTTGGGATCTTCTTGTGTGTGGAGGGGAATTCTCGATAAATTTGAGTGTAGACCTTAAACTATATAAATTTTCATCTACTCTTGGGTGTCAGCTCTTACAGCCACTTTAATTCTGTTTAGGAATTACAGTTTGAGATTAGATAAGGTGAAAGGGAAATAAACATGGGGCATTTTTTTTTTTTGCTACTTTTCATGTGTATTGTAGAATCTGAGACATTTTGTCATCATTAAATAATCAATTATATCTTGAGACGTGTGTTTTTTATGGGTTGAACAGAGAGCTGGCCTTGTGAGAAGTTTACTAGAGTGCCTCAGATCCTCAGAGTCTGCTGATTTTATGTTAAAACAGTACAGTATTCTACCTTTAAATATTAACAAATCTTTATCAGATTTCCTATATATAAAATGTTTCACTAAGGTGGAAGAACTAACTCTTAATGTTTTATAGGAGTTTATAATTCAATAGGAGGAATGAAACAGGATTGTATTCATCATCTATCAGTGTGTAACAAATTATCCCAAACCCTAGTGGCTTAAAACAAACAGTTCCTGTCTCACTGTTGATGTGGGCCAGGAGTCCTGGTGTGGTTTAGCTGGGGGCTGCTTGCTTAGGGACTGTCACAGGATGCAATCAGGGTGTCTGCTGGGGCTGTAGTCATTTCAGGGCTCTCCGGGAGATCTGTTAGAAGCTTCTTCACAGGGCTGTTGACAGGCCTCAGGTCCTCACTCGCTGTTGGCTGGAGAGTCTATTTCTTGCCACTTGGGCCTCTCCATAGAGCTCCTCAAGACACAACAGCTTGCTCCCCTAGATCTGCAGGGCAGAGAGGGGGTGGGGAGACAACATGGAAGAGGTGCTGTAACATAGAGGAGGGTTGGGCAAGACAGAAGTCACAGTCTTCTTGTAACCTAATTTTGGAAGTGACATCTTATCATTTTTGGTTAATAGTAGAGAGGTCCTGAGCAAGACTCAGCAAGAGGGTCCAAATGATTGAGGTACAGATTCTGCTTCACAGTAGTGATCCAATTTCCAGAAACTTCAGTATGCTATTTTTCAACAAGTTTGCCTCTTTTCAATTCTGTTATAATGTGTGATGCACTAATTCCTTAATTTTAAATATGTTAAGCAAGACAAAATTAGACCTGGACATTTTATTTTATCTTGTCACTGGGCAAATCACAAGTTAGTTGTTGAGGTATAATAAATTTGCATTACGGAATGAGTATAGTCCCAGATTTTTGTCTTTATGTGAAGAGTAACGGAGAATCACTCTGTGTTTTAGTATTTATTCAAGGACTTCTGATTTCTTTTGTAAAATTTACCTTTGTGTGTGTGTTCCTATTTAAATATTGCCATACTTTTGGCTCAGCCGGTTGAGTGTCTGACTCTTGGTCTTGGCTCAGGTCACGATCTCATGGGTCATGGGATCAAGCCCCGTATCGGGCTCCGTGCTCAGTGCACAGTCTGCTGGAGATTCTCTCATTCTGCCCCTCTCTCCACTCGCTCGCTCTCTCAAATAAATAAATCTTTAAAAAAATAAATATTGCCATACTTCTTTCAGTTGGGTAAAATAAGCATTTATATGCAAATAGGTGTATTTACTATGTGATATTTATTCAGAGTTGTAATTTCAGTACAGGTTTTTAGGGCCTGTGTTAATCACCTTGGACTGCCATACCAGGACACTGCTCTGGGGGCTTAAACAAGAGACACTGATTTTCTCACAGTTCCGAAGCCTGGATGTCCAAGATCAGGGTGCCAGCAGGGTTGGTTTCTCGTGACACTGCTCTTGACTTGTAGAGGGCCACCTTCTTGCTGTGTCCTCACATGGCCTTTTCTCTGTGTGCTCACAGAGAGAGGTCTCTGGTGTCTCTTTCTCTTTTTATAAGGATGCCAGTCCTATTAGATTAGGGCCCAATGCTTACAACCTCACGTAACCTTAACTACCTTCCTGAAGGCCCCATCTCCAAATACAGTCACATAGGGGTTAAAAAATCTCACTGAGATGACTGTTTAATGTATTTCCTAAAAGTTACTTAGTTTTAAAAATCCGCACTAATTTTGTAATGCTAGATCAAGTATTTTTAAGTAATTCTTAAAATGGCATAATAATGATATATACTCTGGCTTTTTAATCTAATAATAACCCACTCTCCCATAATTGATCAGTTATTGGTCTATCCTTTTTCTCTGAGTTGTAGATCTTTCGTAAAGTTACCAAAAGGGGAAAAATGAGTAATATTCTTATAGATATGATTTTTAATTGCTGATTGTTCTTTTCTTTAAATTCTACAACTGGAAAAACCTATTGCTGTCTATTAGAACTGGATTTTCTTGTGACTATAAAGGTAATTATTTCCCACCATACACAAAAGAAATTGATTTGTGAACCATATACCTAGAAAAAGTGTTTCCTGTTTTCTTTCCTCTTAGGTCACAACCAGTTGAGATTACCTGAAAATAAAAATGAAAGGACTTGTTTCTCCATCTGTTAACCTAATTTTTCTTCAAGAAAGTTGAAAATAGCACTTGTTAGTTTGTGATATTCAAAACGTTATTAATATTGCTCCTAAAGTACCTTCCTTTGAAGACCAAAACCAACCTTTTTAATTTAGATTTTTTTAAATGTGATGTGCTCATGTATTTAAATAATTATATCTTCTACTCTTCAGTTTTTCGTTGGCATTGGTATTGGCTGGCTTAAGAAGTATGACTGATGGATATGGGTGTGTAATATTTTGAGGTTCTGGTTATTACTATTTCCTAGAAGTGTTTTACTTCAAACACATGTTACCGGTCACCTGGGTGGCTCAGCTGGTTAAGCGTCTGCCTTCGGCTCAGGTCCTGATCCCAGGGTCCTGGGATCGAGTCACACATCGGGCTCCTTGCTCAGTGGGGAGCCTGCTTCTCCCTCTGCCTGCCACTGCCCCTGCTTGTGCTCTTTCTCTCTCTCTTTGTGTAAATAAAATCTTTAAAAAAAAAAAAAACTTGTTACCCACAAACTATGGCCATTCAGTATTAGGGTTGTTATTTAAGATAGTGCCTGTGTTACAGTGTCATGAATTCTTAATTTTGTTCACTTCAGAGGTTGTCACTGTAATGCTTTCTAAATTTCCTTCTCACTTCAAACTGAATGTTAGTTATTTCTTTAAAGAAGACTTATTCATATTTCTAAATAAATTAGTCAAGATTTTGTTTTTATTTACAATCTCTCCAAGACAAAAATTAAGACTTTGAGAGGTCTGAAATACAGGTAGAGTCTTTAAGAAACTATTAAATGTCAAGTATATATTGAAAGGTATATATTGAAAGCTGCTCCATTTTGTAATGGTAAATTAGGGAAAAGAGAATTTTATTTTTAGAAAGGCTAGCTTTGAACTTGCCATTTAAAAAAATCAATGGTGAGGGGCACCTGGGTGGCTCAGTCGGTTAAGTGGCTGCCTTCGACTCAGGTCATGATCTTGGGGTCCTGGGATCCAGCCCCACATTGGGCTCCCTGCTCAGCAGGGAGTCTGCTTCTCCCTCTGTCCCTCCTCCCCTCTGCTCCTGCTCTCTCTCTCAAATAAAAGAAAAAAATCAATGATGAAACAATTAGTAAGAAAAACTGCTAGAATATGTAAATATAACGGTATTATATAATAGTATTATATAAATATAAATAAAATGGTATCATAGGTAAAAATTATCATTCTAAAATTATGTTTCTAAAATGTTTGTTTGTTAAGTGACCAATTAGATCATTTTAATTTAAATCCAACAAACTGGTCAAGGAATGACTTCTTCCTCTTCTGACTTCCCATGGCACTTCATTTCTTTGTCAGTTTTTGAGCTATTATTGCAGTTTCTGTTAATCTTTGCAGTGATTTGTAAGGTGTAGGACTCTGCCTGTTCCTAGGAAGGCCACAAAATAAATCTCACGGGCCTCGATTA
This sequence comes from Eumetopias jubatus, assembly GCF_037043125.1. NCBI lineage: Eukaryota > Metazoa > Chordata > Mammalia > Carnivora > Otariidae > Eumetopias > Eumetopias jubatus. Next base: position 7,258,050 of record NW_028274808.1, read on the forward strand.
CTATCAAATGAAAGATCACACAGATGGTTCAGGATATAAAAACAGAAAAGATTCAAATCGGACTTGTATTCCTAGTCTAGAATGTTTCATCCTTGTAGGCTAGGCATTTTTGGAAAAGAATAGGGATGAATAAAGGGAGTGAGAAAGCTTTTAAATTATATTTATAGTGATTCTCAAAAAAACTGGTTGTTTGACTTTGCATATCAACCTCTCCATCAGCGTTTGAATTACAGCTGTATCTCATTCTCATCCTTTGGCCTCCTCTTCCTCCCTGTTTCTGTAGCATGTTTCCACCTGGTGCCTAGGTCCGGTCACAGCCTTAGGGACGACAGTGGGGAGCATTAAGGGGAGTACTGTTGGGAGGATCAAGTCACCACTGTAACGCTCCCGGAGGGCTTTGGACGTAGCATATGTCCAGTGACTTTCGAGACTTTGGTTTTATGTCTTTGAAGGCATTTCCATACCATTTACTTATAATTTCTTACCAAAATAAATATTACCCCTATTCCTCCAGCCTTTTCACTCCTTCACCAGCCCATTTGTGAATTCTTGATCTGTTCAAGCCATGGCCTAAGTTCTGAGTCAGTGGTTCTCAAAGTGGTACCCGAACCAGCAGAATCAGCATTGTCCTGGAAGTTGCTCGAAGTCCAGATTCTCAGGATCCAACCCCAGACCTACTACATCAGACATTCCAGGGGTAGGGCTCTGCCTTCCACATGATTCTGATGCGTTCTAAAGCTTTAGAACCACTTGTTTAAATAAGATTAGTCATGTGCTCAGCAGGTTAGTTGGGGCAGATTTTCGTGTTTTCTAGAACATATGGATCTAATATTTATTGGTGAGTGAGCCTTCATTTTATACTTAGGCCTCACTAAGAAACAGGCAAGTTTGGTGGCAGTTACCTACCCACTGTAGGAGACGTGGAGGCGGGCACTGGGAAGCTCTCCACGTGGTACCACTGCTGCAAGAGCTTCCACCTCTCTCCCTCATGCCAAGTGTTTCACTTTGACTAAGCTCCTTTAGAGTCATTTTAGATATATCACTTTTCAATGGTTACTAAGGAATTTGGAACCTAATGTCTCTTAATCTTCCCAAACCTATCAAAGTGAGCCCCATGGTGTTTTGTTTTGTTTTTTTACTATGGCAGCTGGCAAGATGCTGTATTTTGACTTAGTAACCCTAGTCATAGAAAAGAGGAATTTAGGGACACATCTATAATGGCAAACCGAATACCTTGAATTTTCATATTACTGAGCAAGTAAAAAGATCCTTGTAGTTTCAAAACTCCTTAGGATTAATGGACTTTAGCTTTTATCTATGAATAACACTGGCTATTGTGTAGGTTTAATTGTCTTTTTAAAACATAAAAAAAATTTTTTTCCTTTGTAAACTAAATAAAAATTATTATTATACCTTGCAATGCCATATCAACAAATTTAGGTGGCAAATGGCAGGCTAAACTAGTGTTTGCAATATATGGCGTATTAATAAACTTAGTATAAAAAGAGCACTTGCTAGTTAAGAGAAAGATATAAACTAGAAACATGGGAAAAGCACATGAATAGGAAATTTTAAGAGATACGAACGATTCACACTTGAACAAATGTTCTTCCTCCCCGAAGGTCAACCTGGCAAACATTAAAAAAGAAAGTTACTGCCCAGTGTTGACCCAAATTTGGTGGAACAGACACACTTCTCCCTCAGCGAGGAGCTGAGGTGGCATGTTTGCTCCCCGTGGCTGCTGAAGCACATGCAGAGACTTGGTGTCTTACAACACTACATGTGCTCTTTAACGGGTCAGGAGGCCGGAAGTCTGACATGGGTCTCACTGGGCTAGAGTCAAAGTGTGGGGAGGGCTGCGGTCCTTTTCGGAGGCTTATGGGCATATCCGTTTTTCTTGCACGGCATCCCGTGCTGGGTTTGACGCTCCGCTTTCACAGTCTTGAAATTGTACTGGGTCTTGCAGATTATGTCGATGGTTCTGCATCTACCTTTTCCTTGCTCTTCCTTCCCCTGAGCCTTGTTTTCGGCTTGATTCTAACCTCACTTTCCTTGGCCCTTCTTTGGTCTAGGCCTTGAATGGCCCTGGGCTGCCACTGCCCTGCGGTGCCCACTCAGTCCCTCTCCAGTGTGTGAGTGTGTGATTGGACCCTGCCGGTTCTCAGCCCTGCCTAACCTGCTTTGCCCCCTCCCTTCTTACCAGTTGGGAACGCTGAGCAGTTCTGTTTTCCCTTTTGGACTATCTCTTCTTTTTTCCAGATTTTTTCTCCTCACATCTCAGGGTGTCTTTGCCTTGAAGGAGTTTTGTTTCTCTGACAAGACTGCATATTACACTCACGCATATCCTTCTTTATTTCAAGACTGTAATGTTATTGCTCTAATAACTTCCTTTTGCATACCTCACCACCACGCTCTTGTCTACTCAGTTTGCCACACTGTGTCTGTGTGCGTGCGTGCGTGTCTGTGTCTGTATGTGTGCATGCGTGTGTCTTGTGTCTGTGTGCACGCTCGCGCGTCCACGCACAGCTCGCCTGTGGCATTCCTGTGCTCCTCCCTCTTTCGTTCTGAAGGAGAGGTTTGGGCCCCTGTCATTCTCCTGTTTGACTCCATCCACTCCCCAGACGTCCATTCCCCTCCAGCTTCCCAGTGAGCTCTCGCTTACCAAGTCCTTGCTGACTTACCAGAGAGTCAGCGTTTTGACCACTCCTCGTATTTGTTCACGTACATGCAGCGTCGACATTATTAATGGCGGCCTTTTTCCCTCCCGTCTTCCGGTCTCAGCACAGCCAGTACTTCCGCTGTTGTGTCCATGCAGATGAGTCCCAAATGGTGGTCTCTGCCTGGTTCTTGCCATTTTACAGACCATATTTCTCAACACTTCTAGAGTGTTCCTTCCAGCGTCAGTCTCAGAGCGCCCCATTTGAAGTCCTGTTTTCTTTCTTAACCCGCCTCCGCTCGCGCTCTCCTACTCGGGGCCGGGGGGGTGTCCGCACGCACGCACACGACGCACACGCGCACACGACGCACGCGCATGCGCACGCATACATTCCCGCCGCTGTGCCCCCGGGCCTTCTCTGTGTCTCCCGCACCGCCGTGACCGTGTCTTCTAGGCCAGAAGCCTGCTTACGCTTTCCTTCTTTACCACATTCAGTTCGTGGCTGAATCAATGTGTATTTGGCCTTCATAACATCTCTTGTCTACATTTTCTCTTTTCAAGTTTACACTACTTCAGTCCTACTTCAGTACCTCATTGCCTATGACTTACTGCCCTAAGGGGTTTCAGAAAGCTAAATGTTTTTCTCAGCACCTAGATTATGTCTCTCCTCCGGTCTGAAATCCGTGGAGTCCCCCAGGCCGGTAGAAGTACATCAGCCTGTTGATGTGAAGCTTTTGTCACGTGATGCCAGTGTACTTTTCAGTCCCGTTCCTCACGAGCTCTGTACCTGTGCTCCACAGACCTCACGGGCCCCTACTCTGACCTGGTTTCTCTGTCTTTGCCCCCTTGGTATGCTACCTCCCTCCCTCTTGGCCTGTCTCCAGGCTCCTCTTTGTCCTGAAGCTTTCACCAATCACATATGAGTGATTGAAAAAAATCTTTAAGGGATGCCTGGGTGGCTCAGTCGGTTAAGCATCTGCCTTTGTTGGGCTCAGGTCACGGGCTGCTGGGATCGAGTCCCGCGTCGGGCTCTCTGCCCAGCAGGAGCCTGCTTCTCCCGCTGCCTGCTCCCCCTGTTTACGTTCTCTCGCTCTTTCTGACAAATAAATAAAATCTTTAAAAAAAAATCTTTAAGTATGAGTAATTCTTTTATATTTTGAGAATATTTTATATCTCTTCTAGAACATTTTACCATATACCATTAATCTCTAACCTACAGGCTTATAGTTTTAGGTTACTATATTAATATATATTAAATAGAAAAAGGACTGAACAAGACATTATAAGGTCTTGCTACCTAGCTATGTGACTTTGAGCAAGTCATTTTACCTCTTTATGCCTTAGTTAAATTAATTTGTGGGAGTCAAATGAGCCAATAATATATATATATATATAATGTAAAATTTCCTGTAGGGCTCAATAAAGGTTTTCTGTCCAGTAGGTTTATCATTTACTTATAATGTTTCCAAAATGTAATACAGCAAAATCTCCATTATGTCAGCCACCACCATAATGGCCCTCAAGGAGAAGCTGGTTCAGATGGCAAGGTAGATTATTGGTAGTACCAAGTATAAGTTCAGGAGATCTGGAAATGAGACAGGGCAAAGCAAAGACTAAAATAGAGACTAGATATTGACCAAGAAGAATTAACTTACTTAACTAACACTTTCCTCTGGGGCTCTGGGTTTGTCTGTAGTTTCCTGGAGGCAGAGTTAGATCTCCGTACAGTGGGTTCAAGCTCCAGCAGTTCATTATGAGTACCTGTTTTTTGGCACTCTCAGTTGAAATTGTAATTGGTCTCCATATTGTTATTACAAAATTGGTTTTATAATAATGACCCAGGGTTTGGGGAGAGTGAGCACCCTCCTCACTGTTTAGAGTTGAAGACCACTTGGTCAGAGATGGTAGGAGGAGCTCATGGGCTCGGATTTAGGATCGTGAAGTGCCTTCCAGTCATCCAAGAAGGGTCGGCTTCTATTTGTTGTGACAGTAAGGGTGTCCTATGTTATTCTAAGCCTTAGAAAAATCAATAGACCGTGTGTTAATAAACACATGCAGGAAAGAATGGGCTGTTGTTGTTTTCTCGCCTCACTGGACCCCTTCTCTAAGCTTCCATTCCTACCACTCCATGGAAAATACAAGTCCAGGTAATACATGACCTTTGTTTAGCCAGGTGGTCACTTCTCAGTTCTGGATCTTTCTGTGTCTTCCATTGAGCATACCTGACCAGTTCCTTCTTGAGATGTTTTCTTCTCAGGGCCTCTGTGTCACCCCAGTCTCCTTGTTTTTCTGCTTCCTCCTTGGCTGTTCTCTTTCAAGAGCTGGAAGATAAAAGCTGGAAGATGCAGGATGTGGAATGGATCTAGAAAATGTGTTTAGGGCAGTTGAGCTGCTCCTGGTACATTCCTCAGTGAGAAGATCTTTTTCTTAACTTTTCTTACATATTAGTGATGGGCATTTCTTATTCATCTGTCACAAAGCTGATTTTTTTAGACTTTCATTAAACTTTTTATTTTAATACTATATTTCTGTCTATCTTCTTACTGACTTAATAGATTCTAGTAATTGTTCTCAGTGAATACCACAGGGTGATTCTGTGGAACTTTGGACTTAATAAAATTGGATGAGCTCCAATAGCAAAGAAGAAAGTATTAACTAATTTAATCGACAATTGAATGTTTCCCAGCCTGGTATACTATTCAGCTTTGTGTTATAAGTTTGTGAATAAATTGAGCTACTTCTACCCTAGGGACTTCAGTCAGATATGTGGTTGTGGGAATCTTTTTCTTTCCCACACCGCTTCACATTTTAAAAATTCTTCTGCAGGAAGATCCCAACATACTATAGCTGTTCTTCCTTATGCAGCTCATTTTCCCTGGAGAGAGGCAGGAGAAGATCCAAATCAAGTTTTGTCTAGTCTATTTTCATGTCACTTCAGGAAGCTACTCTTTTCTGTTCAGTTGTCAGTAAATATTCTAATCAAGCAAAAAGGAGGCAGTGAGAAATAGGAAAGGGGGGAGAATAAATTCTAAACATTAGTGGAACACTCATGGATATGATTGATTATCCAGTATAAAATGCAGTGCTTTCTCAACTACAGTGTATACAATATGTGTGTGTGTGTGTGTGTGTGTGTGTGTGTGTGTGTGTATTTCAAATATACCCAAGAGAATGGAAGTCCTGTGTTCATACAGCAACTTGTTTAGCATTCACATACATTTTATATGAATGTTCAGAGCAGCATTATTTATAGTAGCCAAAGGTTAAAAACAACTCGCATGTTTATCATCTGATCAATAGATAAACGAAATGTGGTAGATCCATACAGTGGAGTAATACTCAGCCACAAAAAGTACTCAATTTCTGATACCTGCCTCACTATGGATGAGCCTCAAAAACGCTGTGCTAAGTGAAAGAGGCCAGACACAAAAGTCCACAACACTGTGATTCCATTCATGTGAAATGTCTAGAACAGGCAGATCCAGGGAAGGAGAATGCTCAGTGTCTGCAGATGGTCTAGGGTGTCTGTCTGGAGAGACAGAAATGATCTGGAATTTGATAGTGGGGATGGTTGCACAGCTTTGTGAATCTACTACAAACCACTGAGTTGCACCGTTTGAAATGATGAACTTAATGGTATGTAAATTGAATCTCATTTTAATTAAAAACAACAACAACAGTTTTCTAATTATCAAGCCCAGTGTTCCACATGAGCTAGACCACAGCAGCTCTTCCTTCAGGCACTCGACACAGCAGGGGTCATTCAGGTGCTCCTTCACTCCCGCGTCCCTATTTGAATAGAAATAAAATTAAATCGTGGATAGGAGTCAGAATTATAAATCGTACTCCTAAATCGGAAGTGACCACGGGCAGGATGTTGCTACCTTTATCCTGTGGCCAGAGATAAGGATGGTAGTACCTGCCTGTGTCAGGGGTTACCAGATTGACAGGTTTCTGATAAGTCATAAGCTTCCTGAGGGCCAGTGTTCTGACAGTTTTCCCCCAGCATCTTGTTCCTGTAGAAGTTTAATAAATATGTATTAAATGAATGTTGATTTAAATACATCAAGTCATAAGAGTGCTTTCTAAACCTCAAGCCCTGTCTGTATATATGAGATTATGGCTTTAATATATTCTGGTCTATTTCTGGAAATTTAAAGACAATTTGGATATTATATTGTGCTGAGGTGTTTTGTAATTAACTTATGGCCACACTGAATCAACTTCTCTTTTAGGCTTTGCAGTATTGAAACATGTGCTGACACCAAGAATAAAGGCAACTCACGTTGCTTTTGATTCTATGAAGAATTATTTAGATGCAATTTATGATGTGACAGTGGCTTTTGAAGGGACTATTGATGATAAAGGGCAGCGGAAAGAAGCACCGTCCATGGCTGGTGAGTTTATATTTTCAATTATGTCATATATTTGTGAGTGTGTAATTATTCTCTTTAATGGGTACGTGTACTTCATAACATTTACTTGATATATTTCCTAGGTAGATGCTTTATCTATTTTCCAGGTATTTTTTTATTAATCCATAACAATTTGAATTTCATGAGTCCTGCTAATTTTGGTACTTCCTGGTTGCCATATTAGTCCTTTGGACTTGCCCGATATCATTAGCTCAGCCTCTTTCTACCCAGAGTTCACACATAAGAATGGAAGGCTACATAAATCAAAGGAAGGGAATGTGGAGGAGAGTGCTAACCTAGTGGTACTGAGGTATACTGATGGCCAGCATTCACCTTTGTATGGATTTTTATATAATACTTGTGAAATTTAGTATCTTTGGCAAGAGGAAACAGTTAAATACGACTCTTTGTTTTTTCAAACCTGTGCTGGGCTTTTGTTTTGTTTTGTTTTGTTTTGTTCCATGCCCAGCGTGGAGCCCAACAAAGGGCCTGAACCCACGACCCTGAGATTGAGACCTGAGCTGAGATCAAGAGTTGGACACTTAACTGAGCCACCCAGGCGCCCCTCTAAAGACTTTTTAGCTGTTGCCTCTGCGTTTGTCAGATATAACAAGAAAAAATAGAATTTTAAGTGAGCAGAATATTTTAGTTAAACATAACTAAAGACACTCTTGATGGATAGAGAAATTTAAATACGGGATTAGGCCAACAAGGAAGTGCGGAGTGTTGCCATCACCTTTCTGAAGCGTCCATTCGAGCTGTGATCGAGAGATAGAACACGAGCTTTTTATGTCACATTGGTGGCTGTTGAAGGTCGAAATACCAGGCCTGTCAGAGTGTGTGTGTCAGTGGGACCTCTGGAAGGCTGGTGTTCAAATATTGTCCAGAAGACAGAGTAGCTCCCTGGAGCAGGAAGTTGGAAGAGAGGACCAAGGGATGAAGCACTAATGGGGGGGTGGTGAATGTGGTGAAAATCGGTCATAGTGGCTGGAAATACAAATCTGAAGTAGTGGAGCACCTGGGTAGCTCAGTCGTTAAGCGTCTGCCTTCAGCTCTGGTCATGATCCCAGGGTCCTGGGATCGAGCCCCGCGTCGGGCTCCCTGCTCCGCGGGAAGCCTGCTTCTCCCTCTGCCGCTCCCCCTGCTTGTGTTCTCTCTCTCGCTGTGTCTCTCTCTGTCAAATAAATAAAAATCTTAAAAAAAAAAAAAAACTGAAGTAGTAAGACTGATTACTCTCACAATTGCCTTTGACACAGAGCAATTGTCACGTTGGAAGCTGAAGATTTTTTTCACTTTAAATGGAATTTTTTGGAATATATTATACATCAAACAGTTTAAAAACCACAACTCTATAAAGTGTACAGTGAAACGGCTTGTTTTCCACCACGTCCCCCTCCCCTTGGGGTCCAACTTCCCCTGCCCAGAGGTAACCACTTTTCTTAATTGTTTGTGTATCATATGTGCAAAATTCAGTCTACATTTTTACTCTAGAAATCCTTCCCTTGTTATCAAAAAAGGCAATGTATTAATATTTTTCCTTCCTTTTTTTTAACCATCAAAGGGGTCATTGACCTATTTTTACATTTGAAAACACATGCATTTAGTTGTTCAACAATATTATCACTAGTTTATCGTTGTTTAAAAAATGAGATTTATTGAACATGTTTTAATTGTTTATAAGAAACAAATATAATTCCCATAATAACCTTTGCAAAGTGCTTTCATTACGCCACGTCCTGGTCACAAGAGCTCCTGGCTTCAGCGGTGCTCACGGGCCAGGCCGCACCCTCTTCAGCCTGCCCTCTGAGGACTCTGTGCCCCGGCTGTCCCTCTCTTGCACTCCCTTGCCTTCTGGAATGGAAGGCCGTGTGTAGGCCTGGCCTCCTCTCCAAGTGAAACCCCTCCCCTCTGTTGCCCTCCCCCAGCTTTGCTGTTCCCACAACATTCCTCTTCCCTAGCTCATTTGCTTTCTCTTGCTTTGGCACTCCTGGTGGTACTAAGTGCTTAAGCCACAAGGTTAGCACTCAGCATATGGTAATTCTTTACCTTCCCCCAAGGGGGTGAGAAGCCTTGAGGAAGAAAACCATTTTAGAGTTGCTGTTGTCTAGATTCCAACCCAGCCCCCCACCACTGCTCTGCTTCCTCTACTGCATACACATTAGCTGACAGTGGCTTTGTGTTGTACTTAACAAACTGTCTCTCTTGGAGAAGTTTGGCTTTTCTAATTATCACACCCAGAAGCCATGTGGAAAATAAATCTGTCATTTCAATCAATTAAGGGTGAATATTTCCACAAGGAAAAAGACACCAGAGTAAAATCAAAGGACGGAAGACAAACTGGGAGATATTTGCAACTTAGATAACAGAAAAAAAGCCAGATTTCCTTGACGTATAAAGTGCTTCTACAAATTGACGAGAAAATGATCAACAACTCAGTAGTAGCTCACAGAAAAAAATGCTCCGTCTCATTCATAATAAGAAAAGTGCAAATTAAAATTTTTAGCAAGATACCATGTTTTACTATCAGATTGGCAAAAATCCCAGTGTTGAGTTTGGGTAACAGGCCCGTGGGTGAAATTCAAGTACAAAAGTCACGTCCGTACTTTGCCGTTAGGGGTGCAGGGCTGTACAGCCTCCATGGAAGCCGCCCTGGCAGGGTCTACCAGCTCCACAAATGCATGTACATCACCGCTGCTGAGAAGTTCTTCTACCAATATACCTGTGCACATGAGATGCAACAACTGGTTTTCAGTATTTACAAGTTGATTTTAATCCTGAGGTTGGGACCTGTAGCTTGAGAATCCCCATTCTCATTATTATATAAATTGATTGCTATTCTGCTCTACTTTATTCTGGTGTAGATTAAGATGCACTTTAAATTTATGATGTAAGTTGAGTTAGGTATAAAATTCCATAACTTAGAATGTCATAAGTACTTGGTGGTTGAGTGTGATTAGTATTAAATATTATCTCCATACATAGTGGACTATCATTCAATACTCGTATTTGATAGCCCAATTAAAAAAACATTTCCATAGTTGCTAGATTGTGCATTTATATGCCACAGGACCGTCTTTCTCAAAGCGTTGTAGGAGTATTACAGTTCCCTCAGAGTCACCTGGGATGATTGTTGACTGTGCAGGGCCTCAGCTCGCTCTAGACTACTAGCATGGATTGGCTGCAGGTGGGGGCAGAAGCTGCGGTGGGGAGGGGTGGTTGTGAATGAACTCTTGAACTCTTGTGATCACGAGACTTACAGTTTGGGCCTTAATAATGAGGCCTCATGTTAGAGAGCTAGGTAGCAGGTAGTGTCCCTTGTGCTTCCCATTTCGTGGTGTCTTTCGCTATAAGGTGAATAGTGACCAAAGCCCACCTGGGCATGCACTTTGTGGTTCATCTGGTCTTGTCATCAGGGTCTTTGTCTTCTCTGGACAATGTCCATTGGGCAGAGGAGAGACAGGCCGGTCTGATTATAGACTTATTTAAATTCCATTTCTACAGTGGGTGGTATACCGTAATAAATTGTGAAGTTAAGGATAACATTTGATGTTCTGCTTAACCATTTAATATGGTGCTAGGTTACTTTTTCCTGTTTAATATTTTCTTACATGAAAAGAAAACTTATTTGGAGGGGAAAATTACAGGTAACCCAAAAGAAGAAGGAAGAAAACTCCATAGGCTCACCTGTCCAGATTCATTTAACAATTTGGATATTTTCCTCAAAATCTTCCTTTTTATAATGTCACTGTGTTGGAGTATGTTTGTGCCTTTGGATATTTTTAGGTGAGGTCATTTGTATATATTATTTTCTTTTATATCCTGCTTTTAATCATAAATATCTTTATATGTCAGTATATACACTTCTGTACTGTTTTAAAAATGCTACGTAACATCCATTGATGTGACTATACAATGGTTTATCTACCCAGTTTTCTACTCCTGGATTTATTTCATTTTTTTCCTCCCAGAGGGAAAGGGGGCGGGTTATAAGGCAGCAGCGTGGGAGCTGGCTGAGGTGCCAGGGTGGAAGCTGTCCCAGTTCAGTACATGCACGTTCTCTGCTCCCACTCTCCGAGCTCTGCTCTTCTCTCCTATTTCCATCTGGCCTGGCTCCCCAGGCACAGAGCAAATGGAACTTAGTTTCTCCAGAGACTAGTCCTGTGACAAGTATGAATACTTGAAAGACTCCTATTACCCTGGCATATATATACTCTAGGGCTCTACTAGGGAAGTTCTAATTAGAAAAAAATTATACCTTGGGGCGCCTGGGTGGCGGGCCTGGAATCGAGCCCTGTATGGGGCTCCCTGCTGAGCCCCTGCTCATGCTCTCCCTCGCTCCCTCTCTCTCTCTCAAATAAATAAATCTTTTAAAAAATATATACTTTAATTAGAATACTTTTTCTGTATATTTCTAAATATTATGGGAAAATTTTTGTTCATGCAATAGGACATAAGCTCCAATGAACATAGTTTTTACAAATATAGATACACGAAGCTTTATTAAATATTGAAGAAAACCTTTATGTCACTTCTTTTTTTTTATTTTATTTATTTACTTGAGAAAGAGAGAGAGCACAAGCAGGGGGAGGGGCAAAGGGAGAAGCAGGCTCCCTGCTGAGCAGGGAGCCCGATGCGGGACTTGATCTCAGGACCCCGGGACCACGACCCAAGCCAAAGGCAGGCGCCTAACCGACTGAGCCACCCAGGCGTCCCCCTTTATGTCACTTCTTTCTTGTCTCCTGAAAGTCATTTAGTGTTTATCTGATGATTCACTCATGGTTTTCATTTGGGTCCTCACCCCAGAGACTGGGCTGATGGGGCTCCACCACCATCCACGCTGGCTCTTGGTCCTCTCCAAGCCCTACAAGGGTAGTAGCACTTGCCTACAGGGACTCCTGGAGGTCGGATGAAATAATGTACACAAAACTGTGTTGTAAACACCAGGATACCATGTATATTTTACTGCCATATGAATTTGGGAGTCCTTCTCAGTGTCCGTGCCTCTTCCCTCCTCAGCTGATGTCTCATGGAACACACTGCTGTCACTTCCCAGACACCGCGGTTACAAGTTCAAGTCTGCTCACTTTTAGCTCCTCACAGCCTGTGGCTGTGGCCACGTCCCTGCGGCATCAGCTGGCTTACTGTTTAATTAGGCGATGTTGAGCAGGGGATGTAGATAATTAGATGAAAGTAGGAGAATTGGTGTTGGGATCTGCATTTTTATGGATCAGAAATACAAATGAGAGGGTGAGATGAGAAGGTACATGCGGCTAAAAAGTCGGAATCGCCGACCCATAGGGCGTACGGTGTGCTGGCGCTGCTCTCAGAGCTCGAAGTCCGGACCCCTCGCAGTGCCCCTATCTCTGCCTTGCAGACTGGGGGGCAGGCACCGAGAGCGAGCCCATCTTCCCAGGGCTGAACAGGGATCAAGACCCAGGCTGCCTGGCTGCCCTGTCCGTGCTCTGAACCTCTGCATGGTTCTGCTGCTAAAATCCTTCTTCTGCAGTTCCTCGGTTCCGTAACCGACAACGGAACTTGAGAAAACTAAGACCAAAATTCTGGAGTCCAGTCTTCCCCCTGTGCTTTTTGTGCCTTTATCATCAAAGCCAATTCCCTCCTGAAAGTATATAACGGTAAGATAATTTTGATGACGGAAATGCCACATGTTATTAAGGCTTGGCACCAGTGGTAAAGAAGAACAATTGTAGAGAATACCTAACAAAAAACAGACATGTGCAGAGTCCAAAGACTAGAGACTTCTTGAAGCTGAAACTCTTCCTTCAACCACAGAGCGTGTGAGTCACCACTTCTTGGAACACTGTCTTTGAACACATTTCAACTTGAGATAACAGGTCTCAGCCTCCTCGCATTCCCACCTGGGGGACATAGTGTCCTCTTACATCTCTTAGGAACGTCTTGTTCTCCAAGGACTTTAAATCTGTTCATAATCTCACCTTTTCACCAAAAGCCATCCACAAGAAGGAGAATTTCCCAGCTCAGAGTTCTTTCTTGTCTTGGAATAAATCCTGGCCTCATTGCTTGTGCGACCCAGGCTGAAAGAGGACTGCCTGCTTTGTTCAAATTAGCCTGTCTTAGGAACTGTAGTCACTTAAAAGCTCAGAGCTATTCCACAGAAGGAATTTTGGTTCCTAAACCAAATATGTTATGTGAAAATATGGCGAAGGCCAGGAGAGCCGGGAGTACCAGTGAGTAGAAACCAATAGCAAGTCCTAGAGGAATGGAGGTCTCTTTCCCACGTCTGTGCTGGGTGTGTGACACTCCATGACAGGCTGATGTGCCCGGTGAAGGCACTAGGGATTCAGGGGGTTAAGTGCTTCATGCTCCCAGGGCTCTGGCAGAGTGAACCAGACAGATTTCATGTGTGCCCTTCGGGGACTCATGGCCTCGTGGGAACAGAAGTGACAGTGTGTGATGAGTGATACGCTTGGAAACAGCGGACTAGTCTCCTGCAGGTGATTCGTGAGCCTGAGGGTGGCTGGCATTTGGGCACCCTTCAGAGGGTGGGTGTGGACTTGCAGTGGAGTCCACCTTCTACTCCTCGGTCGCCTGTGGAAATGAAGGTTATTTTATGAAAAGTAACATTTGGTACTATCCATTTAGCTTAGTGACTTCAGGTAATTGTGGTAGACTGGGAAATTACAACACATTCTTCTACTTCAGCTTGAAACCTAAAACCATCAGTGTAGAATTCTTATTTTCTTTTAACTTTTTTCTTTTTTGCTGAAGAATCTGCTTTTTCATCACTTAAAAATATTTTTTACCTCATTTTCAGTTGTTTTATATAACCGTGAATTGTAAAATAACAAAAAATGAAATTTTTTTGTTTCTTGTTAGAATTTCTCTGCAAAGAATGTCCAAAAATTCATATTCACATTGATCGTATAGACAAAAAAGATGTCCCAGAAGAACAGGCATTTATGAGAAGATGGCTTCATGAGCGTTTTGAAATTAAAGATAAGTGAGTAACAGCAGTTCTCCTACTTCAAAAACTTGGGTTCAGCTACATTTCACTGTAGTAAATAAACAATTTGAAACTAATGTAATGCTTTTTTATAAACTCGGGTCCAGTCTGTTCATGTTTTAAACCTTACTCTGTTACATTGTCTGTGAAAGAACTTGTTAGAGGAGGCCTCCCTCTTTTCATTCACAATATTTCCTAGACGGCACTCTGAGGTGGGATGTAAAATTAGAAAACACCCCCCCCCCCAGCTTTCCACTGTGAGATGCCCCATGTGTGCATTCCCGGGTCAGACAAAGAGGTGGTATGTTTGAGAACTAGCTGGCATGCCCACGATGCCCAGAGAGCGAAGCTGTGGGATAGAGCATTGTGTCTGATGTATGTGTGGAAAAGGGTATATTTGTTGGAAGAAGAAGGGCCAGGTGACGTTCTGACCAAAATGTCTTTTGCTGTTAGTATTTTGGGGCCTAAACAGTTTCTGGGATTGACCTTGTGCTCATCCGTGCTAATCACATTGCTTCAGAGCAAACAACAGTGTTGACTCTTGCTGAGCATTGCCTGTCAGTAAGTTACGGTGTATTTAGATACCTCCTGGGTGAGGCACAGCTTAGTGAGGTCGAACTGAGGGAGGGAATGTGAAGTGCCCCTTACTGACGGGCGAACCCCGGGGGAGCAGGTGCCCTCCATAGCGGATAACAGGACCCCTTGGATTTCATACAGTTTTCTAAAGGAAAAGAATTTAGGATTTTCTTCTCTTTTTAGGAAGATAAAAAGTGGATGTCAGGTTTTGATATGATACTTAGAAACTGAATTCTCTTGGGTGAAAACTTCAGGGTATATTATTTACTGTTTGTTTGCTGTCAGTGGGAGTTTTATCCTTTCTGAAGCATATCCTGTTTCTTGAAAGATATGTTTTAAACATCTCTACTTTTTATCTTCTTTTTGAAAAAAAATAGACCCATTAATTATAGGATGCATCATTTACTAAAACCACATTGAAAAGTGTGGCGTTTTTACAGACTCAAAAGTAAGACTTCCAAAATTAGGTTTATGTTCAGAAATTTTACCTGTGTTTTATTCTCCTGATAACACTTCTCAGCAGACTGCTCTGTTCCTTTCTTTGTTGTATTACAATAAAATTATTTCCTCATTAACCCTTTTGAGTATAACTTTAAAAAGTGAAAATTATTAGAAGTGTGCTGCATTGAAAATGAGACTCTCTGAAATTTATAGACAAGTAGCTACATTTCCCTATTTCATTGACCATCAGTTGTACATGACATAATTTATTTCACCAACCATTCACTGCCACCCACTTGGGTTATGGAAGAAATTTCGAAAATAAAATACATGAATCAATTCTCAGAAAAGAAAAGAATGCCTGAACAATATGCTTAATATCCAGTGTATTTCGTGTTGTAGGTGCTAATACATACTTAGAATGAGTCTGGACCTTTTAAAACAGTGGTTATGTCTAGGGAATTTGTTAAGGTAATGGAAGGATTTTCTGCTTTTGTACTTGTGTTTGAGAGTTTTATGCTCAGTCTGTCCTGCTGTTATAACTTTACATTTTTTAAATAAGATAGGAAAATGAATTAACTATGCTATTTTTTCATTCTTGTACCTATTTTTATAATCCCATGTGAGTGAGGGCTTTTGGGGGGGAAACTCCATATATGTTATAAGAACTGCTCATCTTCTCTTTGACTTCTGATGGAATGGGAGCCGTAGGAAGGAGTAAAGATGGGGAAGGTGGAGACGAAGTGAGATGGGTTATTACCCATGGGTGAGCGAGTCTGGTTGTTGGAAAATTATTAAAAATCTAAAGTTTAAAAAAAATCTTCCCCACAAAATTACTTAAAACCATCTTTTTAAAAAATTACATCTAATACAATCATCTGCACTAATCGTGAGCATATAAAGATATTTTTAAAGTCTAGAAACTCCAGTTAAATCAAGTCTCTAGGTATTTCCTCATTCATCTTTTTTTCCCAAGGACCTTATAGTTTTTCCAGCATGTAATAGGCATCCAGAGCTATTTATTAAATTAGACTATTAAGTGACTAAACCTGAAACTTTTTTTTTTCCATTCTGGCCATAGGTTGCTTATAGAGTTTTATGATTCACTGGATCCAGAAAGAAGAAACAAATTTCCTGGGGAAAGTGTTAATTCTAAATTAAGTCTCAAGAAGACTTTACCATCATTATTGATCTTAAGTGGTTTGACTGCTGGTATGCTTATGACCGAGGCTGGAAGGAAACTCTATGTAAGAACGTGGATTTATGGAACCTTAATTGGCTGCTTGTGGGTTAGTATAAAAGCTTGAGCAGGTAGCTGTCTGCAGGCAGTGGGATGTGCTCCGTGGTTCAGTGTTGGCAGCCACACCTTACGGCAAATTGTTTCCTGATTTTAATAAGAAGTGTAAATAAAGCCTTGTTGATTGAACATTGGATAAAATAGAATTTCTGATTAAAGCCGATATGCAGTTGGTCTTGGGCAAACATACATGGTTTTACAACTTTAGAACAGAAGCTGCTGGAAAGGGAAAAACTAAACAGTTTATGCTATACTTGGCATTTCCTATGAACTAATGTCATTTTCAGAAGACTCTTAGGATTGTATAATTTGTTATTGTTTTGTAATTCAGATGGCTGCGTTCATGAACATTAATTTGCAGTATATTTCACTGTATTTGTTATTTTTAATTTTTTATAACTTGACTAGTCCAACCTTTATCACTAAGATATTTAGGATCTTGGAGCTATGTAATATTTTGCTTTTTGCTTAATGTCTCCAAGGGAGTGAAAGAAATTGTATTTAAGTGTTTAAGAGGCATACCAAGGAAAAGGGCAAGAAATTGTCCCTGGGGAGGAAGCTCTGGTTAGCGCATGCTTTTATTGTATTGCATTATTAGCTGATTTTACTTTATATTTGCAAAGTAATTAACATTTCTAATATTTATTGAAACAGCTTAATTTGCACACCCTGTATTGTGTACAAAAGAATAATGTATAAAATATGAGAATTAAGTTTAAGTTAGAATTGTGACCCTGATTCATTATAGCAGAACTTTACATTGCCCGGCTTTTTGAAGAGTTATGCTAAGCTCTTAGTACTTCCCAGCATCTGTGCCGTAACTACTTGAAAACCTTCAGGTTTGCTGTTATTTTTTATATCAAAATAATCAGTGTGAACCTTTATTGGACCTGAGTCTACAGGTAATTTGAGGTGATGGGAGCCTTCAAACATCTGACTAGATTTACTAGCATGTGCCTTTGCCTGTTACTATTGAGTTTAGCACAACATTTAATTCAGAAGTCTTTTTTTTTTTTTTTTTTTTTATGTCATCACGGTTGATTTCCACTGGGTTTGGATTCTTTCCCTTTGGCTTACTGGCAGTGTGCTGCTCGGTGCCTGGTACCATATGTGCACAGGGAGGAACTGTAGCCGGCCAGGGTTTGTCCTGCTGCAGAGTTGTTCGTTTAAGCTCTTGTGAGCCAGCCTCGCTAGCTGCGGCAAAGGCGT